>NW_013525325.1:468670-536996 GCF_000836215.1 Papilio polytes | reverse complement strand
GGGGGGAGCCGCTACTTCGTTATTATTACCGGATTGGGAGGCCACCGAGCTCTTAGATCGCTTCGGAGGACGCTCCATGGAGTGACTAGGCACAAGGGCCCCCGAAAGGGAACCTCGGCTTGGGCTGTCACGATTCAAAATGTTCAAACGATTCTAGCTTTTATAGTCGTACACCGCCAGATTCCCCAACTGTACGCGGCGAGATTTGAAACCCCTGAGCCACCGCTCATGATTGCTGATTCTCATAAAAATGACTGACATCCCTACATCTCCGCGTCTATTTCACCGAGGCCAGTAATTACTCATCACGTTTTTGCGCTGTTGATTCAAGATGATTCACTTTCGTTGAGTGGATTACATACTATTACTAACATTAACAAAAAATCGACCTTGTATCACCATAATTGAAACAGAAAGTAAATTTTGATTCTTTATTACAAAGCAATACAAATTTTAACCCACATATTTGGTTAAATATCTATAGTTTTATTATTAAATAGGCTTTGTATTATACTAGTAATTTGTAATTTCATGTGTCATTATTTTTTATTTTTATGTATAACTAGCTTTCGCCCGCGACTCCGTCCGCATGGAATTATGGAAACAAAAGTAGCCTATGTGTTTTTTCAGATTATCCTCTACATCTATACCAAATTACATCCAAATTCGTTCAGGATACAAACCCTAATAAACATCCATCCATCGATCTAAACTTTCGCATTTATAATATCAGTAACATATATTTTACATGATTTGTTATAAAAAATACTTATAAAATTAGAAAAAATAGTAATTTTACTAATACGCCTATTGGTCTTTCAAACAACGTATGACCCTAAATTGAGGTAAATAGTAAAGAACTACAATAGCAATCTTATATAAATTATTCACAAATTAACATTTACAACAAACGCTATGTTACGAAGTTGTTCGGTTTACTAAACTTTATTTTCGTTATAATATTAGGTTTACAAAAGTCATTGACATTACGAGCTACTTGAGGCAATTCCGTCCTCTAGCATTTACAATAGCAGACAGAGCATTTGCGTCACAAGTCGGAATGGCATTGAACGATATAAGAAATACACGTTTGTCGGTACCGGATAAAAAGCGTGTTATACTTAAAACCCTCAGTTCAAGGCTTGTAACATCGGTCAATGAAACTGATCAATCTAAGATATTTATATTGGAAAAAATAGTCTAGCAATATATCCCGGATATGTTTCTGTAGACAATTACTGATAAAAACAACATTTAAATCTCGGTTAAAAAAATTGAAATCCTAAACGGCTTTGTAAAATTTATTAATGATTTTTTTACTCGCTTATCTTAGATACTAGGAACTGAAATTGAAAACGCATTCCCTTTTTTTTAAACAACAGTAGTATTAGTTTGGTTATTAGTTTATTTCAAGCAATCCCATCGCATTTATGATGATGATGATGATTCGATATGACCGATGGGTCATAAGTATAGGATACATTTTCCTAGTCCAGCGACCGAAATCAGTGCTAGATTAAACGGTAAAGTTGGTTACGATCGCTGGACTGGAATAATGTAAACTGAACATAATAGTGTTCTACCTAATTGATTCAAAGGAAACGAACTTATTAACCATACTAATATTATAAATGCGAAAGTTAAGACGGATGGATGAATGTTTACTAGAGTTTGTAGCCTAAACGGCTGAAACGACGTTGATGAAATTTGGTATAAATGTAGAGGATAGTCTAGAAAAACACATGGGCTGTTCATTTTTTATTTCCATGGGGTCGGAGTCGCGAACGATACATTACAATAACAGCAAACAAAAAAGAAAAAATATTAATGACTCATACTGGACTCATTAATATTAAACCTAATCTGTAACAACAAGACATTATTAGATAACATTTTTTATTACACGTAAATGATAAAGCATATTATCCAGTTCAATGTTACGTCGCTCCATTCATTGCCGCGAGACGATGACGGTTCAAATCTTTCTCTGAATTAAACTCTTTTTGCTGCGAAACTTGTGCCGAATTCCGGGATATAAAACTGAAATAAGACTTCGAAAACCTCTCATTAAGCACACTTAATTGTGAGCCACTTTCGACTTCTTGTTAATATCCTTTATAATATAATACTAATGAGTTCCCAACTGTACATTAAGTAATGATTTCTTTAAAAAGGTAAATCAATTGTTTAAGGATAAACTTTTGTACTATATTATGGAATTGTTTAATGTTTCAAGTCTTGGGAAACAGTTGAAATATAGAGCATTTAATTACATGATTCATTTTATAAGAACTATTTTTTTTTTTCAAACTTCATATTCTATACTTTATTTTTAATGTGGCCAGTCTATGTTAAGTTACTCTTTGATCGTATGACGTATAAAACAAAAGTTCAATGGAATACGAAAGTGCAAAAACCCTTGTGATTCAGAGGCAGTTCTTTAATATCTGGGCTCTAATGAATTTGGTAGCTATCGTCATGAACATTACTTTCTTTTGCAAGTCCCGAGATGAATCAGCGCCATTACATTGTCATTTAGTGCCGTGAGAATGCCAGCATGCAACCTCGGACATAAGAATTCCTCACCATCCGGATCACTTGACCTGAATTAAAGTATTATAATGACATGTTACTGAAACTCATGCTGCAAAATTTAGGAGTGGCCAAAAACTCAGAACACGGGTGTAACATTTTTTTAATAAAAAGCTTTGCAAAGACAGTATGTTTTTGATCGCTACGATATTTCACGAGATTATAAATTAACTCGCTTTAGCCTGCGACTCCGTCCGCGTGAAATAAGAAAACAACAGTGAGTATCTATGTGTTCTTCCAGATTTTACTCTACATTTAAGCTAAATTTCACCGAGATACGATCACGTTAACGCTACAAACTCTAATAAACATCCATACATACATCTAAATTTTCGCATTTATATTAGTAAGATTTGATGACAGTCTGATATGACATGTACAAATTCTATCTACCAGTAAACTACTGTAATGAAATAACTCAAAAGCTACTGCGCCGATTTTAAAAATTCTTTCAGCGTTGGAAAGGTAACTTATCTATGAGTAACATAGGCTATATTTTTAACTTCACGCGGACGGAGTCCCAAGCAACAGCTAATTATAGATAATTTCCTAATCAAATACTATACAATATATCACGGAATTAACTATGAACAAAATGTCTTGGAGTCCCTTAGCAATGATTTTTATATTCATCACAATTTAAACATACTTGTATAAATTTTAGGTTTGTAGTCTTAATTTGTAACAATCTTTAGAAGGATATACGTTATTTAATTGAGTTCAATGTAATCGAAGTCCGTTATGTAATTAGTCATAACAAATGCTAACAACTCGGCTCAACCAGGGGTTGCTATTTAGTGACACAAAGCGAGATATCTTTACTAATATTATAAAGAGGTAAGATTTGTATTTTTGTATGTAATCACGTAAACTACTGAGCCGATTTTAAACATTATTTCATAATTACAAAGGTGAAATAATGTTTAAAAATATTGTCTATGTTACCTGTGAGTAACATAGACTATATTTTTTTTATAAATATTTATTTCATGCGGACAAAGTCGCGAGCAACAGCTTATGTTTAATAATTGTTTTTTAATTACGATTCGTTACACGATTACCTTAAATTATTTCATTATTACATACAAAAAGGGTGAAAGAATTGTTTTAAAAAAGCTAGTAACTTTTTTACCCTCTCTTGTAGCACTAGTAAATGTCACTTGTTTTATTCGTTTTGTAATGTGACTTAACAGTACATTTATGTTGTGTAGATATCTTAGCGAGAACATTAATACCGCCTATGATCAATATCTAGTGATTCCATACATTCAATGAATTTTTAATTAAAAATAAAAGTTACCACTCTAAAACTTTAATACAACGTCTGCTGCTTTCAACTTTAAAAGCTTCAATTTTATTAACGTTACCTACCTTTGACAACGCATTTCAAAACTAAAGTTTCAAAATTAAAAAGATAAAATATTTGTATTTTTGTAAGTAATTAATAATTATTATAATGCTGCATTATCACTGAGTAATATATTAAATATTTCTTACTATACATTTTTTTGAATTTTCGCGCGGAAGTAATCGCAAATAAAAGTTAATAAATTAACTTTATAGCTGAGTTTTCTTCGAGTGCAATAAACGATTGGATACTACAATATTCAATCGCTTAAACAAGGTGGTAATAATTTCGGTAGAAAGCCTTGAATTATTAAATCGAGTCGTAACTGAAATAAAAAAAATCGACTAATCTCTATAGGTATAGTTTCTAAGCCTACAATAAGATAAATATCATACGTTTAGCAAGCCCTGGATAAAGGTATGCGCCGCACTTCCTGTCATAGTTTCGAGAGTGTTGTAATGTTCGAGATAAAACGTTGTATGTGAACATAGTTACTCATGTCGGTTACGTCTTTTCACTGCTGTACCGAAACAAGGACGTCTCAAACGGATCGTGTATGACCTTAGGAGACAAAATAATAATTGCCTTCGTCAATCCCGTCTGGGTTTGATTTAATTCTACTTTAAGTGCTAAAATGTCACAGCGGTTAGTTGATATAATTATGTAGAGATGTATATTTTTAAATGTAATGCGATTTAGTAGGGTAAATACTGTTAGTGCTTGTAAATTTTTGCTTTTTATTAGTTCGTAGTTAATTTGGATCATGTAAAAATTTCTCAGCATTATCGATTTATAAATTTTCTAACATATTAGATAGATTATCTTGTAAAAGTTGAGACGTAATTGGTCAAATTAAATGAAACTTTTTAGCGTTAGGAATAAACTTTTTATTAAAAGAATATCTATTGTTAAAAAAATAAAGCTTACATTCGTAAATTTGAATAATGATAATTTAATTATCAAAGTTTAATTTAAATATGAATATGGAAATAGCTAACTACTCAATTTAATTTTGACTTCAGTGTATCGTTGAGCGCTATGTCCGTTTGTTTGTTCTGAGGGCTTGCAAAGTACACAGATAATGTCAAACAAGGATTGTTGGCCATCACTGTCTTCTCTTTTGTGAGTGTTTGCCTACTCGGTCACGGCAGACTTGTGGTTTGGCGCAGGTGATTTCAATCATGATCTACCCATTTTTTCCTTTTTTAAACAGCACATAAGCGTCGTGGGAAAATTTGATGACGTGGGTAAGGATTATGAGTGCAAAAAATTTTGCGCACTAGTGTTCTAGACGACAATACAACTTATGGAGTTGTTATAATAATTGGCAATATATTGCCAAGTACACAGATAACTTGACATTCAATCGTAATAAATTTAAGTTAATTAACACAAAAAATAATTATTGTACAATTCCGAATTAAGCTCTAGGCTTGTATCAGAATGTTTAAGTTTACGACAATATAGAAAATTGGATTCAAACCCTCGACCGAGTAGTTTGAAAGACCCTTAACTGGGCTATTAGTGCTTCTTCCTTTCTCGCAGTGTTTTATTATGTATCGTGATTGAATAATTACAATCGACACGGTGGTCGGCGGCGCGTTGTTAACATTGATACTGTGTAGGAAGTGGACAAGATCAATGGACAAGATATATCCGTACGGTTCTTAAAGAGTTGATTCACAGGCAAAACGGTTGATTAAAAAAAAGATTGTCACGTGCGAGAGGTAGCGCATTAACATACCCTCTTTTTTCGTCCCAGATTCGTGACACGCCGTGTGTGAGCCCCGTGGTAAATAATAAATCTTTCTAATAAATAAAACAAGGGAACGTGAGCGAGATAAAGAGTGCAAGCGCGTTCGGTGCGCCCTAAACGCCATTGTGACTCGCCGACGATCGTTAAACGAATGTGAAAATATTTTGTGCCTTTTAGGGTCCGTCGAGATGAAGAAGCATTTTGAGTCGACAAATGGGTACTTTATCGATAACGAGACGACATATTTATATGATTCAGTTTACATAGACCTTAGATAATTCTTGATCTGTGTCATCTTTGATACAAATGAGTTTTGTGTGGGGAAATAATTGTATAGGAAACAAATCTATTTTATCTTAATCGTGAAATGACTACAGTTATGATGACCTAAAAGAAATCATTGCAGTTTTATTCAAGCAAACATTACACCCGAATGTATGTATTTGATTCGATGTTGTGATGATGATGGATTAGTGATGGTGAATGAAAAAAAACCAAAGACCTGCTATATATCAATATAATTGTTTCCATTTGTTTATAAGCAATAATTATATGGATTTTAATAAATAAACATTGCGGTAGGTCAAGCTATATTACTTATCTTGTTATTAATATGCAAATATGTGCTTCGCAGTGACGAGGTCGCGACACGCTCCGCGCTGTAACGGTCGAAGGATATGGGATGAGAATAACGTAAAAGTTATGTTAATCCTACAAATAAATTTTAGTTCATAATACAACAGCTTTCGCACGCGATTTCTTCCGAGCGGTGTTTAATAAACTTCGTAGACAGTATATGTGCCCTTCAAGACTTCTACGTCTGTGTTAAATTACGTAAAGACCAGTATAACCATTTTGGAGATTCTATCAAACATCGATTAATTTATATAATTTCGTATCTTAATAAGAGTATTATAAAATTGTAAAATTAACATATGCAAAATATTATCTTCTTTTAAATTTCAAAGTCCTGTAAGAAGCTTAATATATATAGCGCAGGTATTTTGCCCCACTTATAGAAAAGATTCGGTATCGAAGTAGGAGGTTAAACCCAATGCACTTTTTGGCTCTTCCGACTAATCAACAAAACTAACTTAGCACCTTGAGGACTCCCGGCGACAACTGAACATCACTAATTTATCAGACAAATATGGCGGTCGAACGTTTGATCGGCGCAACCTCTTGCAGAAGCAGAACTATTATAGACCAACAAATAAAAGTCACACAAATTTGATTCTTAATGACATATGTTAAAGTAGAATGTATGTTAATAGGTTTCGGAATTTCGTGAGTATTTTTACTATTTTTCGAGGTGCCATCGCCTCCCGCTCTAATTCGTCGGGGCGACAGTCACCAACGCAAATATGCGTCGCTTTGTGAATATCTTGTGTAAAGATTTGAAATTGTTTCCAGTCCCGACTCATGGGAACTGGCTTGCAGTAGGGTGGTCGTTCTAGGACTACACTTAAACAACTTTTGAATAAATAAAATCGCAAAGTGTGGTTTTATGCGTTATAAAACAATAGATTTTTTTAGATAATGCAATGCCAAAGTTTCTTTATTAATTATAGTCTGACTTAAGTTAGATGTTGAAGAAATAATTTCTTAGGAAATAGAGTGGAGCACATGTTCATTTTATTCACTGTCATTCGAACTAATAAAAAATTTAGTTGTTATATTTTTAGGTATACCCATTTAATATGTCACCTTCTCGTAAACCTAACATTGTGTATGGAAAAATATGGTCCAAAGGTAAAGGTAATGAAAGAAAACAAATGAAATCAATTAAATGAAATAATAATTTAATTTCACAAACATATGGAGTATGTTTGCTCCAGTTATAAATACTATTTGAACTATACAAATAATGATTAAGTTATAAATACACTGGCTCTGTACTTTACAATAATATAATTAACAGCTCTATTAAAGCTAGTCATATTTCATTGGATTTATTTAACAGTAGTATAAATAGTTAACAAAGAGTCAAGTAAAATTAAAGAAACTAGGAATTACAATTTACATTAAATTAATCATTCGCAGCCTCAAGCGCAGTCACATGAAGACACGCAAGAAATATCTCTATCAAACTCATCTCACCAAGTACAAGCGACCGCAACACGATACAACTCAATAATTTACTAACATCGAACATAACTCCATCAAATTTGGTGGAATGGAATTTAATACTAATCAAACCTAATATTAATAGTACCTTTTACAAAGTAATCGAAACTAAAGTGGAGAGAAAGCAAGAAATAAATAAGTTAAGACCTTGACTAGGATATCGGAAAATTTAGAATGTCGTCTGTTAAACAATAAATAATACATTTTAAATTCGTCACTATTTACACAAAAAAATAAAAGGAACTAATTCGTTCTAGACCAAAATGGCAATGTAATGGCAAAGTCATTTTTCTACTACGTATCAACAGCCAAATATGCAAACAATTGAACTAGGAGGATTCTCTGGTCGGAGCTAGCCGACTGAGAGAGTGGCGTAACTTATAAATGTTACGCTAAGTCCATAACAAAAGCACCAATAATTATGTAGGCGTCCAAACGCTGGTCGAGTAGTCGAGCAGCAGACCCGCAAAATTGAGCGGTCTTCACGTCTCACTCGTTTAGTTACAACTACCAAGCTTACGCCTTTGGAGTGACCTTTGAATCGTACATCTTCTGGAACACTTGCGCCAGATAGTCCAAATAGTTGAGAGTATCCCGGTATATAAGGAGGGCGACCGTCAATTTATCCTCAGTCTTGAAATTGGGGAGCTCTTCATTAGGTAGAGGGAGTATCTCCAATTTAAAAGACTTCATCACTTCCTGCAAAAAAGAAAAACAAATGTTTAAACACATAGAAATTTCTAAATGAAACATTCCGTGTTATTAAATTTGTGTCTTCTGTATATGTGAAGGACAAACTTTTTAAATAACACTATTAAAATAGACCTAAATTACTTTTAAATATTATTAAAGAAGGTTTCTTCGAAATTATTGTAGGATTTGTTGTGAATACTTACGCTGAATAAGCAGAGAACTCCTCTGACGTTATGCATGGTGTGATTGATGTTCTCCTTCAGACTGGCGTCGGCGACGATATTGTCGTTGAAGACCTCTTTGTCGATGCCGTGCAGCCCTGCGAGGACCATCTTCAGTCCTTTGTACATCGGCGGCAATACATCTTCAATATGACCCTGGGAAGAAAAAGAACATCTTCCATTACTTTAATGAATTTTATGACCATTTTTGTTATCATATAAAATAATAGATGTAGAAAAAATTCTGACATAAGTTATGTAAAGCTATTTTATAAGTACAAGACACTAAGAAACCTATAGACTTTATCATATCCTTAAGGTTTACGTGTGCATTATCAAGTCGATATAATATCAAAAGATTAGGCCTGTGAATAAAACGTCCATATTGCAAAACCATTGTGTTCTCACGTAAACGATTGTCGGCTAACAACAATGAGAGCCACCGACGATGTGACTTCTTTGAAATCGATTGAAAAACACACGAGGATGCACGTTTTGGCATCAGCGGATTTGTCGAAACTCGATTGATACAGAATCAAACATAAGACGATATAAACAAGGTCAATCAAATTCAGATAAGCAATTTTATATTTACATTTTAAAGAATCTTAATGAAGTAGTAAATATCCACATTATTGTATAAGAACTCACCATCAATTCGTTCATCTTGTCTTCGGGTATGGGCTTGTTGAGTGTCTTTCCCTTGGGCAGCACGTCCTCCACAAAGCCGGGGAACTTGCGAAGCCACTCGTACTCGGTCCACTCCTGCAGCAGCCTCTCGTAACTATCGTAGCTGTGCAACTTTGACGCCTGCAAACAACACAACGTTTCAAATAACTATCAAATCTATACTAATGTCATAAAGAGGAAAACTTTTTTGTTTGATTGCAATGAAATAACACAAAAATTATTGGGCCGATTTCAAAATTTTTTTCACCGTTAAAAAGCTACGTTGTCAGTGAGTAGCATAGTTTATGTCATATATTATTTTTTTAATTTCACGCAGACGAAGTCGCGGGCGAAAGCTAGTTATAGATAAAAGATTAGAAGTATTTGAATCCAAGCCTGACCACTAATGTAACGCAATCCATACCTCATGTTGTTAGAGTACAATTTTGTTTTTTTTTTTTAACAATTAACTAAAACAAATTTATTTTTAACTCTTGTCTTAATTTTGTAACTATTTTGTTTTATTGTATATAACAATCTAAGCTCTATTATACGATGCATACAGTATTATAAATCGGTATTGTGAAGCAGCTAGTCCCGTTGAATTCTTTGAATGAAGAATTGAACTAGTTCATGTAATGCGTTGATTGGTTTTCATGGAAAGAGTTTCGATTGAAAGGAAAATGGTGATCGTGTCTTGTAATAGATTCCTCTTCACAAACTGCTATAAATATAGAAGCGGTTAAAATTTCACCAGTATTCTGTTTACTATCGTTCTATGTTACACGAGGTCTACATAATATCAAGGTAATTTATTTTACGACTTTAATTTTAGCTTGATTGCTTATCTTTAATTAGGTAGAGTAAATCATGTAAAGATGTTCATATACTGTTTATAATTAGATAGGATAATACGTCGAAATTTACCGTCTATACGATCGGCGAATAATTTAATGTCACCCAAGGTCGTGTGAAAGATGAGATCGAAACCGGAGGCCTGACCACCACCGACATGTCACGTAACAAACAATTTCGACATTAAAATTTGACACTATGCCCAAGCTATACGTGACCGATTGTACTTATACAAAAAACAACTTTAAAATGTAATCCGTAGAGTTTAAACACCCGTGTATGATCGCAACAGACGGTGGCAGATGCAATAGTAATGCAACAGATTGTCCCTTACGTATCGATACGTAGTATAGCCGTGTAGTTATATAACAATGCGACTAATTAAAGCCAAAAAAATCGTGACAAACAGTCGAAAATCGACGCCTTTTGAAATGTTCTTATCTCGAAATCGACGCAATGTTCGTGATTCACCCGAAATTTATGACCAAACGTTGTTAAGGTTCCATACACATTGGGAAATCTGAAAACGGTGGCATGATAAGAATTAGTGGAAGAGTTTTGTAAAATAAATTGCCAAAATCATTCTTGAAATTAGACATTTTGCAAGCGATGTTACAATGCTTACGAATGTTATTTGTTAATGTAGAAAATATTGATAAAAAATATTTTAAAATTATACTTTAAAGCCCCTAATAAGTTCAACACGTCTTCATATATTAATCAGCAAAAGTATATAATTTTTTCCAAAGCTCGTAGATAATAATTGTATTGTTTTGAATGTTAATTATAATATAATAAAATGCTCGATCAGTCATAATTTAAACGTAAAATAATTCATTAGCGAGCTACGTTAAAAACACAGGTGTTCGTCCGGTTCATTACACCATATCCGAAACGATTTATCTATTCGTCCTTATTGATAGCACCATACCATATTAATTTCAATAACGGCAATAAGTAATCTAATTATGATGTTCAAACTAAGTTATTGAATATCAAAACTAGATATTTTAATAGAATAAAGTAATACAGATAAATCGGTAACTTGTTACGCTAGCTAATGTAGAATTTATCTCTGTTTATCCGTTTCGTAAACCTGTGAAAGATATATTAATTACAAGTAATCAGTCAGTATGAAGGCATTATTTCTGATAATGATTAGTAAGACATCCGAGAGAAGCCAGACCGCGTTCGGAGGTACCGTGGGTGGGCGGCGATCTCAGAAATCCGATGACATTGCGTCCGGATACCTAGCTCGAAACATCGGAAGCTTATCAAATAAACAGGCACACACGCGCGCCGCGCGATATGTTTACAACACACATGCTCACTCCAACCGACGCCGCAGACAGCCTGTCGCCCGTGTGAACAACGCTATCGCTAAGTATGTACATATTATAGCCGGCGTATAATTCAACGTTTATATATATCTAGTTACTATGATACGATAAGCGAGGCCGGTGCGCGCATCGCTCCCGCACCGCGTGCTCTATAACGCGACGACTACGAAACTCTTTTGATGGATATCAGAGTAATTCCAAACTTTAAGTCTTGATGCGATAATATTTTGACAGCGGCCTCCGAGAGGTTCACCTCGCGTCGCATTCACACGGTGGTCAGTGCGGAGTCACACACTACCGGTAGGGTTCGTTGAATTTGTTATTGCCTTCTCCGTAATGGCGACCAGTTATTATTTAGGAATGACTTGACGACGGATGTGATACCTCAAATAATTTGGATCTTATCTTTTTATAACCTACATTGTTGCTGTTTATTTACACTCTTTGTCTTTGTTACGTAGAGTGATGTAATAAAGTTTATTTAAGATTATTATTAATAAGTGTAATGTATCGTTCAAATTGGTAAATGTACGCGGAACAAAGGGACCGAAAACGTCCTTGGCGAGCGGGGCGATGGTATATCACAATGGAGGTTCATCGCCTGCGAGCTTTGTCCGAATCGCAATAAATATGATACATTAGTAACGAATGACCGACATTATGGGGAGAGACAGAAAAAAATGGTCGAGCAGGTGTGTAGCGCAATACTAATGCGCAATCAGTATGCGTTGCGTACGCGCATCGTCCTGTACACCGTTCCGGCTACTGTGCGTCGATAATGTCATTTTACGAGGCGGAGGCAGCGGCGAGCGGACAGGACGTCGCCGTCGTTACGACCGCCGAGCCTATTACAAATGCCACCGTACCTCATGCGCAAACCTCGCGACGCACCACTGCACGAATTCCGACGAGACGCCACCGGCGTTCCACATCCATCGAACCTTCGCTTCCACGCGACTCACTCGCACTGTCGTTTCAGACCGAAATGTATACAAACCTAATCGTGACGCTCGCAGTCCGAGCGACGCTAAATACAATAGTAAGGAGTCATCCATAAATGATTCGAGGCGCGACAGCGACATCGCATTATTGCTCGTCGATCGAGCCACCTTACTTCCGATTCGGAAATATTATTATGTTCTCAGGATCAATACGTCAGAGTTGTCTTATTATTTACACTTTTTACGACTCGTGCTTCATCTACATACGCGAGGCGATGATTTATCGGTTTTCGCATGTCGTTATACTAACTGTTTTTGCAAGTCAATGCTTGTGATAACAGAACTATAATTGCAAGCTGCTGAAAACACTTAAGCGGTCACTTCGCCGCTGCATTAATAGCGTCACGTAAACGCAGTGCAAAATTATAATTAAAAGAGAGGAAGCCGCGGCCGGACGTGAAGCCGCGAAACCGGCGGCGCCCGCGCCGATGCAATCTCTCCTGCGCCCGTCGCCCGACGCCCCATGCCCGGCGCGGTGAGAAATCGGCACTAAAAACGTGCACGTCGAGAATCATTAATGGATGAAATCTCGTGAGAACAGGAATCATACGAAACAAGTCAGGTCGCTGTTTAATAGCGATGTATCAAGTTCATCAATAAAATGATTGGCAGTATTCAGTAAATGGAATTTCATTCATAAATCGATAAAATCGTACTAAACGTTTGAGTAGGTATGCATTGATGTGGTCAGTTTAAAGCAGTATCGGTATTGGCCGGCTATAGCAGGCTGCGTCCGTTCATTTAGAGCGACGCGGCGGGCATATCGATGCGACGCGAATACTACGTCTCCCCGCCCGCTGCCCGCCGCCCGCCGCCTCCGCCTGTCGTCGGCTCCGTCAATGAAAGCGAAGAAAGATTCTTCACGTCTTCGGTCAATAATAAAAATCGGACTTACGAATTTATCTTTGTACTCCGCCGTGGTTCTGAGTAAGTTTCTTGCTTGCAAGGCGACATTCTTTACAAGTTTCGGCGAGTAATTTAAAGGCGGTCTTGACTGAAAAGAAAGAAAGGATTCTATTAAAATTCAGTCGATGTTTGTTTCAAGTATTTTTATGATTATTTGGTAAATTAACCATGATGATAATTAACTGTTCGATTTTTTATGAAAGCTTTTTTTTTTAACAAAAGCTTTACGAAGATACTGACTGATATGAGTTTCTAATTAAAAAAATAACACTTCATAAGGGATAAACGAAGGAGTGTACTCACGTTAGTTTTTTCTGTGTTGTAGTCGCAAGGATTGGCCCAAAGTTCGTTCTCTTGCGCGTCCGCGGCGCGTCGTGAACGCTCCATGATGCGCGGCGCCGCCGAGCACTGCGCGGGCAGCCCGGCCAGCAGCAACAGGCACACCGTCGCACAGAATTTGACGTATCCTGAGGATCAACATATACTGGTATATTGCAATTGCTTTAAGTAACGTACGCAAAGGGTCACTAGTATACTACTATCTTTACAAAAGTATTTTATAAATACTTAATACAAAAGAAATCAGGCTTTCTTTTTTTCTGCGCGTGTAATTTATATTTTTCATTGAAGTTTATTTTGTATTTCATATTTTAAAACAATTGTTCTTGTCTACACAAATATTATAAATAGAAAATATTTTTTATTTTTGTATGTATTAAAATAAATTAAAAACCACTGGGCCGATTTTGTTTTCTCTGTTAGAAAGGTAATTTACCTACGTGTAACATCGGCTATATTTTTTAATTTCACACGGACGAAGTCGCGGGCAACAGCTAGTACTATAATAATTGCGGTTTATAATGTTTGCTATGTTATTTGTAGTTTTGCACCTAACATCTATATTATAGTTGTCATATAAAACAGTTAATGTATGTCAAACATATTATTACGCTCGTGTCATTTTACCGTAATAACAGTAACAGAACGAGCGCTTATAGGAATAGTATCTTATGAAATTGTTACGTAGGAAGCGTGGCTCGTATGAAAATACGTTGCATCTCGTCAATGGAAACGTCAATGGAACTTGTTCGTATGCGAGTCGCGCGATGCTATCGATTATGGTAATCGTTGAACATCCGATGAATAAATACATCGCGGCCCAGAGGTGGACAGCCTTTGCTAATTGTCCGGTGAACCTAAGTGAATCACTAATGCGGTAAAATTTTAACATACGGACATAGTTCCGATTTCAAATTCTGTATCGAGTTTAATTTTAAAAAATCAGTTCTCACGATTAATATTTATAACTTATGTAACGTAATTTTTTCGTCTAGTATATGATTGTGTTTAAATAAATATTTTAATGTTCACCAATTTTTACTTTTTAATTATTCTTAATATCAGACTGGCTTTCGCATTTTCATAATGTCAACCGAAATTAATTCTTGAAATAGGGTAGAGCATTTGCATATTAATCTAAAAATATTTTTGAACCAGAAGATTCATAAATGTATGATAATAACGATAGTTTTCATAAACTTTAGCTTAAGTAAAATAAGTTTAGAAATCAAATTGAAATTAAAAGATCTCTAAAGGAAATAACTCGTATTAACGTTTACGTGTAAACGTAACTGACCTTACTTCCTATCGTAACGAATGAAGTTGAAGACGTAGATCACTTAACTTTTAATTGCACCTCACTTCACGGAGGAGTTTACGAACAAAAAGGCATTAGTAACTTACTTTACGTAAATATATTAAAAATACGCTTTCCATACGATCTTAGTTACATTAATAACTTTATCAAATAAATTTTAAAAGTTCAAATAACTAAATGCGATGTACTTTGGTGAGGCTGCTACTGTTACCAGTATCCATTTGAACTGCAAGTATTACTTGTTTAAACATTATGCATGAATCACATATTACGTCTGGTGTACGTGACTCACGGTACAAAATTTTACACAGTTTTGTTGTAACGTAGGTAGACCGTTACGTCCATTTCACTGCAGCATCCTTGTCTCGTTACTAGTAATATATTTAAAGAACGCACAGTAATCGACATACCTTACATCACCATATTACATATGCATTTTTTATCTTCCGATAATTCGCAATTTTGTAAATCAGATAAATCTGTTCATGTTTCGCCTACCGTACGAAAATTGTATGCCTGTTTTTTTTCCTGTTATGTCTCGTTAGCCTGTTTTGCAGCGATTTTGCTCCTTAGCCCCGGGGCGCAGCGCCGCCTCAAATAAAAAAGTAATATAGTTATAGGGCTCGGTGCCGCTTATTATTTAACTAAGGCCAGTGAACGGATCCTGATTATCTCACGCCCCTCTTAGATGTCGGATAAGGACATCGATATAACCCTTTTCGTCTCGTCCCCGTCCAAAACCCAAGATCGTTCGCGTAAATGAATTATGGTCATCGGCTGCGGTAATTTAACTAGACGAGATTCGGTCGTGAAGGTTGTATCGTTTAATTGACACGATAACAACGTCGTTACAGTTGGAACACAAAAGGCGACCGCAAGGCGGAGTCGGGCAATAACGATCATGTCAAAAGGAGGCCCGACCGACACACAACACGCGTTAAACACACGATCATAACATTTTATTAGTGCGCCGGTCGAAAGCAAGCAACCGCGAGACCGCCGTCAAAAGTTCAACTAAAAAAAAACAACAGGTCAGCTCGTAAAAAGACGTGGAGTCACCGTGAGAGCCGCAAATATTTCTTCATTCTTGAAAAACATATTTGAACATATCGCAAAAACACTATCGATGACATTGTCTCGCAACTGTAGACCTAATTAGACATTGTGTGTTAAAAACAAACAATTTAACATCATAAAAATAATTATATTAATTCAATTAATGGATCCGATAGTACTTTATAATCGAAAAACGATTCAGTTTCATAAAGCGACGTACATAAAAGATCAGTAATTACGATCTCAACAAAAACCATAATATGAACAAAGTGGAGACTCGATCGAATTCCTTAGCCCATTGAAGATCTGACCGGGGACCATAAAAACCGTAGATACCTACACGTAGGTAATACACAGGTTATAAGGGGGCATAAAAAAGTAGGGACCGCGTCGGAGGTCGGTCCGACTACCCGAGAAACAAAGAATTCGTTTATTTTTTAACAGCTCGCTCGTACACAAAAGGAGGCAGCGCGCCACGAAAAACGACCTAAACGAAAGCACCTTGTTAACCTTTTTAAAAAGAAATCGCGCGCTCGCTAACTAGAATTTCGGCTCGAAAACCGAGAAAACTTCGCACCGTTCGATCCATCGACGCGGTCGGCGCCTGCGCAATCATTATGTAAATTTCCAATATGAACGAGTTAAAAAACTTAAGAATGAGGAGAAGATTTTGGTCGGTTTCATAAGATAAATCTTTTATTAAAGAAGTTATTCTTTATCCTCATAACAAGCCGCTCGTGTGACGTAATAAATTGTTTCATTTAGCCATAACAAAGATTTGCCTTGAGTCGTTTTATTTATTTGTTGGTATCGACTAACAACCGAAGGCTCGTAAAATTTGACGGTGTATAATAAGGTCCATTATCGCACGGAGACGCGAGCACCAGGTTGTATGGCGAGACACGCTATTGATACACTCATCATTAAATGAAAATCACTCTAAATGGTAATGGCGCTTCTAAGTCGATCGACTTCGACTCCGGCCGCTTTGAAATTATGGAAACGAGCAATGTGCTAATTTCGTCAGAATTAAATTTAATAAGATAACAACAGATATTATATTCTGCAAATAACAACTTTTTAAACGGTTTTTTGGAAGATGTTGGTATTTTAAGATAGAAAAAAGTCCGGATACGCGTTACAATATAAAACACTAGCTGTTGCTCGCGACTTCATCCGCGTGAAATAAAAAAATATAGCCTATGTTACTCACTAATAACGTGGCTTTCTAATGGTGAAAAATTTTTTGAAATCGGCCCAGTAGTTTTAGAATTATTTCAATACATACAAAAATACAAATCTTTCCTCTTTATAACATTAGTATAGATTGTATGTATCTATACAAAAGCAATGATTAACAGTAATTAAAGGCAGATGGATAGATGTTATTATGTCAATTTCCTCATGCACCGTACTCCGAATAGAGAACAAATTTTTCCCCAATACAGGAAATTAACATTAACATTTATATCGGTCTTTTTACGGTCAAATAGGTGGCGTTAATGGCGATACACAGATACTTTAGAGTTGTGACAGTTTTTATGTAATTAATTAAACCGAATTGAGCATAACTACTTTTTGTATTTATCAGATCGAACACTTTCGAGTACACTATCACACCTAAACTGTGACAGACTTAATTAGAATAATTTATAACATTAACTCAAATCTTACTAATATTATGAGTGCGAATATTTGGATGGATGTTAGAGTTTTTAACCTAAACTGTTGTACGGATCTCAATGAAAATTGACTTACATGTAGAACACAAAGGCGATTTACTTTTGTTTTTTTTTCAATTCCCCGCAGACGAAGTCGCGAGCAAAAGCTAGTATGAAATGAAATGTAAAACAATCGTAGATAGATATTCTATTAACTTACTTACATTCGTTAGTTTTTATAGTTTATTTTTTTTTTCTTATCTTTTAGAAGTTTAATGAAGACACACACATACTAATAATGGCTCCTTAATAAATCATAATAAGATGTACGAACAAAGGTTTGTTATATGAAGAATTAATTGTCTACAGCATATAGTAATATAACGTAACCTTCAATGCGAATGCAGTTCCTATCTACGGGCCTGAACCTAAACCTGATGTTTTTTTACCTTTACCGGAACTAGTGTGGGTTTTTCGAGGGCCTACGGAATATTTTCCGACTCGCTCGGATTCGATATCAATCAATGGCGTCACTCTTAGACGGTGAAGTTAATTTGTAACTTCCGGGAAAATTTATCGTTGACCTGATACAGTTCCTTCGTATGCTTGTTTATTATTAGACAGATAAAAGATATAATTACGATGCTTGTTTTTTTTATATTCATTGATTTTATTCATAATGCTATTAAGGCTGCTTATTCATGCTTGGCGTAAATTAGACGCATGCATACTAAAGCAAAATAAACATTAATAACAACATTTAATACCAAAAAATAATCTGAACAAGTTTTTATCTTTAACTATACTTGTCAAAGCCATTGACTTTTCCGAGTAAAAAATGTATACAGAAACATTACGGCGCATCTAAAGCAATAAAATGAGTAGTTGTTTGTACGAAACATATAGCAACGTAACTTATTCTACGCCTTTTAATAAAATATATCATTTCACTTTTCTCCAAAACTAGTTACAGCAATTTTCAAAAACACTTGCTACATAAAATTGTGAATATATTTTCATATTACATCAATTAGTTTATTAGTATTTTTTCAACATATTAACAGATGTTAGAATAAATTACCCAAAGCAACTTTTTGCAGTTACCATTACGGTTGTATTGTCAAACATTATAATTTAGTACTAATCCTGTCTTTAAGTTATTGCTATCCCTAATAAAGGTAATTACACAGGTGCACTTCTATTGTTGACGCCGACAAGTCTGAAAATGATTTTTATAATTATGTATATTGCATTCAAATTGCATGATTAACTTAAATAATTCTATAAGTAATTTCGGTTAGTTAATGAATAGATCATTTTTAAGGTTATATTTTTACAACTAATTAGTATATGTAAGTACTACTGTTTAGTGTAGAATTTAAATTTATTTAAATTAATATAATAATTATGGTGACTAGGACAAGACTAAATATGTCTTCATGTTTTAAATTATTGTTTGAATTAAAATGATTGTTTATATTATTCTGTTAAATATTCTGTATTTAATTTGAATAAAAAAAATATAATATATATTAAGCGCGAATAGCCTAATGGTTTGGGATACGGACCGATCTTGCGGTCGAGGGTTCGAATCCCGCCATTCGACTATTGTCGTGAACCATATCCTAGCACAAGCGTAGAGCTTAGTTGGAATGGTTAAAGAAAATATTAGTGAATTAATAAAAAATCTACTAATATTTTTTATAAAAAAAATAGATGAGTTAAAATTACAAAGCATTTAACTAGCGATAATTCAAGATGGTTATGGATACACATTGTAAACCTAAACTACTAAAGTAGAGACTATTTTTAAAGTTAAGTTAAGATATAAAGCACAGAAAATCTAAGTTGCGATAGAATTACGAAACGGTCCCCTCCTAGACTGGACATAACTGTACTATTAAAGGTTAAAAACATTTAGTTAGATATCTCCGTACATTTAATTACTGCTTTAGTCCCAGTATGTTAGTTTATCTTCGCGTTCAACATTGTAGAGTCGACTATCGAGCAAGTTTTTATTCGTAATGTAATCGTAAACGTGCGCACACGCCAATACATACGAATAGACAGATCTTGCGAACTGTTTGTTTTATCAAAGTACTGTCATTATTTGATATGCGATTAGATTATTAAACAGCTGTGTTAGGATAGGTTAAGTATGAACTTCCTTTTAGAGTTTTACTATAAAATTATATCTTTAATGTTAATAATTTTTTAACAGTAATGATTTCCGATTCCTCCGTCATAGGTATTATTTTCCGGTACGAAGTAACAATAATCAATGTAAAATTTAAAACTTTATTACTTTCCTAAATATATTTTCTATTAAGCATGGCAGACTCGGCTAACTTAGACCGTTTCAACAAGCGAGTGCTTTTATGTTTTGTATAGACACATATTGAAAAAACATTTATTTGCTTAGTGGTATCTTGTACTCGATTTTCTTACAAATTTTACGGTGAAAATTCTCATTTGGTTTTAGTTAATTTCGTGAAAAAAAATAATTTCAAAGCTAAGATAATTTCTGTCACTGAAGTCTTATAAAATTAAATATTCTTGTTATTATAAAATGTTAGGTATTACATTAATGTAGCATTTAGGTTATGAGTTCTTGAATGTTACTTTTTATATTTATGAAAAAAATAGGCTGAAAATATGCTTACTGCTTCTGGCAGAACTGGGTCTGTAAGGTCGACATTTTTCCACAAAATCACTATCACAGTCACTATATTGGCTACTTAATCTAGTCCTAGAGCATCGTTCACAGGCTGTCTGGGTGTGCGTGAGGTGGCCGGCTGGGGGCCCGCGGCGTGAGCTCGACTCCATCTTAACTCTGACGATCACTGTCCCGGTTTGTCTGAAGAGCGCGAACGAAGGTATACTATCGCAATCCATTACAATCGATCGCATTTGACATCCCCCGAAAATATAGTGGTGCACGCGACGTGTCGGGTGAGCGACTAAATGAATCGGAGTGACGGCGCGTAAAATAAAGCCTAGTACACGAAGCACATGGTCGAGGCAGTGGGGCGCCGTTCGGCGAATAGCCGGTGGAGTTCACCACGGCCGGCCAATGGTGGGCGGAGGGCGGGCCGAGCCCCCAGCCCACCCTACCACTGCTATGTACCGCTCGAAGGACCTTCGGGTAGATAGGGGTTGTGGGGAATTCAGCACTGCGGTACCTTGACACCACTTTTCCTATGACATTTGAATCCGGCGCTTTCGAAAACTTTCCGCGACGAAGTAGACCTCGATGACTTAGGTGCGGCCTTATTGTTTGCGTCAGCATTGATTTTTTTAACTCATCGAATTCATTAATGAAATCAATGGGATTTTATGAAGTCATATCCGTCTCAGGTGGTTATTTCAATATCGTATTTCAAAGCTCTAATCTGCTTTTATTCTGAACAACTTATTATTTTTTCTGTAAGGGAAATATTTTTACGGTGTTATTTTGCTGATAAATATTTTAAATCTTAAACAAGATGTTTTGAGTAATAATGAGTTCAGAATTTCAGTGATTCGTAAATCAATTAATAACTTTTAAGCATGTTGATTTTTGATTGACTTCCCAAAAGAAGGAGGTACTCAATTCGTCTGTATGTTTTTTTTTAAGAGGCTCCATTAAACCTAAAAATATTATATTTAAGGAGCTTTTTGTAGCAATTAATTTAAGTAGCAGGATACTGCGCCGGAAGACGTGGGCCTCGCTGCTAGCAATTTACGGGAAAGAGAAAATAATTCCCAGATATATTAGCAAGTTATCTATATTTTCCTGTAAGATAGATTTATTATGTTCTAAATATAAACTATTAGTTTGATTTCAGCCGGCACTGTGTCCGTGCGGGAAAATCTATCAACAAGTATAGATTACCTTAGTCAATAATAATGTAGCTATCTAATGGTGAAAGATTTTTTATATAGGTCCAGTTGTTTAAGCATACATGTGTGTAATATAGCTGGTTAGATTTTATAATGTCAAGACAATCGATTTTTTTTAATAAACAAATTTTTAATTGAATTGAATTTTATTGATTATTGTTATTGTGGACAAAGTGGCATTACTCTCGCATTTTTTCATATCCACGTGTTCATGTTTTGAAGCATCCGTTCGTTGGCGCCATTGCCAATGCCAAGAATTATTTTTGGAAACGTTTGAATCTCGTTGTCAAAACAAACTATGGGAATTCGATAATTATAATGAAGCAGTGAGATGCAAGTGATAAATTGACTATAACAATCTTGTAAATTAAATTTTCCTAAAAAATTTTGAAAGCTAATTTGATTGGATAATGTTTAATGAGGTTCGTTTTTGAGACTACCTAATTAGTAAGCATGTAAATAGTGCGTTTAATGTTGTAATTTTGCGTATGAAATGTTGTTATTAGAGTTTCGATGTTTTGTTTCATTCGTTTTTGGCTTAGTTAAAAATTCTTCAGGGAGCAAATTCATTTCAGATTGACTCATATCTTTAGAACGTAACTAAAACAGTTAGTCATTAAAGATTTCAGTTGACTCAGATATCACGCGGATGTGTGTGTGATACTCATTGAATTTCACCGTTAATTAAGATTATGTACTGAATAACTAAATATAGACATTGTTAACGACTACGTAACACTCAATTGCAATTAAGAGTGTTGTATATCTACAAAAATTACACCCTGCTCAAGTATAAACTATCGTTTAATCTACTACATCAAAATAAATGCTCTTCAAAAACCATTTTTTTTTTAAATAAAAGAGGGCAAACGACCGGCGAGACCACCGAGGTGGTCAACGACGCCCATGGACATCCGCAGACCAGAGGAACAACACATGTGTTGCCGGAATTAATAACAGTGTAAAGAAAAATGAAATTAATTATTACTTACCGATCACTAACTATTCTGCTTATTATTTCGTACAATCAATTATAGAAAGTTCTAGTAGTACGTAAGATTTAAGACACAAATATTACATATCTTTCGATTCTTTCATGTTATTTCCCTGTCAAAATAATAAAGCGACTGGCTTAAATACTGCTTTACGATTTGATAACTAATCATAATAGACGGCTGACATAAGCTGAAATTCGGTACTCTACCGCGGGCATAATAACCCCGGGAATGAACCTTATGAAGTTGATAATGATAACAATCTTTAGCATTGTGATAAGCCAAGGATCTATGTCGGCGGCTATGAAGACGGAATGCCATTCGTAAGTTACGGAAAACGAATCAAATATCATTTGATAAGAGCATAATCCATTAGGATTACATTTTATAACATGAGTAATCGTTTAATTCAGATCTCTAACCGACATCGATAGAAAAGTAGAAATGCGTAACGTTGCGCTTAATTCTTACAATCACAATAAATACACACTCTGAAATAATATTGTTTATATAAAAGTATTCATCTATACTATTATAAAGAGAAAAGATTTACATTTTTGTAATTGAAATAACTCAAAAACTGCTGGGCCGATTTTCAAGACTCTTTAACTAATAAATAGCTGAGTAACAAGGGCTATGTGTATAAAAAAATGGTTTCAGCGCGGCCGAAGACGCGAGCAACAGTTAGTAAAATATAAAGAAATAACGATCAGAGAACATATACATCCGTCTTACAAGCAATATGATTGAAACTACGCGTAAATATTTCAAGGATATCGTTTGCATGGAAGTGGGTCACAATTAACTGAGATTTCTAACAAAGAAGCTGGTCAAAATTAATACTCTTCTGTTTATTTAATATTAATTTGCTCCACAGCTTTGAGAGTGCAATGAAAAATATCCATAACATAATTGATAGTTAACTTTCCACTAAACCAGAGCAAAACCTATTTATACTACCTTTCGCACGCGACTCCGTCCGCGTGGAATAATAGATACAAAAATAAGTAGCCCATATGTACATCTAAATGCCAAATTTCATCGAGATCCGTATAGTTAGGTTAGGTAGTTTCTTAGCATAAAAATTTTTGCGCACCTCTTTGGATTATTGAAACAGCGTATAATCTAGTAGCTTTCTAACGCGACTCCGTCCGCGTGGAATAAAAACAAAAGTGAGTAGCCTATGCGTTCTTTCAGACTATCCTCTACATCTATACCAAATTTCATCAAAATCCGTTCAGCCGTTTAGGCTACAAACTCTCACGAATATCCATCCTTCCATCTAAACGTTTGCATTTATAATATCTATTTTACGACTTTATGATTACTTCGATTTAGACACAAGTGGAAATTAAGTGGTCCATTAAAATTAAAATGTAGTCATTGATGTCACATGAGAAAATTTAAGTGTAGAGTTCTTATAATCGTTCTATCTAAACAAAATTTACTAGAATGATACGTTGTTAAAACAAACATCATCCGATTCGGGTAGACAGCTCGACGTCGGGGCAGCATCCTTATCATGTAACAAATTCCTAGCCTAGCGTTTTAATCAACGGTCACTATCAACAGGAAACTCCGCGCTGATATTCCACAGGTGTGCCTCACTATGTGGCACGACATTCACAGAAACCGATGTGACGTAATTAACCATCCGGTCTCCGTTCACCAAATCACGTACAAGCTAAACAAATAGAACAGGGACGATCCCATTATGTATAACTAAGAACATAGAATTGGATTCACTTCATAACAAACTCCAGTTAATTTGTAACATCATTTAGTAACTGGAAGTCAGTTTGTGATGCAGTTTCCCCTTAAGTATTTTTAGACTGCGTTTCATCGATCATTATTAAGCGATCTCAAGTATTTCTGATTGAATATCTTTATATTATTAAATTATGCAGGAATTAATTCCAATTATGTCCCTCTTTTTTTAAATTTTTTCTTCCCTTAAAAAGTCATTTACAAAAAGATTCTTTAGTTCGGAGATAATCTAACATACGTATTTATTTTATTATGAAGAACTTGCAAGAAGGTGCCACCATACATTTTTACAGAAACACGTTATACTAAACATCAAGATACCCAGAATACTAGAATTTCCTTAATATTTATTTTTGTCAATCTTTCGTCATATAATACGTCACTGTTTTCCCATTTTAGGCCGCTCTTTGCACCGGCGTCTTTATCCTTCGCTTGTATGAGTACATATTGACATAAATCAATTTCAAAGGACATGTTTATCTACTTATCTACGCGCGTATTGTCTGAACAGTTATACACAGTTACGTATTACATCGATTACTAATATTATAAAAAAATGTAGAGTTCAATGACCCCTAAGATTTGGATTTACATCCTTAAGTTCATATTTAGGTAGTTAGTGACGGGCTATGCGAACTTATGTATCACTCCAAATTAAAACTAAATACAAGCAGAGAAATTCCAGATATAATATCCATTGTGATGTTTTTATTTTTGTTATTTGTAGACATTTAGGAGAAAAATTGAATGCAAAAATTAGTTTAAAAAGGCTAACCGAATGAATAATTGTAAACCACCGGCTTGTATTCGTTCCGGCGCTGGAGGATCTGCCCTCGAACCCGGAACTACTCGATAGTCCATTGTCAACAATACAATAACAAATTACCTTTTTATTTTGAAGCCAATTATAAAATGGACGAAATAAAAGGACAAAACACTCGACGCTATTTAAATTAATTGAATTTAAAAAAATACAAATCTTTAATTTTATTCAATCAATAATTTAATAACTAAAATGCAATTTAATTTACAATTATAGAATAATTATTTAAGTATTTAAAATTGCAAATTTATAGAACGATTGAAATATTATGATGTTTTGATGAATTAACTGGATTAAACAACATCTATGTTTTAATTTTACTAGGTTTAGTAAGGCTTACTCGAAACAAAGTCAATAAAGGTTTGAAACACATCTTCAGTTCCTTCATCACAGGACATCCCTGAGCTAGTTAAAGTTCTCACTACTCGTTTGCCCTCTATTCATATAAAACAATAAACTATGACCACGTAAATAATAGTACGTATATTTCCATAGGGTCTATTTTTAAACATTGGATTTCAAATGGGGTATCCCATTCGTGCTAAGCTTTTTCTCCGAGCCGTGACAAGCGCGGACCTGTGACGTATTTTGTCGTCACAATGGGCATTTCCAATCTATTGCGATAGTCATGAAATGTTGATTCAAATTGCAAGAAACAATAGCTATTAAAAGGTTAAAGTCAATTGCATGATTTAGCGGGATTGAGGTACGAACCCGACGCTGCAGCGATTCATAAAATGAACGTGAATACTGGAAGCTGTGATTTCAAGGAAGACATGAATCAATGATTGTTACAAAAACAGACGTCCGTAGTCATTCATATTAATTATAAGTCTGATCATACTATTAACAAACTCTTCAGAGGTGGTTTTAAATAGATGCGGTTTATATTAGTTAAATATTTCTATTGATATCGGATATCTCAATAGTTAAACGGTAATATCGCAACTATCCAACAGTGGTAGTGCCCGCTTTAACATCTTAGCACGAATGGGCCGGCACGCCCGGTGTAATACCACGACCACACAGAAGACCGACGTGAAATGGAAGCAATTCCGTGTTTCGTCTGATGAGTGTGGTGCCGGAGGCCTAATTTAAGTCCCTTTCTCTTTACCACCCTTTTCTTATAAGGAGAGGTTGGGAAGAGGAGGTGGATTTGAAGGTGGAGGCATAGGATGGAGAAATATCCTCTTTATGTGCGTCTCCTCCTCCGTAGTATAAGGGTAGGCAACGCATCTGCAATTGCGGATGTTTATGGGTAGCGGTCGCCTCGCCATTTTGGCGGTTTCGGGTGGCCGCTTGCTCGTTTGCCACCTTATGTTATAAAAAAAAAAAAAAAAATATGACTCGACTTTCATTGTCGTATAATTTTTTTTTACTCACATCCGATTCCTAACTTATTTACATATGTAAATGTATGATTGAATGCAGTAAAATCCATACAAGTGACGATGACTTGATAACGTATTTTAGTTTGAAATTTGAATGGGACAAACCAACATTTTATATATTGTGAGTAATTTTTATCCTTCTTCCTACTGTACATTTTGAAATTTAAAAACTGTTGATAATTTTATTCCAGGTATTTGATGACAAAAAATTACGCAGTACCTGCGTAATTTTTCATTAAGAAATATATATCAGTAATCGACTACAACATAAAGCTTACACTATAAAAGAATTTTGAAAAGATGTCAATAAGAAGTCGTAGTTAAGTATTAAAAATATTAGACACGCTTGTGCGCCTAAATTAATAAAAAAAAATATGTATGAACAGAATTTTACAATTTTTAAGTATGTAAATTAAGGTTTAAAAACTTGTATTTTCACGCTCTGTAAAACAATGCTCTGTGCAAAAATCGTCAAATTTAAAGTTCGATGTTATTTATTCTGTATAGTCTATGCAATTATGTTGTGATTATTTCTGGCATTCACAGTACAACATTGCGCGAAACGGTACAAATATTCTCAGAAACTACTGCGTGTAGCATACAGATGACAAACGAGTCTATGTTTAAATTGTAGTATGTTATGAGCAGTTGGATATTTGTATTAAGTATACTAGTATTATAAAGAGAAAAGATTTGTATGTATGGTATTGACTAAATGAAAAAACTACTTGGCTGATTTCAAAAATTATTTTACTATTACCAAGATAACATATGCGTGAGTAACATAGGCTGTATATTTTGGTACTTTTATTTGTACGAGGACGAAGTCGCAAACAACAGCTAGTTTTAAAGTAAATTTACTTTATTAATAAAATACTTTACCCGCTTAATGTGTTTTTTTTTTATTTTAAAACAAACTTTTTTGACCGAATAATATAAGGTATATTTTTTATCAATTCCTAAAATATGAATTTATAATTTCTTAACTTCACCTATACAAGGGTTCTAGATAAACAGATAATCTAGACTTTGTATTTATCTATATCTATACTAATATTATAAAGAGAAAAGATTTGTATTTTTGTATTTATTGAAATAACGCAAAAACTACTGATCCGATTTCTTTCCACTCAAATTCTACTCTTACTATTAAAATGCTACTTTTTTAGTGAGTAACGTTATATTTATTTATAATTTTTTAACTTCACGCAGGCAAAGTCACGAGCAACTGCTAGTCTCGAATAATGTCAAGAATTCCAACAATGCAACGAACTGGCTCATTAAATAAACTATTTTAAGTCGTAAATTTTATGATTGTTTATAAATCACGTAATAAATCATCGCATATAACCTATCTCAAGTTTGCATTCCTTCAGCAATCTAATGTTTTAGTCAACATTTGCTGATATGATTCGTTAGGAATGCAAGATAAAAGTATAAGTTCTATGTATATGTTTACACTAGCTTTCGCCCGCAACTCCGTCCGCGTGTAATTATAAAAAACAAAAGTGAGTAGCCTATGTGTTCTTCCAGACTATCCTCTACGTCTATGCCAAATTTCATCGAAATCCGTTCAGCCGTTTAGACTACTAACAAACATCTATCCATCCATCTAAACTGTCACATTTACAATATTAGTAAGAAGTAAGATTACAGATTATTTATTATTTAGACAAGTAAATATTATTCAAATAAATGTTTTCGGCAACTATATTGTATGCACAAGTAAGCGCTACACCTTCGATATGTAAGATACTGTAATTATTGGTACCTGTCTTGAATATTGAATACTTTGCATGCGTGAAAATAAAATCCTGGAGTATTAAATGCCAACATAGTAAAGTACAACTAATTGTAAGAATCTCAATCCTTCTTTATTAGAGACTCGGATTAGTCCGCGACTTCTTCCTCGCGAAATAAAAAAAAATGTTATCATAGCTTTTGTTACAGTTGTTTGTTGTTGATAATATAGAATTGTAATCGCAAAATTACGTTTGAAATCGGTTCAGTCTCTAGTTTATCGTTACATACAAAATCACGAATTATTACATTCATGTAGACGTACAAAGTTTTTAAGACTGACTACGTACTTTGCATTTACTGTGATATATTTTTAAATTTCACTAGTAAACAACTGAAAGTCACAGTCTTGTTAAGCCCCTATAGAACTCGTTTACAACAAAAGAACTGATTTTTTACGATGTTTGGCTAAAATGCTTCAGGTGTAAAGCGTGCACAAAAACAGGTTAAGAAAATATATTTTTACAGCTGTGTTGCCTATCTGTACTTTCAGTTTTACATGTACTTTCATGTTAAATTTCATCCAGATTCATTCATTAATAATAGTCAGTTAAATACCTTATACCTCCATGTAACATTCGCATTTATAATATCAGTAATAAGTTTGTCCTACCAAAGTGTAAGTAAACCAGACTTTTTAAACTAACAGCACTACGCTGTTCGCTGAATATAAAATGAGTAAGGTATTAAATGATTATACATGTTGTATACAAAAACGCTCATTTTAACTTTTAATTTAAATAACTAAAGCAAGAAGTAACGTGTAAATTACATAAAGTCTTGGCCCTATAACATTATAATGCGGGGTATTAAGTGCTTTTGTTCAGATGAATGGGCGACGCTACCTGCTGCGAAGCCCTTCCGACGTTTTCAATAAAGACATCAATCTTGTATTTACAATGTTAAGCACAAAATCAACAAGATTTGTTCAAACTTGTTTGTACGGTGATAATTTCGATGCTAGTTGTGTTCCTAAATGTATAATAATATAGGGTTAAAACTTATCAGAGTTACTTAAAGTGTTAATAGACATAAATAAGTTTACCGAAATTAGAATTGATTTAACGTATTTCGCGGATTTTAGATGCAAAAATTAACCGCTATTTAGTGGCTGGAAATTTGAAGGTGCAAGGACACTTTCGAAGAATTAGGACCTGCCTACGCTAAATCGAATCATCATAATCATTGCGAAAGTGATTAAATTTTTTATCAAACTTTAATTTGTAGCTTTTTTATTATCGCAGTTTGAGGTTACGAAGACAAAGGCGATATCTGATTTCAATTACACCAATCTATTTGAAACAAATCGGGTCTGATCGAAAGATAGCAAAGATCCGGTGTGTTAATTCGCTAATTAGGGAGCACTCGGGTTTTTACCCGGATCAATTGGAACAATAGGAAAGTATCCCAAGCAAATCGGCGCGTCTATCGGTGAGCGGTCGACCGTATAAAAACTAGTCCGGCTCGAATTAGGGGAATCTTTTCTGTGACACATTCGTCTATTTATTCGGTTATAATTATACTAATTTAACTGACCTTTCATTTACTGGAACGTTTTTATGCATAGCGTTTTATCCTTTTTACGTCAAATTGCTTTAAAAAACTGCCTGAATAAATTAATAAAACTCTTTAGAGTCATTAGGTTTACGTTATTATTTCATCTAAATGGAATAAGAAATGACGTATAATAACAGACTTCTAGTTATGAGATTTAAAATTAATTAAATATGAACATTATAGTTGTCTGTAGACTGTAGGCGAAGCTTTTTTGTGTCCAATAAAATAAAAAGCCATAAAAGTCACATTTCGCAAACTGTTTATTGGCGATTGTAAAGTCCGGATCCGGACTTCTGTACAAGGGCGGCTTTTGGACTAGTTTCATGTTTTGTTTACCGTTAATAGACGAGAACAGAAACAAAGGATATTCTAACTTTCACTATGTTATATATGACGCAATAAAATGAAGCTTATTGTAAATCTTCGGAGGCCGTTTGAAGCCTCGTCCACCCCGCTTTGTTTACATTTTAACGGTAGTAGACTGACACCAAGGAGGTCTATAAAGTGTTGCCTCAGAAAAAAGCATGAGACTTCAAAAATTTCACTGTCTCATTGTGTTTTTTTTTTCGACAACCGGCACAAACGCCGCGCTCAGAAAACCATCGCGTTCGATTCAATTGTAACTCTCAAATAAGCGGACAGCGTGAAATTTCCTTTAGAAACGCCACCAATAGAGGTATCATTGGGCATTTGTTTGTAATAAATTGTTCTTAAACAATACGCCCATGTTTTAGACCAGCCGTGCGAGAAGTGTGACTTTAGCATAACCCAATGTTAATTGTTTTTTTATGCGAATATTTAAATAGGAAGATTCGTTATTTTTAATTCAATAGAGCAATTAACTCATTTATTGAACTAAATCTACAAAATGCAATTAAAATCATAGAAAACTTTGTTTAATAGTACCAAATCCAAAATACACTAATATCTTAATAATACAAACTCAAACTTTTGACGCTAAAAACATTGCATAAAAAAACCAATCCAAAAGTTTAAGTAGAAAAACATTTGAATAGTTATCAATGAAATGGATAGAGCGTTACGATATAAGACGTAACTTAAAGCCGACTCTAATGAATCATCAATGGCGACCGGATTCGGCCGCTGTGTGGAAGATTACAACGTAACGCGTGACGTACTGCATTTCATTAACACACCGCAGGCCATTACTATTGCTACAAATCCATTGCGTGTTCCGTACAACGAATAAACATATCGATTGAACATAATAATCAATGTACGCGTAACAGAGTTAACCGCACCGGAATAAAACGTGATTTACTTCCTTGACGTAAATCGCTACGGCGTTTATGATGAAGGAAATAAGGGATTTTTTAACATAGCGAGAATTGCAACGAGTTCTTACGTTCCCATCCAGTGAAAACTTTCCGATGTAAAATTCTGCCGGAACATTGACTAATTGTTTTTGATACTTTACTCGATAACTGGATATACCAAGATATAACACATTCTTAGGTTTTCATGGATTGTGTAATATGCATACAATACAATCAAATTATAATTGATCTTGAGATCTCACTTTATAAATATTGATATTAGTTGCCTGAATTTCATTATCATTAGCAAATTGCTCTTGTCATGTGCTGCTCTTCCATACATCTCTGTCAACCCACAATCTAGTCATGTTAAGTCGCTCGTTAAAACATCAACTAAGCGTAGTTTTTATTTATATATGGATTAAAACATAGCATATATCCTCTTAAAAATTATAGAAAATAGAGACAGCTAAAAAAGCTACTATCAAAGCGGCAAATAGCGATCTACACGATAAATATACCTTAGACGACAAGTAAAAAGTACCATGGTCTAATATTTAAGGGCTGTCACTTTTCAGCGCGGTACGTACATATTATAAGGCGAGAGAAAGAGGATTAAAAAAAAGTGTTTAAATGTGGATGGAAACAAAGGTAGAGTAAGACCGAATTGTGGATTAATTGTGTGAAAGAGCATATGCTTAATAAGGGAACGAATTTAGATACGACGGCTGATAGAAATGTATGGACGAGTAGCATATACTGTGCCCTCCGTAGGGGTGATGATGATGGTCTTTTTACTTTGTCTTTCTTTTCACAGTATTATCATTCGCCAAGTCATAACCGTATCCCCGCTAACGCAATCAATATTATTATTAAATTATTTAAAATAGTGGCAACTCGAGCAACTTTTTAATGAAATAAAGATGTCAAATAAAATCGGAAAGTCCGAACGGAGGTGGAGCCTTTTTACGTTTGTAGATATTCTTAAAAATGGTGAAAGTTGACAATGCAATTTTCCACCCGGATTAAGTTGAAGGTTGTGGTAATTCCGAGTGCGACAGCCCTACCACCATAGAAATACTGGTAAGTTAGTTTGGCCCTTTGTAAAGTATGTCCTGCAATTAAGTATGACCTGTGTACTTACAGGCATTTCAACGCCGATTTAATTGTACTTAGACTCTAAATATTTATATACTTAAGAGTTAATTTTTAATATTTAATTCATAATAATAGTTTAATCTCAAGTAAAGGAAAAGATTTATTTCCTTTAAAATGTAATATAGACGTTTATATCAATTAAGAAAATTGTACACAGGTCGGTTTAGATGAACCTACTTCTCTAATATCCAAAATAAGGTTGAAAACCATACTAAAAGATTGTTATTATAAAAATCGTCACATCCCTTATACGGCAGATATAAATGCTAGAAAAAATGTTTAATTATTCTCATGTATGAAGGTAAAAAAGCAAGGGAAAATTCTTAACGTATCCATTAAAGGAGAAATCTCACTTGGGGGTATCCATGTTGGTATGTACGAAACAAACATAAAAGTACAGCTATTAAACAAGATATAACAGCATAATTTCGTTTGATTTGACATGCCGAAACAATTTAATCATTATCTCCGTCAGAAAATTAGCGTTCCCAATTTTGGTTGAATTTAAATTTTATCCCAAAGGGAGTAAGGAAGGAAATTGACTGCTGAGAGTAGGGATGATAAGGCATAATGTGTTGGGAGGCTTGTAGCGAAGGAATTGGCGGTATTCACTAGGGGCCACTGCGCTGTGGCATAGCAAGCCGCCGCGCCGCCGACTGGGTGGGCACGCGGCGTCGGTTGGCCCTTTCCACTGCTTTTTGTTCTCGATTTTCGAATTTTAAATGTTGCACTCGGCGATCATCTTTGCCTCCATTCGACTACCTCGCCTTAGCCGCACGCAATCCCGATACGTTTACAAAAATTAAATGTTTAAGTACCGTTGTTAATTAAATCATTTTCCTTACTTTTTTGCTTTCAGCGCACTGATAATTTGAAAATTATATCACCAGTGCTAATTGGCAAGAAAAGGACGAAAGCAGTCCACAATTAAAACATTACTTGTACAACGTCAATTAACATCGTAATTAGCCGGGGATAATTAAAATTGAAGGTCATTAACGGGGTAAAAACTTGTGTCCATTGTAAGGTTTTGGGTTACCCAGAAATTAAGACAGGTTGAACTAATTATTAAAGAATTGTGAACATACTTTTGCAAATTGTGTGTCTTATATAGAAGAAAGCTAAACCCGAGTGTGATGTAAATGTAGCTGACATAAATCGTGGTTTTATGTCAACGAAATTAAAAGAAGGCCTTAGCTAACTTATGAACTCAGAAATGTGGAATGTAGTACCTTGAATTGTTACAAATACTATGTATTTAAAATACCTGGATTCTCTGTATACAATGTTCTCTTCGCTGACAGCATTCGTTCAACATGATGACCGCACCAAGCCTTCCTGTCTCACGCTCTTAACCAATAACTCGATATGTAGCCTCTTCAATAATTTATAACACATGATACTTTACCATGACCTCGCGTAAATAAATAATTTCTTCAAAAATAGATTCACGAAAAATATTTTAAAAACCAATTCGAAATTTCACATTTACACAAAGTGATGTGATGTGAATGTACTAAAGACAACGTCAAATGTCCAAATCTAAGGAGGCGCGGTGCCACAGACTGCATAGAAATACTGACGTTCCACGGATGTATAAAATACTTTTTAGTGTAAGCTAATTTTTATCATACTAATCTTACTTATATTATAAATGCGAAAGTTCAGATGGATGGATGTTTGTTAAAGTTTGTAGCCTAAACGACAAAACGGATCTCGATGAAATTTGGCATAGACATAGAGGATAGTGTGGAAAAACACATAGATTACTGGAATTTGATTCATTTATTTCAGAGCGGACGGAGTCGCGGGCGAAAGCTAGTTTTTAATATAATGTAGCTAGGTCTAGTAGATCAGTGATTAATTTTGAGATAAATGAAAAGGTTAATAATTCATACTACGCCTTTACATTATAGACCTAAATTGTAAGTATTCGTGCGTATTGTTATTGACTTGACTAACCTTATACAGCAATCGGTGCCTTATTATCAGATGCAATTTTAAACATTATTAATTTTACTTATTAGTATTATTTATAAAGTAAAATAACCTTAATCTTACCTTAACTTCGATGTCGACGTTATTCAGCAACCTGTAAATAATAATGACTTGTTTAATTTAGCAGATCTAATACGCAGACAATTTTATATGATTCGAAAATTGTTTTTGCAGCCGAAACTAGTGATTATCTGCATCGGGTAATTTAGTGTTTAGGTTCGCTGTTTCGTCCGAGGCCGGGAGCAATGGTATTCGTGACCTAGATCTTTTTTAATGCACTACCATTTTAAACAGGTCTTTATAAACCGCTCTGACACTGGATATTTTTTAGTCCTTGTTATCTTTTCGCATGCGTTAAAGACGCAATTCGATTGGATGCAACTTTAAAACCTCAGTCCCAAAAAATTGGCAGGACGGCGAAATTATAACCTGTCATACTTCGGACACGATCGTGGCGAGCACATGAGAAGGTCATAAGAATAATTGTTGTTCGAACTTTACAGCTAATCCCACGTCAGCTAGCACATAAATCTTACTAAAATTATAAATGCAGTTTACATGAATAAAATAAAATAAATAAATAATAACATTACATTTAATCTTAATCAACACTATACCGTTAGAAATAATAAAGTAATTAAATGCGATTAAAATAAAAACCTAATTAAATGATAAATGAAATATTTGTATTGGGCATTGCAATGCTGACCGAATTGGGTCCTCGCTTAGCTTTGAATGCTGGGTGCGTCTCGCTGAAGTGCCAAGCGCTGATCTTCCACGAGAGAATGAGATGTCTTTTACTATGTATCTCCACAACGACATTATACATTTCCATGTTTGACTCGGACGTAAAACAAATAGGAAGGAGGTGAACACATACGCTACTTACTACGTTTTTTTTTTAAATTCGAATAACGAAGTTGTGGGCAAATTTATTATTTTATCATTGAAATGAATTTAATATAAATTCATCTGTTTTAGCCCTAAAATTTAATATTTCCTTTAATGAGAACATTTCTCGTCTCTAACATTTGGTATAGCGAATGAAATGAGCGTCGCTGATCTCGGTGTTCTTACTGATTGTTTGCTTCCCTATCTTATAAAAAAAAGTTTGTTAAACTATCCAGTTCAGTTGTCGCTAAGCACGAAAGAAAAATAGTTTATAAATTCACAAACACGAGAGTAATGTCTTGTACTTAGCAAATTATTTTTAATTTATCGTACTTAAGGAAACCGCATTACCTTCTCATAGGATTGCTCGGCTATTTTTTAAATACCGACCGCAACTCTACCGCCAGCTCTACTGTTTTTTGTAATAAGAATGTTGGTCAGATGTAATCATACCTTCAGACATGTTTTTATATTACTAGCTTTTTCCCGCGACTCCCTTCGCGTAGGATTAAGAAAAAACAAAAATAAGTAACCTATGTGTTCTCCCAGATTATCATTTACAAGTATGCCAAATTTCATGACTACGAATCAAATTAAACCTCACACTTGAAAAACGGTTAACACGTTTAGTTTAAACGAGCAAATTGTACAACAGAACGAGATTATTTACCGAATAATACAAATAATTGAACAATGTCCGCAACCATAATTAAATATTGTTAACAAGTTTCATAACTAATTAAGTATTTTTTCGATCGGTACATGTTCTTTAATACATACTTCATTTATTTAAAACTCATACATTATTATTTGTACAATGACAGCACAAGATTTGCATACCGGAACAACGAACGGGTTTTCTAAATCTTTTTACAATTGCGTTACTAATTAAAAACAACCTCGTCATAGCAAAGCATTGATTAGACATATCTAAACCTTCGACGCCCACATGTTTTTAACTCTTCAAATATTTAACAGGATTTCCTTTATGTTAGAATATTAAATCATTAAGGACATAAAATCTCAACAAAAGTTTTAACTAGCTTTCTCCGTGTATTGTCTTAGTGTAATGTTATCCGAGTACAAGTGGCACGGCTGCCTTACGGAACTCGTCTGGGGAGTCAGTCTGCACGCCCATTTTGCCGTCGTCGCTTCCTATTCCGGCTATTGTTGAGCGTCCTGTCACAAATATGCATGCGTGGACACTCACACGCGCATATAAATGGTAGAAATTGAAGCGAACGAGTACGTTTACATGACACGCACACGCCCGCACTCGGTCACCGCTATCGATACAGCCGCGGCGTACGCTCATAACACGCGCGAAGCCATCAATGAACTTGACGTATAACTCAATGAATGAAAGACCTTGAGAGGTTGTTTCTCGAGTATTCTATATTGATAGAGCAATGAACTCTATCTAGTTGATCTCGTTCTACGTTCGATAATTATTGATATTAAAATGCGCAATATTGTTTCGTAAATAGAGTAAAAAGTTTGTGAGTCATCTGGGAGAGATGGCGGGTGAGCGGCTATTCAATGAATCGGCATTTCGATACGTAACCTAGAAAATATTCCGAACCTTCACTTGCCAAAAATTATAAGAGTCTCTGGAGCGAGCGGAGACAAGGTTACGTGCGTGGTTTTGAAATACACTGGTGATTCGGAAATGACGCAGCATTTAGTTCTTTGGTCCACGACGGTTCCGCGATCTCAATCCGTGAGGTTTGCCCCGCGGACTTTGCTTGTTTATCTAATAAGTAATTCAGCTAACAGTTATACGTTAACACCATATTAAGTTATGTCAATAGTCTCGTAGATATTTGCGTATACGTTTAGATAGTGATGTCAATGCAACAATGTCAGACTTTTCCCTTAAAAATACTGGTTTGGTTCCAAGTAACATAATATTTAGTTACTAAATATTAAGATGTATTTTTAATTAACAAAAAAACAATCATTCAATAATATTGATGAGATATCTTCCTGCTTTTTTCGTGCAATGGTGATCTGAGATTCCCCTAGAACGATGACAGGTCAAATATCGGAGTAGTTTCGCGATCGCGTTTAATTGCTCATTGCTATTTAAATTGCAAGTCATTCATTATCTCCAACTGGTTGATGATACACAAATGGCTGATGAAAACCCAATAAACCATAAGAAACTTCGTTCTACTTAAATGGAATGTTGTATTGTAAGGAGGTTATGACATTTAAGGTAATTGGGTTGTTTTTTTTTATTTCAATTGTTATATTATTATAACAGTTTAGTTATTGCATAATCGCTAATGTTATTATGTATTATTCAAAAACAGTATGTAACCCCTAAAGGTGACTGAATTTTGACTCAGCTGCATCTACGACATCATTATACTCTATTACATTTATTTACATAATTATAAGGTTATATCAAATTGGCATTCATTGAAACGACTGTGTATACAATTTACTTTATAAAATTATATTGCCGTACTCTAAATCATTTTTATAACTAGTGGGTATTCATTTGTCATCACCCTAAACGCTACAATTGCGGGTGGGCTGGGGCGAGTCCAGTAAATCTCCCTACGTCGGTTTTTTTGCTTTCAACTCTTGACGCCGATATCAGTCATCCAGCCATCTTAGCTTTAGTCTACCTTCCGTTCGGCGTTTAGGAACTTTGCAATCTTCCTTACGTGTGACAAGTCCTGTTTAGCTCAGTGTCCAATTTTGATTACCTTGGATGTATTCATTTAACAGGATGACTAAATTTTGCCACAAATATTCCTATATTAATGTTTTCATTTATTGTTATAATTTGAGTTCTATTGACCTGTATCTTAAACGCTTTGAATAATTTTTGAAGAAAGACGTTGAATTTGATTCATAATGAAACCCGTTTTCACACCGGTATACTCATTCCATTTGTTTCAAGCATTTACTCATCTATACCAAAAGGTTTTTATTTACCTAATTCAACCACATTATAGGTTTACTAACGATGACTGACGTATAGAAATATTTCTTTCACGATTCGGAAATGAGACCGGCTTGATACTGCTCGTGCCAATTCGATGAGTCTGTACCAGGGATGCCACCTTTTTGGCTTTGATCCAAAATGTTCGCTTTCAACTAAATAATAGACATCTTTTTATTCGTCGTCCGTTACGTATCAATCATGGTTGATAGTTTTTCACCGTACATGAAGCTCAGAAATGCAAAGACGTAGCGACAACTGATCGACGTGGAAAAAATTGCTAGAACAAATTAAGTCATACAAAGCTAACTGAGAAAAAGAGCAAGTCCAAGATTGTCCAAAACTGGTTTTTCTGTTGTTCCAGTGTTTATGTCTTCGTTTATAGGTGTTTGGTAGCCCTAACTCACTCTCAACAAGCGTCGAATCCAGATCTGCATCGCACTGAGTCATAGAGTAATGTAAAAATATTGTTTATTTTGTCTGTGGCGGGACAACCAAGTGTGAAGGTTGCTTTCACCTTGTGAATCATGGTGGCCCGGTCAAGTGGCAAGAGACAGTTTTCATGTCACCCAAACATTACGAAATTAACACAGATCTGTGTTCATTATGATTCATCTTAGCATGACGTTGATTAATTTTTTTTTGCAATTGGGACTATAAGTTTGTAAAGAATTTTATGGGTAGAGGAAAAATGTCTTTATGAAACAACAATTTTTCATGTTTTTTGAAAATGTTTGAAATGTAGTAAAGGGATTAATAATAATAGGGCGGTCAAGTTAAAGTATTGAAGCTATATAATAATTCCAAATGATATTTAGTAGGAGTGTTCGGAACATCATTACATGTTAACCCAAAAAAGTTTGCAATACCGCATGGGGCAAATTACTATGAAAGGATAGGCGGTTGATTCATACACGTCTTTGAACTACAGAACTTTGTTTTTCTTCATCGTAAAAATACATTGGCCGGGGACCAAACTGGGACATGCAGATTAGGATGCTTAACGGCGCCACCCGTATTATATAGACTACTGTTAACCAAAAGAAATCGAATATAAAGCCTATAACGAAAATAGTGTATAAAGTTTAGAGGACGTGATCCTACACACATGTGGTTGATGCAAATAAGACTGTTGTATTAACATTACTCACAATGTACATAAATATTTGTCACCGTTGTATGCCTAGTTATGACTTCATCTTCAAGGTTCTTCATTCGCATATGTGAGTTTTCACTGGCGGAAAGGCAGAAAATCACATGTCACTAAAACAGGGTGGTAGCAAGCATGCCAGCAACTAGCCAAATCGTTAGCGCGTGACAGTTACCACTAAATCAAATATCGTGCTATTTACTTGCATGCCTGACTTGGCATGCAAGTTAACATTCACATATGCCAGTAGCTGGCACGTGACATTAACTGACATGCAAGTGTGTCAACTGAATTATATAGTTTGTCATTTGTTTCGTTGTCATTGAGCATTCATTTGACTTCAGGTCGATGAAGCCACTACACAAATAAACAGAACTTGCAGAGTATTTTAAAACGCTTAAAATCATTTAAAAGATGTTTCTATTCTACTTGATAAAATGTATAGTTAAAGTACCTTATTACTTACACGATGACTTTGATGTTTTTTTATCGCGTGCAAAATCATATTAAGTTACTATATACTACTTCTGTGTTTATGACACATTGATTCCACGATAATCTTACTTACAAAACTGAAAAACGAGGAAAAAGAATCAAGGAAACTACTGTAATAGTTAAAATGCATCACCAAACAGACCCAGCGTGTGTAAATGTTAAAGTTTCAGCAAATAGGTAAATGTAGTAAAATCAAGAGTTTGGTTCATTAGTCCATGATAAGACTAGTCCTCATTTACGGCAGAGAAACATAAAGCGAAACACAATGTACGAACAAAATTTTAATAATGAGCGGCGTGACCAGGCTCGATTAAATCGACAATAAGTGCAAAGCCGACCTCGGTGTGCGCAACCGTCTACAAGATGCTAGAAGTAGGCTGTGTGAGTATGGTCTCGTAAGGACCGTCTGACTACGTTGGAAAGGCACTATAACTTTCACTCGCCACTCAACCATAACTAGGTGGAAATATATACTGAAAAAAGGATAGCCGTCTAGTCTTAGACGGAGATGTCGAGAACATGAGTAATAGAAGGACTAAATAGGAAAACTACAGATTGAAAGAGTTTTACCATTTATCAAAATGTACTTACATTGTAAAGGTGTTTCAATTTAACTGGAAATGATAAATTTAAAAATGATCTACGTGATTCATAAGGAGATATTTCTAGTTACAAAATAATTTCAAACCTTACAATGCCCTTGAATCGTAGGTGAAAATTAGGTGATACCAAGCACCACCAGTTTTAATTTAGTAAAAGTTTAATTAAGCCCGATACAAACTCTGTACTGTTCAGTTGAAACTGTGCTTGAGTAGGAAAAACTCTAACTGTTAACTGACAGTTAAATCCGATCGTATATAGCAGGCCTTAATCTGAATATACGGTGAAAATTTAGTAAGGCCACGACTTCAAAATTTTTGACTATAGATCGATAGTTTAAGATATATTTAAAAATAGATTCAACAGCCAGCAACAATTTTGCAGTAACTTTCGTATTGCGGACGCACATCGGCGTCGATGTTTACGCTGCTCATTTGCCCCTTACAAATATAAAAAAGTAATTAAATGAAAACTCAATTTCCCATTCAACGTCACAGAAATCGATAGAGTCTTACTAATACCAGACTTAGATCATTAGTGCATCATAGATGATACATTCTTTTTTTACTTTTTAAATACCTTTGGTTTTCACGAGGGCCCTTTTGAAACACGAGATGTATGACTCACACCTGACTCAATGATTTCTAAACGGACACGCTGCATCCGTTCGATTGTAATAAAACTGTGTCCACCTGGAAAAACCATAGAGCACAGTAACACTGAAGCGGTCACGAACTAAAAGATATTCAGATTAGTCGATGAAAAAACATATTGACGTAGGTAATGAGTGTTCCATAGGTTTATATATGATTTAGACCTTGACTTATTATACTCAATTTTTAACTTCAATGAGATTTCTATTAATCCCATTTAACTCTCGCTAGTTTTGCATTCTTCGGTCCTTATTAAGGAATTGAATTTGAGTTACCAAAGGTTTAGGTTATTTAACCGATTTGAACATGTATAGTATAGAAGACATATTGTTCTAAATATTAAGATAATAACTATACGAGTATACGCATAAGTTTCAGTTGTTATTACGTTTGACCTACCGGAAAGCACAACAATTATAAACTCATTAAAAATGTATGACTTGCATATTGACTAAAAATGTTCCACAAGTTGTTTACATAAAAGTTCCAATTACTATAGGAAATAAAATGACTAATGACCCTCATCCCTTTTCCATTAGAATGGAAAGATTTTGTGAACTCTTTCAAATGAAGTCAACGGGAAATACAATTGAAATATTCCGCGTTATCTCAGTGGAAAAGTGAGTGCAAAAAAGACGATCAATTTCATGACTACCTCATTTCAATAAGTAATTAATCGATTGAGTCACGTCCCTAGTTTACCGCAATATTCACTTTGATTATGCGTTCACACTTGGTCAGAACAGTTGGACACTTGCAACGGCCAGTGATAGATTGTATGTACTTACTAGCAAGTTAGCGTTCACATTGTGCCTATTGATTGCCAGTCCAGTTATTGAGCGCTGTACCAAGTAAGACGCCGCTTAGTACAGATAGTTTTCAGTTACACTACGATTATTCAGTTTATACTGTGTATACAAAACCTTAATTGTACAGTTCTAGTATTCTACTGACAGTTGAAACTGTTCGACTGTCAAATTAATACAAGTGTAACTTTTTAATTAAATTTACAAATAAAAAAATAATGCAAAACATAGCCTGTGTTACAAATAAATTCCGATCTCAACCCATCTAACGGTAAAAGGTTTTTTAAAATTCACCCAGTAGTTTTTGATTTTCAATATATACGAAAATCAAAAACTTTTCTCTTTATAATATTAGTTATAGTATACAAAATGGGATAGACCACTGAAACTGGAAACTTTTCCCAATCTTTCCACGACAATTTTTCTCTGCGTTTATAATGTGACTAGTCATCTTATGAAAGTATCATCCGTCGATATTGTTGTATAATAGTTTATATCTATTTATGGAAAATTAATTACAAAAACCGACTGTTAATTACTCGCCGGAGGAAAATCAACACCAATCTATTTATGGTAGTGTATTTACCTCGACATCTTGTGTCGGTTGTTGACCGCTGATACTGTTATATAAAGAAATCTCGTTATCATTTTACTAATTTTGTCAAATGCTTTTTCAGATTGTTTCCGCTTAAGACCTTAGGCGCCATGTGTATCTTTTTGTCACATAGTGTCTAGAACACTGTATGTGGCCTAGGAGGTATGAATTTCAAATGAACTATTTCCCAAGCCACATGTATCTAAATGTCACGCGGATAAAAATCCAAGTAAAGAGGGGGAAAATGGGAGTAAACACAATACATAATATATTATGTAGTTTGAAACATTTTCCAACAAAAGAAAATGTTTTTTTTTAAACGCTCTCTTAGGGTCTGGCGCTAAGGGTGTTAATCATACTTATAGGAGAGACCTGGTCTAAAAAGGCTAAGAGAGGAATGAAAGAATCTGGAAGAGGCCTACGTCCACCAAGGACAAACAGATAAAAAAATGAAAAATGTTAATGTCAATTATAATCTTGTAATGTAACAAATGTAATTGTACAATAATTTATCTGACTAAAGGCTTACCAAACTATACTAATATAATAAAGCGTAAACACACACTTCTTTATTGCCTAAGATGTCAGCAATTACAGCATATTTTTGAATAACTCTTTTTTTAATAAAAAGCCCTATACTTGCGTTACGCTTTAGGCTGTATATTTTAAAACCATTAAACTTAGGGGGTAAATATTAGACCATAAGTTGCTGCCAACATCAAGGAAGCAAAGTTGTCATCATGTCATGTCATTTTGACATTTGTTATTGATTATTTGACAAATGTAAACAATGAAATGAATTTTTTATAATTTAATGCGGATGAAGTCGCACGGGAACAGCTAGTATTAAATAAAAAAGAAATCTTAAGGGGACGGAAAGATCTCTTTAAAAATGTGTTGCGGTAACTTCATGAAAGTGTAATCAAACTCAGATACTTTGCAATTCGGTAGTAAGATTATGAAACATTTATGAATAGCTTATTTTAAGTATTAGTTCATCTTTGATCAGTTAAAATATTCATTATTACGTAGTATCTTTTATACTAGCAACTATTAGTTAATTTTAACCGTCCCTAAACGAATTACTGACATATTTCCTTTAAGAAAATAAAGTTAAAACCGCATTTGTACTTGAACGTAGGTCATAAGTGTTAAAAGAAAACTATTAGTATAATAGGTCAAGTTATTAAATTAGACCACATTATAAAAGCTATTTATTATTTATAATTATTTCTTTAAGAGATAATAGCTGTTGTGTTATGAGATTGAGAAGGTTTTTATAGAACTACGTGTCGCTTCAAGCCGGATCTTATTTGGCTGTTTTTGTTTTTGGTATTTAGATACGTTGTAGTCCTTGACACATCAGTAAGGATTTCTTATCTGTCAGATATAAATAGAGCCGGAGAACAAATAAGTGTCCTGGTGTTGGTTGGTGTTGCGGATGTCCGTGGGCGTCGTTGACTACCTCAATGTTTTCGCCGTTCGTTTGCCCCCCTTTATTATAAAAAGTACAGTCGGGGATGTTTATACCCTATCCTACGCAATGTTTTAAAGTCAAATACAAATAGGATCACACACCTATTAACTCCTATGATGGGTTTGCTTACAATATTAAGTCCTGAGTGGGATGTTTTTTTTTTTCTTCAACTGTAATATCCGTCTAACATAAAATTTATACAGTCATATTTAATTAGTTTGTTTTGCAAACAAATTGGTGACATATGAAAGAAGTGTACTTACGCAAACAAAAAGAAATTGACGCGTTGTTGTTTTTTTTTTTGGTAATTTTAATTTCTCAAGAAGTTGATATTTCCTAGCTCTCCTACTTAATATGAACCTTTTACAGGTTTGTATCCAACTGTAGGGGGTACGAGTTGTGTCATGGCTTAGACATTGAGATTCTTACCACGTACCGCAGAGATGTTTAACCACAACTTGCGGTTGCCAACCAAATTGCGGCTACCCGTAATTGTCTAACCCGCCTGGAAGCTCAACGTACGTGATCTTTTTAACCATTGTCAAGTTTTCAGCAAAGTATTTTAAATAGAAATTACATAATAATCATACTCATACTAATATTATAAATGCAAAAGTTTTAGATGGATGGATTGAGTTTGTTAGAGTTTGTAGCCTAAACCGCTGAACGGATTTCGATGAAATTTGGTATAGATGTAGAGGATAGTCTGGAAAAACATATATATATACATACATATACATACATAGCTACTCACATTTGTTTTTTTTTTAAATTTAACTAGTATGTTATAATTTTTATATTCAACCGTGGCTTATTTTTAAAAGGAAAAACACTTTTTTATAAAACATCTGTATATGATTTAAAATAATGTAACATTACTAATCGAAGAATAAATCTGTTTCTGTAAAAATTGGCGAAGAAACTTGTAAAATCCAGCGACATTTTCGAGAATTGAATACGTTATCGTTTTACTAGAAACAATCTGTCGTGACGTCATTGTGGACGAAAACGTGAGAGATGAAGTCATGAATGTAACGCCTGTGACAGCACAAATGATATCTGATTGCATTTGTATTTTCCGTAATTACAATGACGTCCAACTGACCGACGACCACAGGGAAGCGTGAAAGGTTATAAGCTGTACGTGGAAATGCTGCAAGGTGGTATTCGTGGGAACATAGAACATTGATTTACGAAAAATATGTCAAAGATTAAAAAAAACACTTATTATTGTATTAATTTATGTGAGATTTGTTTGTATCATAGACTAGCTGTTGTTCGCGACTTCGCCATCGAATTAAAAAAAAAAAAAGGAAAAATATGGCCTATGTTATCAGCTTCTTAATGGTGAAAGATTAATTAAATAACTCCAGTAGTTTTGGAGTTATTTCTATACATACAATAATACAAACCTTTCCTCTATATAATGTAAATATAGATATAGAAAGGTACGAACGAGCAGAGGGAGCTCAGTAGCAAATGAATATAAGTACTAAACACAAATATTTTTTTTTATCAAAACTTTTACTTGCAAAAATGTATATCCTTACAAGAAATATTAATTGTTGATCATGCACACATAAGGAGACAGCAAGCATTCCATTCAACTTTTTGTTACGGTAATGTAAGTGAATGTCATTATGCGAGATGGCATAATCGGACTATTTTTGTAATACATTCCGCTTGTTGAGCCTCGACCTTGTTCCGGCGCCACTTCGCGCACACCGACACACCGACAACCGTCACCGCACCACACGTCATAGTGACGTGAACACTCACGTCACGGCAAACAAATTAAATTAGTGTTGTCACAGTTTTATTTTGAAATACCACAAATATGTCCTTGTATAAAGTTCATTTTTAACAGTAACTAATAGAATTTATATTCAAACTCAATGAGTTTCTCGTAGATATATTTTTAAACAAAAAAATACATAGAAAAAATCTTTTAATTCTAATTATTATAGAATGTATTTATGTGCTTTAAAAAGTTTTAAGTGTTTGTATTAGATAAAATTCCCAACAATCATGGGAAAATGTTAAACACATGGTAACACTCTGAACAAAGCGCTGTTGCGTCACTGCACGTCTGTCATGGTTGAGATAGTGGGTATTTCAAAAACTTCGCTTAATTAAGAACGCGGCAACGATGACGTTTCTCATTCAGTACCGGGAATATCTTCTGGACAATCGATTTTCAGAACTTCGAACGGAACTGGGCTTCGGTTCCTAAGCATCAAATTATTTTTAAATTAATTTTATTTACAATTGTAATGCATTATTGAGTAATTAAAAATATCTTTAAGGTTCTTTTGTCAGTATCTAAACTACTTGGTTAAATCGGCTAGTTAGGGTAAAAGTATTTCATGGCTATTACATAATTACAAAAAAGAATAAAAAAGCTCAAAACTAATTTTTAAATAAAATGCCTAATAATTTTAATTCATTAAAAGCCAGCAGAAGGTGTTCTGTATTATTTACAAGTTTCCGTTTTAATTAGATCTCATGATGCAACACTAATAACTTAACCAACAAATTAACATTAACTTATACCTTTGTATGTTTGTTGTTGTATAAAAATATTTCAATCATATAATACACTAGTGCCATCTATTATTTGTTTCAGTTATAAAATATTACTTTGAGAACTGTTCATGCGACATCTAGCGACGAGTAGTGCATATATAAAAATATTTTCCCCCAAATACTAATCACCATAGTACCAAAATTTTAAATTTAATTAAACAAAATAATTAAAACCGTGCAAAAATACTATGTGAATTAAAAAAAACAATTAAAAAGTAGAGTTCCAAAATAAAATAATTTGAATACAGCGCCATCTAGCACGTAACAGCAAATTGTATTAACATTCAGAAAGTTCTTTTAGTTCAGGTAAATAATATAGTCGCCTCGATTAAATTCATATTTCGAAAAAAATCATTTTAAAAACATTTAAAAAACAGGCTCAAACTAAAATAATTGCAATCGTTTACCTACACATGCTAAGATAAAAAAAAAAAAAACTGTTGCTCAGACAGAAATTACCATTAATCGCTTTGCATCAACTGTTCAAATATTTAGTAATAAATGTATTGAAGATTTAAAGTAATTAAAATTCATTCGCGTGCCTCATTACATTGTTGTTTTGTTTTTTATTCGTATCGATTAATCGCTTCACGAAGTACCTTTATGGGTTGTGTTGTGAATGGAATGATGGATGCACTTATGTATGTTCATTAGCTTGTAACAGACGCCCCACACAATATTTGTAGAAACTAATGTAATTTCGCTGATGTAAATACAAATTTCTACAAGTAACACTTGTACTACTCTATTGACATAAATTGTCATTTGCAGAATTCCGCAAAAATATATATGAACGAGTCGTCGTAAACTTCGCTAGCGGGGAATTTAAAAAAGATGGTAATCTATTCCAGCCTGCATTCCTTCTACCAGGTACCTTCCAGTCAAGTTCCCGTAAAAATCGGTGCAGCCGTTCCAGAAATAACGGTCTAATCAAAATCGGCTGAGAGATTATCCAGAAGAACCGTGGCTGGCGGACAGATATACAAAAAAATATATACAGTAACGCAAATACTTCTTAGCGAAATTTGGAATTTGTCTATAAATATTACAGACACTCCAATTTTATTATATGTATAAATGTATAGATACTAAAGGATTACTTACAAAGTGTAAATCTTTCGTTAAAAAAACGATAAGTTCTACCGATGAATACCTTTCACGACATAAATATCACGGGAAATATCGATTTTTAAACATTTTATAACAAATTATTTTTCGGCTCTTACTCACGTTATACTTTTTTTTTCCGGTGACGGCTTTAATTAATTTATTTAATTCTAAACGAAAACATGCGAGGTGATTGGTGGTTAAGTTCACGCTACATTTACACTCACATCAATGAACTTGTAGGTGAATATTGATATTTAACAGTTACTAGAATAGTCTTCAACATTGTTTTTCCACGCGCTCAGTGTCATGGATGAAAGCTAGTTCATAAAACTTAAAGATCAGGAACATCATTGACATGATGATTGGCGTGTTATTCGAAAATGTTAAAAGATTCCAACCGTTTTTTTAATAATTACTTCCACCCTCTGTCGGACTAATCGAACACTAGTTTCTCAAGCCATCCTTGACTGCCAGCATTGTGGAACGATATCAAAGTTTTTTTAACATCGCTAATCGGCGCTGTAATCGCTCTTGTCGGTATAAAAAATTTAATTCCCAATGGATCAATACCAACGTTAAACGCTTACAAATGGAGAGTGCTTTGTAGTCACCGGCAAATCGTGTACGCTGCCCGTTTTTAATTTGCCTCGGGAAATCGTAGAGAACCAGCATATTGCATATCTACAGAACGAATTTATTCACAAATTGGCATTTTTAGCACCCAACTGATTAGGCCCGGACTGATGACAATGTCATATTTTTGTAAACGTCTTCATGAATTCGGATGAAATATAATGTAATAAATACACAATTTGCCTAGACAAATAATAAACGTGCGACTTACGCGATTGTTCGGTGACATGTCCAATTATTTGTGCGAACGCCGAGCATGCTATCGGCTAGTCCGTTGTCTTTAACTACATATCATGAGGTTGCTATTTAGTTCTTTAGCTCTCTCTGTGGTAATGAGCTCTTGATTGCCGCGGTATGAGGATGTACGATTTAAACAGTATACCTTTAGATCCGTCTCCATGTCCCTTTTAATTTACTTATGTTTCAGATGAGAATAACTTTTCTTAGCTTCTTCCTCTAGCGACCCACATAATGCGATAAGGACAAATGGTGCTTCTTTTTAATCTCTTCATTCAGGAAGATTTATAAATGCGGTGGTTGCATGATGGAAGATAACTCCAGAACGTCTCAAAGTATACAGATGAAATATAGCATTGATATAGTACCTAGTATCGAAGAAAACAGCCAGTTGTTAAGTTTTTTTTAAATTATCTGTGTTTACACTAGTTACTTCATATAACTTGAAATTGTTTTGATAATTTACATATACAAAAATACAGTTTTAGAGATTAAAAAGAAATAATTTATTATCATATACCACTCGCCGTTAAACTGATAAAATATATTGAATCCGTGCCAACAGTAGTTCAAAGTGTGTTATTTTGGGCAATTCTAAAATATCTAAATATAAACTCAACATCTGTCGAATTTTCAATATGTATTTTTTGTGGAAATTATTAACTTTATATAATGTATTTTCAGTAGCTTGGTGTCATTAAATAAGAGGACAATAATGTAGTTTCATTATTTAAACAAAGACCTTGATATAAGACGAGTAGCCATTCATGTTCATTAAGTTTAAAATTGAATGGCTACAAAGGTAAGGCTACGAGCAAAATATTGAGTGATTTTTTATATCATAAGGTGGCAAACGAACAAGGGGCCACCTGAATCTGCCAAAATGGCGAAGCGACCGCTCCGCATAGACATTCGAAATAGCGAATAAGTTCCCTATTGTTAGGCGACGGAGGAGGACACGCACATAAAGTGGCTATTTACCCTCCCTGTGCGTCTCCTCCACCGTCAAATGCACGTTTTCATTCCATCCTATTCTTGTGAGACAAAGGGTGGGAAGGAAAACGGACTAAAGCAGAGCCTCCGGCACTACACTCGTCAGACGAAACGCGAATCGCTCCCACTTCACGCCTGTATTCTGTGTGATTGTGGTATGTCACCGGGCAAGCTCTACTACTGTTAATGATAATATGAAACGGGATATGCTAAATCTGGGAGTGAATTCAGATATCACGGATGACAGAGATGCGTACATACCGTACCGACCCTTCTTAAGGAGAAAGTCATGTTGAAGATTGTTTACACAAAAACGTATCGCAAAAGTTTTATTTTTCTCATTGATTTGGTTAAAAGCGGCAGCAAATCGGCTATTTATAGACTTTTAAATAGCAAAATCCATGCGTGCATTTATTACGCTTTGCTCTTAGGAAACTTATAATGTAGTTTTTGTAAGGAATAATACAAGTTAATTGATCATCATAATCGCAGATAATGGCTTAATTGTTAACTTTATTGCGATTTCTATTTCATAATCAAACATTATATATATTGCATGCAATTTTTGTTAAGAATTGGGACAATATAGTGCCATAAACAGTTCTTTTTGTCTATGAAATGTAAACCTTCCATTAATGGTAATCCAGTAAATGATTGCGTTACGTTTTGTAACGCATGTTTTTAATTTAAATTCCCTTCTAGGAATAACATTTTAGGGAAAAATACATATTGTTAAAATTAAAAACAACCTTATTTTTCTTTTTTAAACTTATAACAAATATACGTGAATTCATTTTCGTAATTTATGATTAAAATTTGGATTAGAATTGCGCACCGCCTACCGGCTGTGATCATCAAGATATCTCATACGTTTTCTCGATAACGTTACGAATACGATCTTCAAATGTCATGCAAATATTCTTTATACACCCACTGCTCTATTTATATGCTTCCGTTCATTAGAACGACGAAGACGTCATGTGACGTCAGTAGTTAAGAATTGATATTTGTAAAATTATCATCATAACTGTGGAAAAGTTCGTTAGCCTTTTTAATGATTTTTAAAATTAGCGCTTGACAACAGTTTTTCGACAGAAACGATAGTAATGTTTAAATTATTTCTTATCCAAAATTATTCACGTACGCAGAAATGTTACTAAAATTGTAAAGATTATCATTTTAGATGAATTAGGGAATATGTTGGTGAAAATATAAATGTCGGGTTTTCCCGTTTTTGACCGACTTCCCAAAAGAAGGAGGTACTCAATTCGTTAAAAAATGATGTATGAAAGAATTGTAGCTCATTCAATTAGCTAAATTAAAGTCCGCGATAGCATATATCTATCTCTTAAGGTTGCCGCACAATAACCATTTGTTTCGCGAAAACCGTCAAATAAATGCAATCGACTTCATTTTAAACGCTTTTATTCTTGTTTGGTATGAATCTTTATCCAAATAAATATGATTTCACGATAGAGTATTAAATGTAGATCAGAATTGCCTTTAACAGTATGTAATTCTGACCGAGATTCTAGAAGTTATCAAAATATTAAAACTCACGGGCAACAGCGGCGCGCGGCTGGATAGAATTATGAGTGAATGATCGCAACGATGTGTTAGTTCTTTACTAAATTTCTTAGATAATCGATTTTCTAGATAACTCATTCTTTGCTTGAAAGCTGGTGATTATCACATGTGTTTTAGATGTTTGGATGTTTAGATTCACTAAAAATCGAGAAATAAATAAACTTTTAATTAAAAAAACAAAATACACTAATGACAAAATATTCTCAAAAAAAAAAACAGTTGACTAAAAAGTAACGAAATAATTCCTTGAAAATAGTGAATCTACCTTATTGTAACTGTTATGTCTATATTGTACAATTATTATTACTTTGAAGTCGGTGTCAGTCAATTTAGATGTTACTATACTTTCAATTGTCAATTGTTATGGTAAAAATGTGGAAACACTTCGTAGAAATATCACTGCATACCTCGGCTGACACCGACTTTAAAGTAATAATAATTGTACAATATAGACATAACAGTTACAATAAGGTAGGTTTACTATTTTCAAGGAGTTATTTCGTTACTTTTTAGTGTACTGTTTTTTTTTTTGAGAATATCTTGTTTTTAGTGTATTTTGTTTTGAAGTCGGTTTTGTTTTTTTTATCTTACTATATACTAAAGACGTTCGATAAAGTAATAATGTTCGTTAAGTATTTATATTTAAATTGAAATGAGATAATAAAGACTGACCTAACCTATAAGTTATTTTCGGATTGTTGTTGTAAATAAATTATCTCGGTTGTCCAATAATAGTAATTCAAGGAAACTGCTTGTTGACCTTTCAAAATTCCGTTACAATTTAATTTAAAATTTTGTCCGTTTTATCAGGTGTACGTTATATCAAACTTGTTTTAACTCAATTATAAAAAGACGATGAATATACGATAAATATTCACGTTTTTTTCTAATTTTCGAAACAATCATTTGTTCAGTAGTTTATACATGTAGGTTTGGTCTGGTGAAGGAAAATAAAGTATCTCCTCCTGGCCTAATTTAAGTATCTTACTCCTTACCTTACCACCCTTTTCTCATAAGGAGAGGATGGGAAGGGGAAGTGGATTTGTGGAGGCAACGCATCTGCAATTACGGATGTCTATGGGTAGCGGTCGCTTCGCCATTTTGGCGGATTCGGGTGGCCCCTTGCTCGTTTGCCGTCTTATGTTATAAAATATATATATACTAATACTAGATTTCCCCCGCGAATCTGTCGGCGTGGATGTAAAACAAAATAAAAGTGAATAGCCTATGTGTTCTTCCAGACTATCCTCTATATCCATGCCAAATTTCATCTAGATCCGTTCACCCGTTTAGGCTACAAACGCTAACAAACATCCATCCATCCATCTAAACTTTCGGATTTATAATAATAAGACTATAAAGAGGAAAGATTAGCATTTTTGTATGTATTGAAATAACTCAAAAACTACTAGACCAATACCAAAAATTATTTTACCATTTAAAAGCTACGTTATCAATGAGTAACATAGGCTATGTTTTTTATTGCACGCGGGCGAAGTCGCGAGCTGCAGCTGGTAGTAAGATAGACTTGGAGGTGAATCTTTAACTATGGTGCAAAGAGCCACAAGTATAAAATCTCAAAGCTTATTTAGTACATGTGCATTCAATGCCGCGTGCAAAAACACATGTCAATTAGCACGTGCCGAGCAAACTCGCAATCGTGATTTGTCTAACATAGTGGCTTCTTTTATATTCTGTATCTGGAATTTAACATTTTATCTTTACGATTTAATTTAATGCTCTAAGCGCATAGATCAAAGATTTAAACCAAATTAAGTATGCGGTTTTAATTAAATCATTAAGAGGTAACTAATATTTGTAACGACGTATACGTCGAGTTTGAAAATGTAGGTGCTAAATGTCAAATGGTTTAACCAATAGGCTGCCAAATTCAAGGAATATAAAGTAAATCACGCAAATACTTATTTGACAGACTAGTTGTTGCGACTTCGAACGCGTGATGCTTTTTTTATATAAAAGTAGCTTGTATTAGTGATAATGTAGCTCTTTAATGGTACAAGAATTTTTCAAATATCCAGTAGTTTTTGAGTTATTTCAATACGTACAATCCATAAATACAAATCTTTCCTCTTTATAACATTGGTACAGATAACAGTGGTAGTGCCCGCTTTAACACCTTAGCACGAATAGGCCGGCACGCCCGGTGTAATACCACGACCACACAGAAAACAGGCTTCAAATGGAAGCAATTCCGTGTTTTGTCTGATGAGTTTGGTGCCGGAGGCCTATTTTTAGTCCCTTTCTCTTTAACACCCTTTACTCACAAAAAGAGGATGGGAAGAGAAAGTGGATTTGACGGTGAAGGATATGCATAGGAAGGGGAAATATCCTTTTTATGTGCGTCTCCTCCTCCGTCGGATAAGGGTAGGCAACGCATCTGCAATTGCGGATGTCTATGGGCAGCGGTCGCTTCGCCATTTTGGCGGATTCAGGTGGCCGCTTGCTCGTTTGCCACCTTATGTTATAAAAAAAAAAAGATAGGTATAGGTTAGTATTTTTCTGTATTTGTATTGAATTGATGGCGTAGGGCGTCGTCCACCCAGGTGGACCGACGACTTAGTGCGCATGGCGGGAAGTCATTGAATGCGGAAGGCGGAGGACCGCATTCTGTGAAAGATATTGGGGAAGGCCTATGCCCAACAGTGGGCTGATAAAGGCTGATGATGATGATTGAATAGATATCATTCTATAGCCAGTATTTATAAGGCAGATGTTGAATAATAAATGCCAGTTCAAAATCAGTTTGATTTGTTAACAGAAAAAATAACAAGATTTCATAAAAATAAAAAAAAAGGCGAACATTATAAGTATGTCGTATTACTCCTATGTACAGATAATTTATCTTACAAGTATATACTTGTAACGGAAATCTTATTAATAAAGTGATTAGCATCGATAAATTGTTGCAATGTTTACATTTTTATGAAACAACTAGATTTCGCCCGCGACACAGTCGGCGTCGAATAAAAATTGAGAAGTCTACGTGTTCTTCCAGACTATTCTCTTCATGCTAAATATCGTCGAAATCCGTTCAACTGTTTAGAAAACAATCTAACAAACATCCATCTATCTAAACTTTCGCATTTGTTATTTAGTATAGGGATATCAACCCGAAAAACAAACAGACACGAGCATAGCTCGACAACTACCGGTAGAGAGGCACTATTTAAGAGGCACAAACTTCTAAGACACCATGTTGGTTGATTTCTGTCTGCTTTGGCCGAGCCACTGACGGACCTAGCAGACGAAGTCCGCTACATGGTGTTAAGGGCCTTATAGCTACTTGTTAAAACTATTTTTGTTTTTTTTTTATATTGTTTTACTTTTCTTGTTTTATATTGTGTTTGTTTATAATTGTATGGTTTTGGTATTTAGTTTAAGATATTATGGGACTGACATGTTTTAAGGAACAAAAGTCCCTTTAAAAAATAAAAAGAAAAAAAAAACTACCGGTAATTTTCAAAATTTGACAGCAAGAAATCCATTTCTGCCAGCTGAAAAGCAGCGCAGGAACGGTTTATTCCGTCCTGCATACGCTGAGCTGGCTACCTTTTGCCACGATTGTGTTTCCTTTAGAATAAATCCTTTTATGTAATTTCTATTTCGTGGCATTAAATACATATTCATTTATTCTTTGGGGATTTTCCCGGTCCTTGAGGTGATAATTGCTTAGGTGGACAATAACATCGTCCACCGGCATCGTCAGAGGGAAGCAGACGGGAGAGTTAGACAACCGAAAAATGGAAAATAGACCTAAAAATATTTCGAATCAGTCCATATTATTGGAATATACTATTCCCCTCCTATTAGAATTAGCCTAGATCATCGATTGGCGACGCCAAAACGTAAACGTAGAATTTGGCTGCTGTAAAATTTGTATTAATAAATATAACTGTCTCTGTTTTGTCAAAGAAAGTGTAAGGGATGATGAAACAAGACTGCAGTGGAGTTATACTCTAATCCTAACAATTACTATTATCTTTTCTCGTACAGTTATCGAAATCAACTATGTAACACAAATCTATGTAAAGAAACAATATTTAGTAACGATTTCAAAACTGTTTAACTTTTTTATTTAATCCGAGACACGCAACGATGCAATTGCCTATTAATAAGTCAAAAAAACGATAATTAACATCAGTTAATTTACAAGTTATTTGTTTTTCTAGACGTAAACAATGTGTAAACCGGATAGGATAGTTGTATCATCAATGTATATTATTACAATTTCATCATTTTAATCATCATCATCTTCCTCCTTATTCTACTCCGATAAGTCGGCGGATCAGGTTTTGGTTCTCCACATAACTCTATCATAACATCATCTCAGTCATCACTCCCTTTTGATCATGTCAACTTTCACGCAATCCAACCATACCTTTCTAAGTCTTGTGCCCGTCTCCACTCATAAATAGAGAGAAAAATAAAATTATAGGGATTATATTCTCACCTGCTTTTTATTTGTTGAATTCACTGTTGTCACTCGAGTTATCAGCGAGCCACTGCCGTATCAGATAATGACGACCACGACAAGTATTTATGACAATTGTATTTAAAAAAAATAAAAAAAAACTATTCAGTTTGTTAATTTATGAAACTCTTTTAACTCAACTTTGAAATAATGAATTAAAATGTTCGAAAATGCAATTCAAATATCAGAAACCGAAAATTGAACGATTTTCGATCAGAATGTTTGTAAAACGTCGTGTGCCGCTCGTTATCGCAGCTATACTAACATGCTTGAAATTATTCTACGCTCATACCTCTATCTTAATAACTTTATTCATAATAGCGACCGCGAAAAATAACATCGCCCGGAACCGGTCGTGTAGTCTGGAGTTACAGACGCTTTGTATTTAAAATTCGTTATATAACTCGTGGATCGAGCAAGACTTTCGCCGAACACTACCGGTACAGCCCACGTTTGTGACTATGTCGATTTATTTTCGGTGCGCCTATATTGTTGAACAGTCGCAACGCGGCTGGCCATTCGTAAGCCACAAACTAATACACGTTATTAACTATGACACAGTAGTCTTGATTCTTATTTAAAAATGCATAATTAAATATATAAATTATTCAAAGTCTATCTGATGAACAATGAATTGATTAAATATTCGACCGTGATTTTTTGTAGTTACGTTTTATTGTAAGTAGACATACAGATAAACAAGCTGTTCACTTTATGTCATGTGACCACTGCAATTATATTTGCAAGAACCAAATAATTTGTAAAGTATAAAAACTAAGAACATATAATAAGAAGAGTGCTAAGAAGGAAAATCTGAAAATAAGGAAGGAATATACAGCAAGGAAGGCGCCAGAATATTCAAGTAATGTCACATCGCAATTGTATCATAACCTAAGGCCCGTCGTACACAAGGCAATGTAAATCGTTGAAACTATCCTTGCGTTGCGTAAGTGCCTTAAAATCCTGGAAAACTACAAATCTTTGATATTTATATCACTAATTTCTACCTTTTAACAAACATATCTATCTATTCGGATAGCGTTAATAAGAAAACTTTGGTAGAATATTTTGTTCGTTTACAAAAAAAAATGTTTACTTAAGAGTATCAAGCGGTGACCGTCGCGCTTTACGAGGTAAGTTATAATCAGAGGCCTTACGAGGCCACTCACAAGGCTGCTATTACTAGAGTACCTGAAAAAAACCTGGAAAGAATACATCATACGCAATAGTTATTTGTCTTACAAATTATCATTGATATTTGTGAATGCGTGATTTTTCGAATAGTTTAATAGTACCTATTTTGGCATTTTAGTCGCAATGGAACTTTTTGTTACTAAGAGGCAGTGATAAAATCTGCAAAATCATAGCTTGTGGTTTTTTGAATCTAGTGTGATATTGAATTTATTCATAAAATACATAAAACTATATACAAATATTTTACTCTTTGTATTATTGCTTTTACTGGCAAGTTTACCCTACCTTATGTATTAAACTTGTAGGTTGATTGTTATTTTTATTAGAAACACTTTTGGGATGTGAAATCAAACGTAAATTAGCATAAGATACCGCAAATATTTACCGTAAAATGTAAATGTGAAATTGCAAAGAATAGAAATGGATTATTAATAAGCGGAAATACATATATGGCTTTGTTAAACGTAAATATATAATTTACTAGCTATTGCTTGCGACTGCACCCGCGTGAAATCAAAAAACACAGAAGACATGGCCTATGTTACTCACAAATACATATCTAATGGTGAAGGATTTTTGAAATCGGCCCAGTAGTTTTTGAGTTAATTCAATACATACAAAAATACAAACCTTTCCTCTTTATAACGTTAGTATTGAACACCGATTTATATTTTTCTACTAGTATATTTGGTATTTCGCGGAAGTTAGCAACAAATATCAACATCACACCTATGTTCGGTAAAACCAATTCAAACATAATAAAATCTACATTGTTGCTGGGTTTTGTAACATCACAATCCTAAGTAACGCCTATTCACAATGTAACCTTAACTGTGGCAATGTAATTTGACTCTTACTATGATACAAAATACAAGAAACAGTGTTGAAGATATTTTTAGGTTAGGTTTACATGACCGCGCGAACCACGCATGTACGTTGGAGCGTTCACACGACGGCATTGTTCGTACCGCAATTAATACCTACTCTATTATAACTCATTTTTATCCAGATTTAAGCGACGCAGATGAACTGAACAATACTACTTACACATAGATTGTTACGCAACCGCGGTGATTTTAACGATAAATATTGAGGGCTTATCAGAAGTAATCGAGAGAACATTTTCGTTAATTAATCGACATTTGTACTATATTAATCCAGCACCTCTACAAAGCGTTCAGTACACCAATAAATATCATAATTTGTTGATGACATTGAGATTACATTCTCGTAACCGTAATGGATATATTCGTGATAGACCCTCTGTTCCAATACTGCGCTGCGGTACCGCACAGTAATGTGAACTTAGCCTTAATAACTATTGTTTCTGTAAATAAAATTATGTTCTACGTAATTTTAATATGAAGGAGTATTGACTGACTGAAATACAGCTGTTTTAAAAATAATTAAAAACATTAAAGTGACTTTGAGGAAACACGGAATGAAAAGTAATGTCACGCGAGCCGCCGCGGGTCAGGTAATGAGGTCGCCAGTGAACACTCGATACTTATCATTGACACAGTCACCCTTCACCAGCTGTATTTAACCCGGAAATTCCATTCTTTTATATCTAATTAATTTATCAAAATAGAAAATCAAAACTGCATTTGTTCAATATTTATTGTAACATTAAAAAAGTATTTTTTATCCAACGATCTCACAAATTTAATTGCCATTGATTACTTTATCTTTTGCCTAAGTCTCTGTCCGCGTGTAAAAAAAAACAAAAGTAAGTCGCCCATGTATTCTTCTAGACTGTCATTTAAATATATACCAAATTATATCAAGATTCGTTCAGCACTTTGGACTACAAGCTCTAACATTCATCCATTTTCGCATTTAACAGTATTAGTACGATTGTGATTTATGTTTTCAAAAGGTACGCTTCACTAATTCCAATGTGAGATAATTGTATTGGATTGACAATCAATGACAAACTCATTTACATGCACATATAGGACCCGTATTTATTGTTGCATAATACACAATCCATAGTACAAAGTTTTTATGGTTACGTTACACTAATACAATTGCGTGGCAGTTTCGACAACGCATACTCAACGTCCTCGACTGATCTGTTAGTTTACTTCTTGTCCGGTAGAGACTGCACATATCTGATAATTTTTCGATGACGTTACGAAAACGTATTCACGAATATTCGAGATAGCCTCAGAAATAAAGCGAAAGGCGAACGAAGGAATTGACGATTAAAATTAGGAATGTCAGATAGATTTGAAGGACAGATACATGATACGCTTTCATTATAAAGATTTGGTTTAGGACTCGGAGATGTAGTTAAAATTATACTTGACGATAATTCAGTCCATCAATTTATTTTCGTGGAATGTACACAAATATATTCCCTATCTAAAATGCATACAACTTGTTCTCGAGGAAACTTTTTACAAATATATTATATATGCTTGCATTTTAACATGATCTTTAAATTTTCTTACAAAATGATTCAGATATAATGTAAAATTAATAAGAATGAGATGATGAAGAAGAAGCGTAAACACTCACTACTTCGTAGCGTGTGTTTACGCTTTATTATAGGATATTGTAGGATGTCAGCAATCAAAGCATATTTTTGACTAATTCTTTCTTTAATAAAAAACCCCTATACTTACGACAGGCGTTAGTCTATATCTATATTATTTCGCGCTATTAAACTTACGAGGGTAAATAAATTGAAAAAAAAAACCTATCATGTGGGAAAGAGACCATAAACTACAAGCAGCCAACATTAAGGAAGCAAGATGGTAATGGTAATTTTGACATTTGAAATTGAGAATTTGACAAATGTAAACAATATTTTATTTTTATAATTTCATGCGGATAAAGCCGCACGGGAATAACTAATACTAACAATATTTACCTACTAATATTAACCAATACTATAACAAAACAAGTTCCTTTATTATAACGTTTGTAAAGAATTTCACTTTCACTGGCGTCAGACTGTCTGTTGATGTTCTTTTTATCGACTGCATATTAAAAGTGAATCAGCATTTGTAGGTCACGTACGTTTTGAAGGCTTGTGTGTTCATTGATTGATTTCGATAGACGGTGTATACATTGTGTAGTTGTTTGTTTTTAAATTCCCTTTAATTAGTATTTAAATAATCAAAAGTAAGTTAATAACGTTTATTATAAGACCTTAATGAAGTTTGAAATACGATGACACGATTAATTTAATATGAAACGATGTTATATTGATTGAAAATAGTCAAAGAATACGGCTTTATTTAACACTAATCATGAAGTTATATTTCAACTTGTCTTTTTTTGGAAATCTAAATTTTTATTTAATCAATTTTCGTTATATCATTATGTCCCATTCTTTATAACGTACAGATAATGAAACAGAAAGAGATAGCTATATTAAATCTATACTAACATAATAAATTGTTAACACTCACTACTTCGTGGCGTAGGATGTCAGCAATCACAGCATATTTTCGAATAATTATTTCTTTAATAAAAAGCCCTACACTTACGACATGTTTTAGGCTATTTATTTTCACACTATTAAACTTAGAAGGTAAATAAATTGGAAACAACTATCATGTGGGAAAGGACCATAAACTACTAGCTGCCAACATTAAGGAAGCAAAAATATTAAGGTTACGGTAATTTTGATAGTTGCAATGGAGAATTTGACAAATGTAAACAATAAAATAATGTTTTTTTTAATAATTTCATGGGAATGAAGCCGCACGGGAACAGCTGGTATAAATATTAATAAGATAATAAATATATATGACATATTTAATTATATTATTTATGGTTGATGACACAAATTGTCAACTGTGAGAGCCACATTTGATATTGCCGCCATAGTACATCGGGCCCGCCTTTCCCGCTCCGCCAATGCGCGAGCGCAAGCACTTGCAACTAATGATATGCAAAATTGCGCCCCGAAGCATCGCCGCCCAACCGCTAAATTATACCTCGGTTCGCACAGATTATGTATCAATAAATGTAGAGATTTCATACCTTCTTATATACAAAATCTTGTGAATATAATCATGTATTTTGTTTATGTACATGATAGTATATGTTATTTTTTGAATATGTAATAAAGTAATTTATGCAAAATAAAACCATTCCTACAGGTCATATTTATCAACATAATTTGTTTTGATACTTTTTCAAGGAAACGTTGTTGTTTGTTTAATTTAATTCTCAAGTTTTTATCAGTGCGTAAAACGGGATGACTTATAACCTAAACGGTCTTTAAGATTTTAAATTATGAGGTAACTCAGTACATGTTCTTGCCCAAGAGTTATAGAGGGAAGACGGTACTATATTTAGTTTAATTCGGTTTTTGTTAACAATATAATGCGTTGTCAATAAAGTGGTGATTTGACCACCCAAGATACACTCAAGAGTAATTTGGTGACACTTATAAGGTGGTTTACGTAGGCATATGCTCAATACTGATTCCATCATTACCTCATTTCCCTCTTATGTCCCTCTCAACCCTCCCAGCGGCGATCGTAATTTGCTATGTAATTTTGTCCACGAACCACTTAATGATATGTATCGAGAGTTGGAATGTCATTTTGTAAATTATACAGGCGTATTACAAGTCCGTGTTATAATTGGTTGGATCACGCAGCGTGAGGAATGTCGGGTCGACTTGTCCTCGTCGTTAGGATTTGTGTGATTCGATTCCTCGTCCTGTTTGAACTTCATCAACCCTCTATCTTTATTCCTCTCTAAGTAAGAACTCAATAGATTTCATCCTCCCGATGGGCCTGTCATTATTTTCTTCCTCTTCCAAAAACTAAACGTTTGAAGATACAAAGCTCTTGAAGTCAAAGTCGCGTGAAGTCAAATGAAAAGGCGCTATGACATCTTGCAAATTTGTATCATAATAACCCAATGTTAACGGAACTAACATAATTCAAACGACAATAACGTTCAACCCTGAAAATTCTATTAAGGGAAATGAAGCAATGTTTTACAACATACATCTACTATTTAAAATTTACACCATCAAAGCCTTGCTGACGTATTTGTGATACTGATTTACAAGTTCTATCAAACAATAGATGCATGGAAAAATTTCATTGTTTTGTATTTCCGTAGGCTGAAAAATATTAATTATTACTTAATATTTTTTATTGATGACGAAGTGATTGTTAAAGGTATTGAGGTAATACGAGTATATTTAAGTATAGTTTTAATTGGATATACCTAATCAAAATTCTGCACAACACGCATATTTGTTTAAAACAAAATAATACTGTGAACTGCCATCTAGCGACAAGTGGCAAAAGAAAAATTTAAATAGTTTAAATTAAAGGTTTTACAATAAAGACTTGACTACTTTATATGTGATAAACAAAAACAAATTATAATTGTCGGTAATTTACTGTTTTTCAGATTTTTCCTCGTTACAGTGGAAGAGACGCAGTTCCAAATAACGCCACTAGATGGCGCTATAATTAAAAATAAATAAACAAATAAACCGCTCACTAAATAAATAAAGCACAAAGTATACCAATTATCAATTCTAGTTTTATAGGTCATATTCACATTCGCATTTATAATATTAATAAGATTGTTTTTTCCAATAGATTTCATAAAATAATGGCGATTTAAATTTTTTGAGATTCATTTGCTTACTTTGCAAACGTTGCGTTACCTCACAGTTGTTTTCATCCTGTAAATCACGACAATAGATGTATGTTTGCAAAAATTCTGTCATATCGACACCGAGAGTAAGAAATAAGGTAAAAGTATTACAAACAAAATGCAAGCGATGAGATAACAAAGCTATAGATACTCTTTTTGTGCATTTTTACTTTTGAATTTGTAAGAAAATATAATTTTATGACAAGACGCACTGGGCCTGCTCGCTTTGCTGGACAAATGGGCCTGCTCGTCCGGTGTTATACAATAACCAGAAACAAAGTAGACGTAAAGTGGTAGTAATTCCGGTTTCCGCCTAATGAGTATGCATGCCCGAGATCTAATTGTAGTTCTTCTTCTTTTTCCCACCATTTTCTTAAAGAAAAGAATTGAAAGGGAAAGCAAATCAGCTTTCCTTGTCAATTGCAGAAGTAATGGGCAACAGACGCTTCGCTATTCCAGCGAATAATGGCTACTTGCTGATTTATCACGTTTTGATAAAAAAAAAAACATTCATCATCTCCTGCCTTATCCTACTCCCGTAGGGTCGGCGCACCGGGTTTTCGTCCTCCAAAGCACTCTATCATCCGTCATCTCAGTCATCACTCCCTTCTTGATCACGTCACCTTTCACGCAATCCATCCATCTCTTTCTAGGTCTACCTCTACCGATGTACCTCCACATTCATTAAAAAAAAAATATTATTATAATTAAACAAATATAGGTTTATTGTCTTATTAACGTTGCCAGTTAATCCAAACTAGGTTCCTAAATCACACAAGTTTTCTATGCTAGTTGAATTAAAAGAGCAGAGTGAATTTTAAATTAAAAGTCTCGGTAATACATGTCAGCTTCGCTCAAAGTGACCTACTTCCAAACATCTGTCTACAGTATGCAACTGAAAATTCCTGACATCACAGGAAATTGTATTTGTTTCATTTACTTGTATACGAATTTTCAAACGTAGAGAACAAAGAAATGTTACAACAAAATTTGTCATATATTATATATTCTAAACGTTATTGCTGGCAAGTACCTTGTAACTAAATAAATTAATTGTACATAGCTAAGAATAACCAAAACTGATTTTTATTTTTACGGTGGCGGGACAGACTAGTTTCACATCCGTCGGGGGCCCATCTATACTTTTTAAATATTGATAAAAAGTTGATTTTTTATACGACTTGCTTATTTTGTATTTTTTCGTTACCATGAGTTTTCACTACCAAAACACTTGGTAAAAATATTTCAAATCTATATTAATTTTGAAAAATAGCAGTAAGTTTTCGTACAAGTAGTTCCCTACTTCATTATTTAGAAAAGTAATTTTAAATAAACTAGCATTTGAAATAGTTACTAATATTTGCTTATACTCAGTTTATTCTTAATTTTAACTTTATACCGCGTTTATTTATAAGGCTGTTAAGATCTGTTTGCGTCAGATATTATTCATATTGTTTTTTAAAACAAAGCACTTTTAAGTAAGTTTTATACAATAAACACTGATATATTACCTTCAGTTTATACGTAGGTCGTCAGCGTTCCCATCTTGTCACGAGCGAATTCAATTTGTCAAAGAAAATTAGTTTCACGTCGGTGCAATGATACGTTTCCAAGAACGCTTCGAAAGCACCTGCAAATACAACGAAATAGTTTGTATTGTTATTTCTTAATAATATAGATGAATTTTAAAAATATAATGATGAGGGATACTGTAATATGCGACAAAGAAACTAAAATATTTTAAAAACACCACCAAAGAAAAAAACAATTACATAAACGTTGTTTGCACCTTATTCTGAAAACACTTAACGGTTAGTAAAATATTGCTCGGACCTTTCACTGAATAACAATTCGCTGGAACTTATCCAATATTTAGGAGGTATGCACATGATAGTGCAGTATTACAAATTTTAAATATACTTTGTAATAACATGAACCTTTAATTGTTATCATTTATTATCTGATATAAATGGAATCATTAATTTCGCAGTTTCATTTAATTAACTCCATATAGAAATTGTACTACTACGCTTGCATTGTACTAATACAAGTTATAATAAATCGTAACATAAATGTTAAAGTTTAAATATTTGTAAATAGATGGCGCTGTACCTAATCGATTTTCTAGCCTAACCATGGTTGGTTTCAGCTTGGCGGGCGCCCTGGGCAAATTGTATTTCGCATGTACCGACACTTTATGTCTAACGCCCTGGGCGTTCTACCGCCTAACGAATGTACTAATTCTGAGAATCAATATGATTCAAATAATTGTTAACTTTATAATTTATTTTTAAAAATTGTATTTTAACAATTTCACCTATTACGAAAACATCAAACAAATAACAAGCGAATATTAGCGAGTCTAAACTAAATATTCATAAACAAATACCTTTATAAACAAAACCTACATTAATTTTATCGTTTTATTAACACTAACAAGATAACATTTTGTTAAAATAATTCTCGTGCTTCTATACATTGTTTCATAATTATTCTATTAAGTTGCTTGACTCCTCTCCGGTGGCCACTTTCCATAAACAAAATCCCTTAATTTGCATACGAACTGTGAAGGTCAAAGTCCATGTATTATATGAAAAGTTCATTTGCACAGTGTATTTTGCACCAGTTAGTTATTTGTTAAATTAACTAGCTTAGAGGCTAATGATGTTTAGACTTGAATATAATTTATTGTTAGTGAACATCAGTTGCTCAGTACGTTTTAGTAACGTAAACAATAGAAAAATAAAACTAAAAGCTGTTCTTTGTTGATTTATAAATAGGAATTGGCTTTCATTATTTGCTTACTGCTACTTACTAGCTTTAGTCTGCGACTCCGTTACCGCGAATTTTTAATAAAAAATCTTGTTAGGTTAGGTTTTCTTCCAGATTGTTCTACACCTCGGACAGATATCAGCGAACTCCCGTTTTTTTAACACGTAGTTTAAGACACTAATATAATTGTAATAACGTAATGAACTTCTACCCCTTCACTGTTGATTCCCGCCAGAATGGCGCGCCAATCATACTTCTGAATGACATTGACAGTTGTCATAGGGATGAACGTATATGGCAAAGATCTAGTGTTGCGCCGATTTCTTTTTAACAGTAGTAACAAATCCATCCATCCATCCATCTAAATTTATAATTAGTATAATTGTATGATGGGATTAGTTTTATTAGTTCTAGGATAAAAATATTGAATTCAAGCATTTTATAATCAACAAGCTAACCAATTTTGGTAACTGTTATGAAGATAAATTCCAATATTATCTTTGTTATTCCAGTATTTCTATTTGTTAGCGACATCTTGTATCTAAAAGCGACAATAACTATATCGATGCAAATTAAATAGCATTGAAATCTTATTCTGAACGTGACAATTTTTATGCCATTATAATAAAAGTACGCAGTCGGGTTTACCCACAAAATAATGAAAGTCAGAATAAAACGATCATGTTTTTGTTCTATGTATCAGAGATTATTCTAGTGTTACCATACTACAGTAATTGACTTAACTAAACTTATGTATTTATTCTACGAAAATTAAATCGTAACATTACATAAGAGTACTCACATCTCAAAAAGGTCGACAAACGCATCTGTAGTTAATTTGTAGGTTATCTGTAATTAAATGTGATCCCGCCAATGCTCCATTTGCGATTTACGATTCTATCGATTACGCCTTTATGTTATTATAAATGTGAATTAAAAGATAGTAATTATTTTATGGAGGTTAATATAATTACTTGATCTATTTTCGATTATTTCTTAGACGATTTTTTTTACACGTTACAAATTATTGAAAAAAACATTCGAATTAAGTTTTGTTGGCATCTTCATAATCTTTTAAAAACTGAAACGGTAAGATTTATATTACCATAGCGACAGTGCAAACGAACGAGAAGTACCAGTTTGAGCAACACCTTTCTCGCCATAAGCCTGTTGCATACGCTTCCCTCGCGTATCGCATATCTGAAATTTAAATGTTCTGTTTATGATAATAGTAACGCTGTTATTGTTACTTTTTATGATATAATTCTCCCGAGCGTGAAAAAAGAAATGTAATTTTTACAATTGTGCAACACGTTAAAATTGTCTTGTAAAAGGCAGCGAAGTGGACACGTTAATTAACGAGCAAAGAGTAAGTTTCCATAAACAAAATTTACAATAGTACAGATTAAAAAATGCAGATAAAAAAGTATTTGTACAGAATATAAAAAAAAATACAAATCGACAATTAAAAACATCAGTTGTAGAAATAATTTGATTAAAAGTACTACAAATGATTGGTGCATGAATTAATTCTGTTTCATGACTATGATGCCTGTCTTTTCGCTTTAAATGGATTTCTACTGTATATTTAGATATATGATAAATGTTTTTAGAGAGGGCGCCACCGCTCTAACGTAAACACTGTCTCCACGTAAATAACGTATTAAAAATTAGTAAAGTTAGTCAAATAGTGAAAACATTGTGTAATAGTGTTAAAAAAACGAAATAGTGCAGCACAAATAAAAAGTGTAAAATATTTTTAAGGAAGAATGATTAAAATGTGAAAATACAGTGATGCAACTAAGTGTAACTTTCTAAGTGAAATTAATGTTTTTATCTTTTATAAAACTTTGAAATGCTCAATATTTGTCAATAAAAAACAGTGATATTACGGTTTCCAAGCAATATAAGTGAAGTGGTGATATGTTATATTAATAGTGCAGTTTTGAACAATTTGCATAGTCATTCCCACCGTCGAATATTTAAAAAAGCGCCATCTATCACAATTTAGCAAAACTACGTGGATCAACAAATAAATCGAACGAACGTTAAGAGTAGACAGTTTATAAATTCTGTCAACAGAGGGCGTATAAGAAAGAAAAATGGAAGAAATTAAAAATATGCTACGTTCATTACAGGAAGATATAAAACAACAAAAAGAGGAAATGCTTAAAATAAAAGAAGACATTAAATGTACTATAAATAGCAATATAAACGAAAAATTCAAAATATTGGAAACAAAAAATCAAAAAATTGAAACAAAACTGGAAAATCAAAAAATAAAAATAGATAATTTTGAAAAGCTTTCTAGAAGAAAAAATATAGTAATATTTGGAATCGAAGAAGATGAAAAAAACTACCAAGAATTAGAAGAAAAAGTTTCAAATTTTTTTAATGATACGTTAGACATTAGTTACGAAAAAAATTGTATAGAAGCAGTGAGAAGAATAGGTAGAAAAAGTGAAAAATCTAGGCCAATCTTAGTATCACTATTAACCATCGGACTCAAAATAAAAATAATGCAATCTAAAAGGAAACTAATCGGCACTCCGTTCTACATAAAAGAGGACTACCCCAAGGAAGTATTAGAGAAGCGCAGGGAACTTCACACAGAATTAACGAAAGCAAGAGACCAAGGAGTAAATGCTATTTTAAAATATGATAAGATCATAATACTCAATGACAAACAGAAAGATCCACAAAATACAAACAAAAAAAGAAACTTATCGGAATCGCCAGAAAACAATATTCACTTGACTTCACCGGAGAAACAAAAACAAAAACAACCTGCAAAAATAAACAAAACAAGCAAAATGGACCACTTCCTCTTGAAAAAAAATAACATCTACACCTCCGCAATCTCATTGCTCAAAATACACCACACAGTAGCAACCATGGCCCTCCTCTCACGATCTCCCAAGCC
>NW_013525325.1:372739-466202 GCF_000836215.1 Papilio polytes | reverse complement strand
TCGAAAGACAAGCTGTTTCTCGGGAGTATCCGCTTGCCGATAAATAGAATATAGATTAGAAAATTAGTGGACAATCATTTTTATGTTTATATTATTTAATTAGTTCCTTTTTTACTTTTTGTTTTTAATATTTGTGTTTTGTTTAACTTAAGCTTTGGTTTCTTTTAATTTATAACTATGATTGTCACATGAAATCTCCCTAAGTATTAGATAGCATGTAACTGTAAATTTAAAATATTACTTTAATTTAAGAACAGCAATAAAGGCTTATTTTATTTATTTTATTTAAATGTTTTTATTAATTTTTTCTAAAATGTTTAAATCAGGTTAATGAATTATTTAAACCTGTTCGTTTATTTTGATTAAATGTAAAGTAGTATCATCTTCTTTGTTTCTCCTTTCGAATCACATCTTGCACTCTTTTGTTTCGCGCCTTAAATTTTCTTTGTTTTTTTTTTTATTATTTGAAGACATTGTTCTCGATGGCCAGTTCTCAGTATTACAAAATTGTAACTTAGATAATTACCAATAATACAAAAATCTCTTTTATAAATAATAATACTATATTAAATCACTACCCTTTTATATTTTAAATAATATAATTAATCACACAAACGCCTATTTTATTAGCGCCATCTAGTGACCGATGTTGTCTGAACACATTAAATAAATTGGCTTTTGTATTTTTTATTTCTTGAAGAAAACCTGACTTTAGATATCTGTATCTTATTCAAGTTTGATATTTATTGATTCTATATGAATATCTCTTGAATTATTCATAACTTCAGTAGTACCCAGATGGTTCCTGATGTAAACGAACCGTAAATAAAGTTAACAGAAAAACGTCCTGAATTGCCAGAATCGTTTACCGTAGATACAAATAAAATATTTTGTTACGACCTAAATAAGTTTTTCGTTTATTTCATTATTCAAGCTATTATTTGTACCTAATGTTTAATAGCCTTTTTTATTAGAATTTGTTAGCGCTAAAACATTTTATAAAAATTGACAATTAAAATTTCACTGTTATAAATGTTTGGTTATTCATCTCAAGAAAGAGCAAATTATTTATCAGTAATTATGACAAATTAACCTATAAATTCTTACGAATAAAAATGCCTGAATGAAAATAAAATGTTTCCTTGTATTTTCCTTGTTGTCTTCCTCGTTCGAATGGTAGCAGATTGTGACGAACATTACACTTTCCTCCGAAGGAAAAATCGTATCAATCCGCATCAGTAGCATCAGAGGGATAATGCCGTTAAAACTTTAAAATGTCGCTCTCAATTCCTTAATACCGAATTTTTAAATTTCATATAGCGCCCCTTACAGGAAAAAATAGCAAAAATGTACTACATTAAATTTACTATGGTTTTCAGGGAGTATCATTCTGTGTAATACGTGATTCGGTTTTTGCATTTTGTTGCTTATTAACATAGAAATGACAGCAAAACTTTAAAAATTACTCTATAATTGCATGCACTGCTAACTCGAGTCGAGTAATGTGCAATTTTTTTATAAAAATCCATTTGTAATTGTAAGTTTCGAATGAAAACCTTTGAGGTTAATTAAATAATTAAACAAACAACAGGTCTGCAATAGAGGTACTGTAGTTACTAATTGTGGACATGGATTAAATAGCAAATTAAAGAGAAGTATCGTTTAATCAAGATTAATTATTAGCTAACGTAATTTTTTAAAACTTGTATCTATATAAAGGGATTTTTACAAACTTTCGTCTAATTTACGTTTTTCCTTTCAAAGAGCTAAGTTAATTAACTACAATAATTAACATTTAAATAAAGAAACTGTGACGTTTTAAAATAGCTGTTCTTCGGCAATTTAACAAAAATGTCCGATGAATACGTATTGTAAGTTATTTCGTTTTTGAAATTATAATATGTATTTGCTTTATTGTTCATACTTATTTTGTACCCGTCCTTTTCTTTTTTTAAATCGAAGTAAATCGTATAATTTCAACGTTTTCTTTTCAGACAGTCACCTAAGAAACAAAAGTTTTACAGCTATTTAGCATTTATTATGTCTGTATATTCTCTATTCAATCCGACTTGGTGGGGTTATAAAGAAAATAATCTAATAGGTAAAATCAACGCTTTTGTTGTTAGAACATTCGGACCTGTTTGTTTTATTTCACAAACCATGTATCTGTGTATTAACTATAGGAAGCTGGCAATCTCAACTCTGCTGTCGATTTTCTCTATTATGCCAGCTACTTTTTTGACAAATGTAAGTTTTTTCTCTTTTGTGAGTCTTGTTAAAATGGAAAAGACAAAAGATATTTAATATTTTAAGGAAATATAGGTTGAAGGACAATTTTCTTACAGACGTGTCTTTTTTGTGCGCAAAGAAGTTGCTATGAGAATCTAATGAAAAAATTTATGACTAGAATTCATCTAAATAACTACAAGCACGGTAACGATGATGTAGAGAAGGTAACATTGCATTTTATGGTATAAAAATTTGATAATTTTGATATCTTAGTAAAGTATGAATAGTTAGAATCTGTTAGTACATTAAATTAGAGAAAAAAGATAAAAGATTTATATTTTTAGATTTTTGTTTGTATTGAAATAACTCAAAAACTACTGGGCCAGTTTCAAAACTTCTTTCACTGTTAAAAAGCCACGTTATCAGGGAGTAACATAGGCTATATCTTTTTTTTTATTTCACGCGGATGAAGCAACAGCTAGTACTCGTAGATTGATAATTTAATTTACATACTTCCGGTTTGTTATAAAAATGAAGATTATAAAAATTGTTTTTAAAAACATGTGAAAACAGGAAGATACGACAATAGAGGAAGCGATGTGCGCGTTTTGTTATGTTTATTGTTTGCTTTGTGACAGAACTGAAATGTTGTCGTTTGCAGTTGACTACTGTTTGCTAGGAACTGAGTTTGCAGTTAAGTTGTAAAGAATTGCGTATGAACTTAGTCAAAAACCAGACTCTAATTTTGAACTTGTGTTGCAAATTTCGCGCATTAGAGTAGGCGCATACATTTAACTAAACTATCGCACAACTGTTGTACGATTGTCGATTGTTTTACTGTCCATTCAGTATTCAGTATGCGCACCTCCATCAAAGATAATAGGAATCAAAGCACGACTAAACATTTGTGGGATATTTGAGTCAAAGATCTGCGAGCTCTTATATAACTTTTAATTCTATTAATTTAAAAGTTGGAACGATTTTTCAGGAACTAATAAAAATAGAATATTACACGAGACGAGTAACTTATTATTTAACAGTTTGCTTGATGTCTGTTTGCACGTTATGGATCATATTACCAATTATTAATAATAACAAAAATAAAGATGCAATTGCGAACAAAACAGTTATAATGCAAACTAGTATATATCTGTGGATGCCTTTTGATTATGAATATAATTACACGAATTGGATTATTATTCATATTAGTAATACTTACGTTGCTACTACTGGAAGTATTGTTCTGATAATGTTCAATTTGGCCTTCAATATGGTCTTATTTCATCTAATTGGCCACATAAAAAACTTAAAAAGAAAACTTGAAAGGGAATTTTCCATGCCACTGACTGAGAAAGAGGTTAAACAAAAGCTTTCTGCTTTGGTGGATTATCATAATTTTATATTACGGTTGGTCATTTATTTTATACACTATGTTTTATCGGCACACTTTAACGGTAAAATTGTAATTTATTTATTTGTTTATTATTAGAATTTTTGAGGAAATTCAAGATGCTTTTGGATTACATGTAACTGGGAATTATTGTCAGAATTTATTGGGGGACAGCCTTATCTTATATCAAATCATGTTTGGGGTGAGTACCTTCTATGATATGTCAATAACTGAATTCATTCCATTTTTTTTACAAATATATGTATCCTATTATACTTTATACTAATATAATAAAGCGTAAACACTACTAAACTAAACTACTTTGTGGCGTAGGATGTCAGCAATCACAGCGTATTTGTGAATAATTCTTTCTTTAATAAAAATGCTTACACTTCGACACGCTTTAGGCTGTATATTTTCACGCCATAAAACTAAGGAGGGAAAACAATCGAAAAAAAAACTTCATGTGAGAAAGAGACCATAAACTACAAGCTGACACCAAGAAAGCAAAGTTGTCATTTAAGCATTTGAATTTTGACATTTAACAAAAGTAAACATTTTTTTTTTAATTTCATGCGGATGGAGCCGCATAGGAACAGCTAGTATGTTATGACGTTAAATACTTTGTGATAATTTATGTTTTACAATTTTATTAACTTGATGTTTCTTCAAAAAAAAATTTAAAACTAATGTTTCGATGTTTCTTAAGCATGTTTTGATCATTTTTATTACAGGAAGAAGGTTATTGGTTGACCTATGGGATGATGTTATTAGCATATTTAGGTAGTCTTGTATTGTTGTCTTTTGTAATAGAGGAAATACGTATACAGGTAAAATATAGTAATCTAATCTAACTAATATTATAAATTCGAAAGTTTTGATGGATGGATGGATGTTTGTTAGAGTTTGTAGCCTAAACGGCTGAACGGATTTCGGTGAAATTTGGTACAGATGTAGAGGATAGTCTGGAAGAACACATAGGCTTTTGTTTTTTTAATCCCACGCGGATGGAGTCGCGAGCGAAAGCTAGTATACAACTAAAAACACAATACAGTGTTTATTCTGTTTGTACTAATATAAGTTAGTACTGAATGAATGCTTGATAGATTTTGACGTGTCATTGAATTCACATTCTTCTCTGGAGTCAAATTTCGAGTACAGTTATTGTTTTTATTTTTATTAGAGTGACATGTTGCCTGATACAGCATACAATATGGAATGGCAGTGTATGGATGTTTCTAACAAAAAAATATTTGTATTGATCTTGGCGCGAATGCAACCTCCTATGGAATTTATTTCTGCAGGCGGACTTATAGCTGGTGTACGACCAATGATTGCTGTAAGTTAAGTATTTTTACAATATTCTGTTAATGTATATGTATACATTTTGTAATCTATACTACTCCAAAACTAACGGGTAGATTTTAAAAAATCTTGCACTATTAAAAAGTTATCTTATCAGTGAGTAACATATGGTATACATATACTGTATTTTAATATAATGTTTAATACGACGTAGACGAAGTCGCGAGCAACAGCTATTTCTATATGAAATATAATGACAAAAACATACGCCCTATGTGAAGAAATTTAAATAAATGTTTTATATGTTTTTTTCAGATTGTAAAATCTACATTTTCATATTACGTTATGCTAAAATCAACGGTCAACTCGTAACTCCATAATTATAGGACTGGATTAGTAATTTACTAATAAAATCTAAATAGAATATTATTAAATGAACAATAGAATAAGACTTTCTATTTGTAGGAACTAATACTCTCAAGTTCTACAACTAATTCAAATCTACTAAAACTAATTAGAGATGCAGTATTTTTAATATCTGCTTTTATATATTTAGAGTAAATATAAATAAAATAAAAATTACATAAAATAAAATCCCTTTTATGTACAAAACTTTATCTCCTATACGAAGCAAGTTTCACGTAGCACTAAGCTTACTGTAAAGAAAGCTTAAGACATTTATAAGGATTCCGTGCACCAATTGTTTTTCTAATATACTTAACGGACTTAACGCTGCGTTATTGTTTTTTGTAGTCCTTACTTGTAAACTCATTTACACGCAAGAGGAAAAGTAAATGTTAACTAAAAAAAAGCGCTAAGAAACACTAATTATATGCTCAAAGTATTTACTGGTATTCTAATATGTTTTTAAAGGCCAGATAAAAGTTAAAACTTTGTTCCTGTCACGAATGGGCCAGCTCGCCAGGTGTAATACCACGACCACACAGAAAACAGGCGTGAAGTGGAAGCAATTTCGGGTTTCGTCTGATGAGCGTGGTGCCGGAGACCTAATTTTAGTCCCTTTCCCTTTCCGACATTTTCTTAAGAGGAAATGATGGTAAGAAAAAGAGGGTTTGACGGTGGAAGAGATGCATAGGAAGGGGAAATCCCCTCTTTATATGCGTCTCGTCCTCCGTCAATTTAGGGTAAGCAACGCATCTGCAATTGCGGATGTTTATATGCAGCGGTCGCTTACTATTTTGGTAGGTTGAGGTGGCCGCTTACTCGTTTGCCACTATATTTTATAAAAAAAAAAAATTGATCGATTACTATTGATAGGTCACTGTCAACATTATTACTGGTCTTTCTTTTGGAAAGCAAATTCCCGTCTCAAAGAAATGCAACTAAACGTTTTGTGGTATGCGGATGGGAATTCAACAAAGAGAAACTTTTAGTAGCCGCGACGTTTATTTTGTGAAGATAATAAAACATTGGATACAGTGTTTGTTCCTGAGTGTTTATGATTTGAGCGTAAATAATTTTACTTGAACAAAGTTTTAAACCATCGTTACCTGTGTGGTATTCATAAGACATGTTACCATTTTATATTGTGTAAAAATATACTGAGAGGTTGGTTACTCACATATGTAGATTATTTTTAATCTACTTAATAAATAACTTGTATTTTATTTCAAATCATGTATAACAAATAGTTTGATTTAAATTATAACAATTTTATAATCCAATATCAATAAGAACTTGAATTTCAACTCCACGTGGAATTGAAAAAAATTGAGTAGCCTATGGTTCTTCCAGAATATCCTCAACATCTATGCCAAAATTCATCCAATTTGGCTACAAACTCTAACAAACATCCATCCATCTAAACTTTCGCATTTATAATATTAGTGAGATTTATTTAATGGTTTAGTGATTTAATTTATCGTTGAAAAGGACTGATTAATAAAGAGACGACACAAAATGGACGATGAAAAGTTTTATGAAGTATAAACAAGAAAACGAGGTTCAAGAACAAGATCCGGAGTAACGAGTTTATCTTGGATGAAATAAATTTTGGTTTCATTTATAAAACAGAAATAGAAAGTTCAAACATTTATTCCAACTATAAGCGACTATTATGTACGTACATAAAAAATGTCAAATTCATTCCTTTTCTCCTATTAAAAGAGTAAAATTATTAACGTTAGACCCCAAATGTTAATATTTTGGTATGATGATACCATTTGCAAATACCGAATAGTTACATTACTTGTACAAGTAATTTCCTTACAATGAAGATAAATCATTTCAATTAATGACACTTGTGCTCGCACAATTGTTTCGGAATATTCGGATATCGCCATCTGTTAAACGTTAACGAGGCATTCAAGTAAACGCGTTGAAAATTCCACGTATTCACGGGTACGATTCAAACAACCTGACGCGATTTTCAAACTGCAGGAACAAATAAAAAGATGTAGTAACTCTTTATTATTATTTTATCAAGAAATTCGAAAGAATTAAAAAAAAAGACTTACCGTTTACATTAAGTACAATAAAGAACAAAGAAAGAGTAGAATATTTGTGATACAATCTAATCTTCAAAAGAATTTCTAAACAGTTACTATGTGGACTGATTAGACGCAACAAGAAGGAAGCAAATACGAGTACAAGCCTATACATAAGACATGTTTTATCGAATTATGGTCTTATGTGACGCCGCACGCAAGAAAACAAAGATGGTTTGGTCGATCTCTGTATGCAAATTCCGAATATTTTTCATGTCTCTTAGGGCCTGTCGCACCAAATTGTAAATTGTCTTGTAACAATCCAACGTGTAAAATATGTGATAAATATGTTAAATATCGGATTTTATTACCTTATCTGATAGTGACGACATTTTTAAGCAGTGGTGGGAAAGGGCCTTAATCTCTTAATTTGTTTCTTAATATAATATTCCATGCGCAGATTCATACACAATTTAACAAGAACCTATCGGAATCAAAGTCGCTTATATAAAGTTAAAATACGTTATCGTGTTCTTACAGTAGATTGAACATTTGCATTGTAGAATAGAATATTTGTAGAGAAATCTAAAAGCGACTTACTGGCGGTGATAGTGACATATCTCAACGCTAGGGTTACACTCGGAGTTACATACCAAAGAGACCTTTAAGATTACTGACTAGATGTAATTTCATAATTTTTTTGTAATGTTAATTACCGAAATTTTAAATTGTCCGTGACACTTCGCCCGTGACTCTTAGCATAAGATTCAAAATATCTTGTGTATCTTGTCCAATCAAATTCAATCTAGACGTTTCAAAAACGAATTAATGTACACGTTAATACGATGCCACAAAGATGTTTTTGTTTTTTTTTCTCAGTGACTAACAATGTAAGCTAAACAAAGCGTGTTGCATTTTATACCGCGACGTCAACGTTGGGAATATTTCATAAAGAAAACTAAACTAATAAGTATTACGGAAGTAAAAGAGTATATCAAAGGCGTACATATTTTGTAGTATAAGTTAATCCTAAATACATTTTCATTTAGAAGTTATCAACGTGAACGGGTACGTTTTTATAGCTAGGTCTGTCATAGATTTTCAGAGTAAGTACAAAACTTGTAATTTCATGTTTTAATATCTAAAAAGGTCACATATTTCGGTAAATAGAATTCAGGGAAGAAAATAAAAAAACCCACCGCTTGTCTGAAAACAAATGTGTTACGGGAAACGCTACGTAGCGCTACGAAAACAAAAGCGACATGCTCCCGCACACGAGCCCCGAAAGCAAATCATTGTTGTTTCACATCACATGGCGACGTGCGACCCACTGCTGAATTAATTATGATTCCGCCTGTGAAAATACGAGGGATTTTTGAGTGTTTTATCTAAATTTGAAGGAATACAATATTGTAAAACAATTAGGTACACAATTATATTTTTGAACAATGCTAATTTTATAATAATCTAGCTTTCGCCCGCGACTCCATCCGCGCGGTACACTGTACAGACTTTTCAATAATAATTTACGATGACAATTACCGTCAAATCGTTAGGTCATATTAATAAACAAACATTTTTGAATGTCTCTTTTGAAACGACTGTAACGACACTTTTATTGACTTCTTAAGTTTGTAAGTCGTTATTAGCGTAAAATATGAATTAATCACTTTACAGCGACGCTGCAACGTCATCAAAACATCGCCTTCGAAGAAATTCAGACTACAGAAATATTCAGAGTTACTTTACCTGTAAAAAAGTAAATTAAACAAAAATTTGTTTACAATTTACATATTTTATTTATTAATATTAGATAACAACACTATACTATCGAACTTTACATAAAAATATTACCCCACACCCGCTGTATTTGTCTATTATTGTAAATCGTGTTAAAATTTGCATAAAGAAACTATCATTTTATAGTAGCGTTTTTAACTCTTCTTCGGATAAATTTTGAATTTACACTTTGTTATACGTCATTGTATTGCCAACAATCATAAAAAAATAATTTTATATTTACTCCATTACTTTCTGCTATCAAACTCGAATAACCGAGTAAGGGGAAGGGCGGGTTATGATTGATTACATCGTATTGTGTTACTACAACCTATCAAAATTGCACCACTTGCTTGCCTCAAACGTTACTGGAGACAACGGCATTTAAATTCTGTTAAATTCTCTTAATTTTATAAACATTTAACAATGAATCCCAATGTGGTCATCAATAACTTTCCTATTTATAATGTGGAACAAGACGAAAATTTCTCAAAGAAAGAACAACATAAGAACAGAAGTGAGAGAAATTTGCCAGGTGTAAAAATATTTATTATATTTGTTACTTTAATATTTCGCCCGTGACTATACTACTTTTGTTTTTGTTTACGTGTACGTAGAAATAAAAAAAAAACAAAAGTAAGTAGTCTATGGATTTTGCAGACTAATCTTTCATATATGCTAATTTCATCGGTAAGCGTTAATTAGTTAAGGCTACGCTAACAAACATCCTTACATCTAAACGTTAGTGTTTATAATATTAGTAAGATATTATGTCGTCTAAACCTATTGTGGTGTACGAAATAAAACGAAATAACTATCTTTAAACTGATCAATTAATACTCTTACTTTTAATATTTAATTAAATTTTTACTCTAGCAATTAATAATTAATAGTGGACTAAATAAGGAACAAAAATTATTTATTTTTAGAGTACGAAGCGAAAGATGTTTATGGACCTGAAATAACAGACGACGACTCGGCCCTTTTAGACAAGCATGATAGCTTCTACATCACAACAAAGAGCTTGTTAGTATTATTCCAAATAATGGGAGTAATGCCGATAATGAGAGTGCCTAAGGGTAACATAACATTTACATACAAAATGCGCATAGATAATGTATCAAACACTACTAAACTATCAGACTTTATACTTTTACTTGACGGTAGTTATTTGGAATTCAAAAACCTCAAACGGTTGGCGAGTATAAATGACTGTTGGTCAGAAGTAATGTTTGTTGAAATATCGGCGGGTTGGTTGCTAAGAATGATAAAAAGTGGGTTCAGACGATTTGTCACTGACGGCTCTAACCGACCTATTCGTTTCTGTTATTTTTTTCTCTCTGACTATTCTACTTTAATTAAAAAATGAATTTTATGAATAGAGCGCGTTAAAGTTTATCACTAATAAAATTACTAAGCGAAATATTTAGATTAATGTTGTAAAATAAAAAATAATTATAAACTTCGGTATAAATCGATAGAAAATGGCGGAGAAATTGAGAAGCAAAAGGTTTGGACATGCTGTGCGACAAAACGATGGGATATAAACCAGAAAGTGTTAAGACTCAATGTGGATGGCTACAAAGGTAGAACAGCAAAGAAAGTATGAATGGATTGTGTGAAAGAGGATATGCTTAAGAAAGGATTCAGATATGACGACTGATAGAGATGTATGGAAGAGCAGTACATACTGTGCTGACCCTCCGTAAGGGATATGGGCAAGTGGATGATGGTATACCTCGATAGCGCTGTACATAAACTTTAGTTAACATGATCTCTAAATTTAACCATCTATGATAATAAGGATATTGCAGTTGAAGAAATTTTGAAAGTTAAAACAAGACAATTTCAGTTTATAATTTGTTACCAGATAGTAAAACTACAAAACGTACAACATTTAACTGGATCTCGAAGGCAACTTTATGGGCGTATCTAGTGTGGAGTTTAGAATGCATCATAGTCGTTAAAGGCAAGTGAAGCAGTATTTTCTCGTCTTTCTAGCAATTTATGTCACTCATGAAATGTATACCTTTATAAATAACATCTATCATTTTTACTTTCTTTTAATTGTTAAATTCTATTTTTAAATGAGATAAGGTGAGTGTACCAGTAATTGATAGTTTAGTAACATTAAAGCGGTATTTTCTTCGAATTCTAGTAGAAACATTTATTTAGAAACCTTTTAAGGTCAGTTAACAATCAGTTCTTCAGCAAACTATCTTATACCTTTTTCATTTAAAATAAATCACTTGTCACATTTGTTTACTGCAATAATTCTCATTAACTTGTAATCTTTTAGTTGGCCGAGAGAGACTTACCAATTTCCAAGACAATTCAAACAAACGATTCGACGAAGTGATCTATAATATAATATTTCTGAGCATTCTTATTCCGCACTTCCTTTTGCCAATTGCGTCATGGCGCCACGGATCAGAAGTCGCCATCTTTAAAAACATGTGGACTCATTATCAAGTAAATTTAACAGATTTAATACAACTAAACTAAATCTAACTTAATAATCTGAATTCTAAAAGGAATAACGAATATACCTTAACAATTTTTCAGTTGAAATATTTGAAAATTACGGGATCGCCTATCATTTTTCCTAACCTCTATTCTTTAACTTGGGCTCTATGTATATTTTCATGGACATTAAGCATTGCGGTCACTTTGTCCCAACATTATCTACAGAACGACTTTGAGCTGTGGCATTCGTTCGCTTACTATCATATTATTGCGATGCTGGATGGATTCTGTTCATTATGGTATGTTATAGTCCACGAATTAGGGGAACTAGCACTAGCTCCTAGATTGAGATAAATATCCGATTTCTAGATAACAAGCATATCCTATTGACTTGTCTCCTCAACAAAGCATTGACAATAAAAGAGAGCAACACAAATCGAAGCTGCACATACACGACAAAATCAATTTAAGTTTGTAGTTGCTTGTTTTCAATATTATTGAATACAATAGAAACTAACACAAGTATACATACTTTAATTCACTTTTTAAAACAAACACAGGTTAGAAAATTCTTAAAGAAATTAAATTGTAGCAACGACGCAATCAAATAAAACAATTGAAGGCTTTAAAATTATATTGCCGTCGCATAGAAATCGATCACAGCTAAAATAAATAATTGTACAAATAATTCACTAAATGTAGATCATTGTAGTATTTCTATAGATAATGTTTTATCAGGTACATAAACTGCAATGCTTTCGGAACGGCTTCAAAGGGTTTGGCAACAAACTTGCACAAGGCACTCAAAGCGGAGCATCCTGCTTTGAAACTCGCGCAGTACCGACATCTATGGGTGGATTTATCTCATATGATGCAACAACTAGGTAATTTAATAAAAAAAAACATAAGTCAATAGCTTTCGCCCGCGACTCCGTCCGCGTGGTATTAAAAAAAAAACAAAAGTGAGTAACCTATGTGTTCTTCCAGACTATACTCTTCATCTATACCAAATTTCATCGAAATCCGTTCAGCCGTTTAGGCTATAAACTCTAGCAAACATCCATCCATCCATCTAAACTTTCGCATTTATAATATTAGTAAAATAGTATGATGTATGATTTACAAAGACACATATAAAGGTTTATTAAAATACATAAGCATCGATTTCAATCGTTAATTTTGTATGCCGAAAAATTCTTTAAAGCATATTATTATCATAGTTCTTATATTTTAAAAGAGTGTGTCAGCTGTAGAATACCACGGTTAGATACGAAATTAATATACATGAAAGGGGAAATTATAGAAGTAATAAAATCGAAACAAATAACATCCTTTCTTTGCCTTTCAAATTTGTGAAAAGTGCTGCTTCATGCGTTTATTTATAAATCAAGAAAAAAATATTATCAAAAGAAAAAATAAATTGAGCATATTGAAACATCAAATAAATGTCCACACAAATATATTTATGAACGTTTATTTTCAGGGCGAGCGTATTCGAATATGTACGGTATTTATTGTATGGTTATATTCTTCACGACCATCATTTCCCTCTACGGTTCTCTTTCCGAGATATTAGAGCACGGCGTCAGTTATAAGGAAATGGGATTATTTGTTATAGTCGGCTACTGCATGACCCTTCTTTTCATTATATGTAATGAAGCGTACCACGCCTCAAGAAAGGTTAACTTTGTTATATTTCAGTAGATTACATTCTCATTCCATATTTTCGGAGATTTATTTTGTTTACACATACATTTTGTAGTCTGGACCGTATTTTTTTTTTAATTCAATTATTGTTGAGAGTACCATTGAAAGAAAAAAAAGAACGGAACCATTTATGTTCTTTTATGTGCATAATTGAATACAGAAAGTGACACCTGGCTCACTTTTACTTTTTTATAAGAAATTTATGCGCTGCAAACAAGAAAATTGGTTATCTAATTTTATTAAAGGAATTGCTTACAAACATTTCCAGGTGGGATTAGAGTTCCAAAATCGCTTGTTGAACGTCAATTTGGGAGCTATAGATCGAAGTGCACAACGAGAGGTTGAAATGTTTCTAGTTGCTATTGCCAAAAACCCGCCCATTATGAACCTGGACGGCTTTACTATTATTAACCGTGAACTTTTTACAGCGGTAAGCGTTTTTATTTAGATTTTTTTTTCAGTTATAAGTAAAATAATCTTACTTCTTACAAATATAATGAATGAGAAAGTTTTGATGTATGGATAGATGTTTGTAGCCTAAACTGCTTAACGGATCTCGATGAAATTCGGCATAGATGTAGAGAATAGTCTGGAAGAAGACATAGGCTACTTATTTTAGCATTTCAGTATTCCACGCGAACGGAGTCGCGGGCGAAAGCTAGTTTTACTTTACGTGTATTCTAGCTTAGGTTAAATTTCTGTAGTAAGGTTCCTAACAAACAAGAGAGTTACAGGGAGAAGAGATAGGGTGTAGGCAATTTAATGTTTTAAGTACTTATTTTACTATTTTTTCTTTCAGAACATTTCCTACATGTCTACATACCTAATTGTACTAATGCAGTTCAAATTAACATTGCTGAGGCAAGGCACAAGAAAGGCGATCAAAGCTATTGTTAATACAATTTTTAATATGACGACTACAGCAAGCGAAGGAATATACAGTGATTAGAAAATGTTAAAATCAGAGTAATAAAAAGAAAATCTTAGTACAATTAGCGTATCTTTCCGTAGTTATATCTGTAATCACATATTTTTGTTTACATTAGTAGCACAATATAGATATATGATGACTAATTAATTCTTCTTTGTGTTTTTTCTTTTGAGTGGTTACATTAATTAGTGGTTGCTTATTCGTCTTATTATATTAAATTTAAGCATAATAAAAAATCAAAGTATTTTTAATGATTTATTACTTCTCTATACCAATTTTAACTAAGTAAAATTTCAATTTCATCCGTTTACTTTCCCTAAAAGGGATCAAAGGCAGAATTCGATTGATACGAACTAGCAGGGATTCTACTTCTTAACTACGTCTATAATTGTAACAATTTTAGACAATCCCTGAATCGAATATAACAATCAAATTTATACGCATTAATTTGCCGCCCTGTTCGTATTCGAATTGCTTTATGGTATTTGATTCACCATCTGTTTATCGTTAACGAGGCGTCAGGTGAAATACCATCGTAATTTGTATGTAATTGTAGGCATTGAGGCAGTTTGGAGCCATTTTCAGAATAATTTATACGAAATTACAATACGAAGCTTAATATTCAACGATCAATTGTCCTAACAATGCTCTTCGATTTATAATAAAGTGTATCTTGTAAGAATTTTTTATTGTAGATCATTTACTCCCTGTAATATATAATCTTGCGAAAAGATTCAGGGACATTTTAAATGACTTTGGGCCTTATAGTAATACTAACTTTTGCCCGCGACTTTGTAAAAAAATCTAATAAGTAAGTTATGTTTTCTTCCAGATTCTTTTCTCCATCTATGCCGAAATTTTGCCAAAATCCGTTGAACCGTTCCGAAGATACCTTATGTCAAATATCCATCCATCTAAGTTTCGCATTTATAATATTAGTAAGATTTGTAAGATATCCGCTGTTACTAAGGAGTTTTTGATAGTCATTCTCTTTGCAGCCACTTTTAAGAATCATTATATTCTTAGTACAGTAATGTGGCAATTAAAGTTTCTGGCACTTTCGCTTGTTCAAAAGACATTATCGCACCCGCACACAAGATAGAACATTTAGATTTGAAGATTGAATTCTCACAGAGAAATTCTCAGAGCAGCTTACCGATTCTGTTAATGACATATCTCACTGGTTTGTTTCACGTAGACTCTTAACCTTACAAACGGTTGGCATTGACATAATTTCTACAAGAGTTCAACTAGTTATGATTAATAGTTATAGGTTTTATTAAAACTTTTGAAAACCTACACTTCTCTATGTTTACTTCAATTGTATAAAAACTGTTATTTTCAATTTTTTCTTTTACGTATGAATATATCTGCCCGTCGTAGTCTTTGCCTGTTACGAACACCGAACACTGATATGGCGGCCATCTTGTGAATCTGTCAGTTCAATTTGATTCGCGGTAGGGTGCGCACGCGGCCGTGTGCTCGTTGGACGTCAATTTAATATCTAAACGATCTATAATTATTTAATGGAATTAATATGAATTGCAATATTGGGGATTATAAGTACACCAAGTATTAAGGCAATTATTATGTTGAAATAACTGCAAAACCTATAAGAGAATGTTATAAATTCCCGAAAATACTTGATATTAGTCGAAAGACTTCTTTTCTATATCTTTTATCCACATCGAAAAGAGGAAAGAATCATTCAATGGAAACAATTGAATAAACTGCGTAATTACTGAACCGTTTGGATAAATGTTTTTCTAAAAACTGCACTGCGGGGCATAAGCTATTTTCATTATTATATTTTTTAAGTCTGCGCAAACAAAGCCGCAATCAAAAGCTAGTAGGTAACGAGATAAGATAAATAGAATATTATCTTTTCTGTTTGAATTTCAAACGTATAATTTTCATTAATTACAGCATTCATAATAAACGCAAGGTTTGTAACTGAACTAAATAAATAGAGTTTCCTTTTACATATTAATGAAAGTACAATATTGTTCTCTGTTATAAAAATGTTTGTACAGATGTTGATACTCGTAGATGGTATTTTCAACGATTTAATTTTGAAAAATACAAGACATTTATTTTTATTTTAACTATCGAAGTAACGATTAGAGTAAAACATCGTTTTTATAAAAAGGTAAGGAAAGATATGTATTTTTGTATGTTTCGAAATAACTCAAAAACTTTATCGATTACAAAAATTCTTTCTCCATTAAAAAGTTACGATGTCGAATTTTTTTTTTTTTATAATTTTATGTGGGCGAAGTCGCGAGCAGCAGCTAGTATTAAACAAGAAAGCATATAAATTCAATAAGATCATGTAAGAAAATCGAAGCGCCAAAATCATTTATAAAATCATCAAGAAGGGAGTGATGACTGAGATGACGGATGATAGAGTGCTTTGGAGGACGAAAACTTGGTGCGTCGACCCTACGTGAGTAGGATAATGCAAGGGAGATGATGATGATTTATTAAATGAAAAAAAAAAACTTTTTCATGTCCATTCTAGATGTTAAATTGAATAAAAAAAGCTTCGGCTAGTTACGTCGAATTAAACTGTTATGATATATTGTGTTGAGTGTTTGTTGGTTACTCTGGCAACAATCCAACATCTCTAACTTACAATGTGATTATGTTTTCTGCTACAAATGTACGTAATTTGTCTACTAAAAAGAACTGTCTACAAAATCATATGTGTAGTCTGTGATTCTTCCTTGTTGAATATTTATTGGATTATGTTTTTATTATCTTATTCATTCGAGTTAATATGAACATGGGCGACTAAGAGTATTTCCCTTCGTCATCGTTTAGCTTATTCAAAAATGGGTTTAGAATTTTTGAAGATGGTCTTCTGTTTAATCTTTTATATATTTCTTAGATAGCTAATAATGTCAACATGTGTATAGAAATTATTGCCTCTATTTATTAAAGAACTAGCTGTTCCCGTGCGGCTTCATCCGCATGAAATTATAAAATTACATAAATTACTGTTACCATTATTATGGTAACAGTAATTATTACCTTGCTTCCTTGATGTTGGCAGCATGTAGTTTATGGTCCCTTTCCCCTTTTTGTTTTTTTTTATCAAATATATAGCCTAAAACGTGTCGTAAGTGTAGGGCTTTTTATTAATGACAAAGTAATCTGTGTTTACGATTTATTATATTGGTATATAAGGGTGACAAATACAAGCAAAAACATTAAAAAATAATCAAGATCTTTATTTTTAATTTTTGCTATGTAACGAAAAACCAAAGTGATCCATCATAATTATCAGCTTAAGGTTGTCCACTGCACAATATAGGATACCCATATCGATAGCGTGCGTGCTTCTCCCAAGTGTTCAATACAGAACAAAATTTAAAGATTAAAAAACAACGGAACCCTATTCTGTTTGTGTTGGCGGTGCGATAGAATTCATCATTCCATGTTGCCGCGTGGGTGTCGTAAAAGTCAACTAGAGAAAAGGTCACACAGATATAAATATTAAATAACTGAAATACTTTTACTACAGTTAATCTACAACATCGTTACCAAGAAATAAAAGAATTATCAGTAGAGCATTAAAACAAATTGCCATGTAAGAAAATTTACTAAAGAATATTAGAAAAACATAGAGATATGTAAAAAATAGGCAAATTTGACTAAATTGTGCATCTAAGAAAGAAAGCCAAAAAATTGTACGCCAGAACCAAAAGTTGGAGGTTATATTTTTCTAATTTTACCAACAACAGTAGAAAGTAAATGGCAAACATTGTAAAATATATTTTTTTAATGAAAATAAATTCTAATATCAAAATTTACCACAAGCTTTAGTATCGATGTTTCCTTTTCCACAAAATCATAGAATTTAAAGACGGTATCGCACAAAACAGGAAGTTTGCAAAAGGACAGATCCTTGCATAAAAATATATTGCAAAACGCAAATTTCTATCAACGGCGTTTTATCAGGAAATAGCTGAAGAGCTATTACGCAGACAGTGGCTTTTATATGTCGCTGGCAACTCGCGTGTTCCGACCATTTGTAATTTATGCAGATGAAACGTAGACTCTATAAACTGCGTATCAAACAAATTACCGTGATTTATTTCGGCATTTTTTAAAAATGACGCTGTCATTAGTGCATGAGAGTCTTTGATCGTTAGTTGACTTTGAGATGAATCACATCCATCAAATATTTAAAGAATGTCAGAATATAGCACGTTAATTTGTGAATAAATTAATTTTATAAGTATTTTGTCCAATCTGCGATTTCGGGGCAAATCACAAACTGTCGGTGTACACAATTCGCCGGCGACATATACATAAAACTAGGTTGCGCGGCTCCACTCGTCTAGGGCGGCGGCCCAATCCACAGGGGGTTGGATCGGGTGTCGTATCGTAGCAACCGACAGCATCCCTGTCAGTGTGCTGCCGTCTTTTGCCCAGGACGGTCGTGTCTGGCCCTGTCCACGCGCTTCCGATAACCATTCCGTATAAAAACAACCCAACCGCCCGTTTATAAGTGAAAACTTTGAAGTGAGCCAAGTGGAACATTGACTGGCACAATGTTCATTCTTTTCGTTCTACTCACTGTGTATTTAATAACGCTGTGTCACGCCTGAGATGTGCGTGAAGTTACAATGATGGATTTCAATCTATCCAAGCGAGAAGAGGACGTTTCTGCTATTTAGGATTTAGCGGTAAGCATCAAATTTTATGAGTAACTTGTCTACACTGATTATAGTTTTATTAATGAAATAAATTTAATGTATTACAAACAGTTATCATAAGAAATTGAATTTTAATAGGAACTTTGAGAACAAAGACATTATTTTTGGTATATTAAAAAGTAGGTATTATCAAAGTCTTTAATTGGTGATATACAGATTTACTTAACTAATAATTGATAAAGTTATATGTAGTTTTGTTTGACATAATCTTATACAAAGATGTTTGGTCCTTATATAGATTTAATCCATAAATAATAGGTACGGGGTCCTTTATGATCATATCAGCTTTCTTGTCGCGATATCATTGAAAAAACAAATTAATTCAATCGAACCCAGGTCTATCTATTAATCTTATTTGTTTATACTGTTCAAGGTTTGTATTATAAATATATTTCTCCTTATACTAGAATTAGCTTTATTAGTGTTTTAATTTTCTATTAAGAATTGAAAGAAATATTTTAGTATCATAATAACGAGTAGTACAGTATCCCGGCAGAATTTTATTGACTTCTAATAGAACAATAAACACCTTAAATCCTGGAAAATGTAGAGCACAATGTCTATTTTTTATTTAAGAGCAAACATTCTTAATTTAAAATAATCGATTCGGGGTTCTCACTGTGATAACTTCCTCTACTTTACATAAAAAATCGTGAATATTTACCTACATTTTGTGAATACACGTACAACTTTATTCACTTTAGATTATTAACAAATAAAATATCTTCGAATTTCTATACATTATTACATAGAATTCGCGCAAAATTAAGTAAGGCAAATCAAAGTGATTGACCTTTGCACAATAAAGCCTCCAACGATATATTGATAGGAATGAAGACCAAAATAGATCGGAACATCGAGGTTGGTGGCCTCTTTTTATCAAAGCCGCTTCTGAAAGCGCTAAGGCACTTCCTATTCAGTGAAAGGTTGAGTTATTCCGAATATTATTGGATATTGGTGAGAACATGCAATAAATTTCTAAGCGTTTACAAATTAAACATGTAATCATAATTTACCTTATATGGAAATATTCATAGCATTATTATTACGTATTAGAACAAACTGATTTTATGACTTTTTTAAACTGGTTTCTTCTATGTTTGAAAAAATACTCTAGGTGTCGTCACGTAGTTTATCGATGTTGGTGTAACGTATATCGTTATTTTTAACCCTGCAATGGCGTCGTGCGACAATCCATCATCCTGTCATCTTTTGGCCTTAGCTAAACCGCACAACCCCAACTCTCTTACGCGTTGTTGGGCTACCTGTTTGTACTTAGTTTTATAACACTTGTTTTGATCATATATGTAAACATAATTATTTTTATTAATAGTATCTTCATAGACACATTTAATATCGATTCATCGTGCGAGTTCACTTTAATAACTCTGCAATCGATTAATCGGAGCGGCCAGTCTATGAGTTTTTAAATTTTATAAACGAATAGCGTTAATGACTTTACAAACTTAAGTCCAACTTTTCAGGGTTGCCATTATTTGTAGCCTATGAATACCGTGGACGGCATATAATTATCTAAAAATTCTACTGTCACTGTAAATTGATTTCAAATGAAATTTCTTGATTTGATTGATTGATTTCTAATTTGTTTACTAAATTTAAATCCATAGTATACAGAAAGGTATTTCATTTGTAATTATTCACTAAGATTCAATTAAAAGCGCATTCGCTACAACGAGGTAGGTCGAGAAGCACTTTCATGATTATGCATATCATCTTCATTTCAACGTTTGCGATTTGAATAATTGTTTAATTCAATTTGTACCGACGACGCATCAACGTCAACATTGTCGTTAATTGTATTGCTCTAAAATTACCTTTCGTCTCGAATAGTTACGGAATATTTTATGATTATTTAGATTCAACAATGAGACATTGTCTGATTGTAGTTTGAGATAAGTACAGTACAGGAAATATGCAGTGTTCCACTTCAGGAAAAATTGTCGTGTTCCTTACAACGAGACAAACCCCGCCTCTTCCTACAAATAACTAATAAGATAGTGGTGCAAACGTTTCTTTTTACTCATATACCTTATATTATTAAAAAGAAACTAGCCGTATGGCAATTAGTGTCGTTTTATTCGTACAGATACATTTATAAGCTGCGTTGTATTAGTTTTTTCTTTGCGCCTCGTTTCAAAATGTTTAAGCAATTGAGTCTTTGTCACTGCCAGTTTCTCCGACTGTACATAACACCGTTTTTAATTATTGTAATATAGATAAATTAAGAAGTCTATTTTATTTAAACACTTTTATTAAATCTTCCGTTTTAATTATAAAAATAAATTGCTATTATAATGCGAGACCTAATTAGGCGTAAAAGGACAAAGTGATAGAAACGAAATACTAAGAAACAAATTGGTCGTGTTTTCAGATGTTCTTGAAGTCAATATGTATTGATTCTGATTCACTTTACTAGTGTAGTTCGAATTTACTTAAATTATTTTACCACATGCTTTTGAGTTATCGTAGTAGTAGCATTTTTATTTATAAACAAATTTTTAGTCATAACGAGCTGTCGCCCGCAAACTTCGTTAGCGCAAATTTGGACCACCCGTTACGCCATTTTGACATCGCGGAATTAAAAAAAAAAGTTGCCTATAATATGCCTATCTATGTCAGCTACCCTCCAGTGAAAGTCCGTCGAAATCCAGCCATTTCGCAGATTACCTGGAATATACGCGGCTTGCTGACAGTCAGACAGACAGACAGATAGACAGGAAAACATGTAAAAAAAAACTGAATCAGTTCAGTATATAATACCATTTGCAAATTTAGAAAAAAATGTCCCTCTTTTTGAGGAAAAAATACGTAAAACATTTAATCAATTTTAATGTGAAATCAGAGTTCTATTCACTTGGTAACTTTTATAAATGCTTCGTTGCAGTATAAAACAAGGCAAAACTGGATGATAATCAAATCAACGTTTGGACGCGTTTTAAATGAATGAAAAAAACTAAGGAAATTTAAAATATCAAACATGAAAACTGAAAATAAAACGTTTCCGTGCTTACTTTTCCAACAAATATTATAAATGCGAAAGTTTAGATGGATGGATGGACGGATGTTTGTTAGCGTTTGTAGCCTAAACGGCTGAACGGAGCTCCATGAAATTTGGCACAGGTTTAGAGCATAGTCTGGAAGAACACATAGGCTACTTTTTATCCGGGGAATAGTTACGGTTCCCGTGGGATTCATTAATTTAGTTTTTTAATGTTCACTCGATCATCGAAATTTGGCACATATATAAAACAAAGTCTGGAGTACACATGAGATAAGCTTCATTCCAGAGAAATGTCCGGTTTCCGAGGGATAGGTAGTTTTTTGTAATTTAAATAGTTCGTATGTTTTCTAATACCACGCGGACGAAGTCGCGGGCAACAGCTCGTTAGTTTATACTTGTAATTTTAAACCTGAAAACTAGCGTTAAAAATTAATAATCCCTTAGTGGTTTTTAGTTGATTTATATTTGTATAATTATATTTAATATGATACGTTTCATAATAACCTACCAGATATGCGTTGATTTATAAGAAGCATTATGTTCCAATATTGCATTCGATTTTAGGTTAGTAAAAAAATTGTTCATGTTTTTCAGCAGCGAAAGCCTGGTTTATACGAACAGAAAATAACGTCAGTTTCAATTCCCGTAGAGGAAGAACAAACTCAATTAACTAAGAGTGTGATCACTACGCGAAATGCTTCGGGTCAGGCATAGCTTATGCCTAGTTGAATTACAAGTATACAGGTGCAGCTCGAAATTTTATACAAATAGATCCTTTTAAATTGATTCTTTTAAACCATAAAGTAGTAGAGCCCGTTATAACATTTTAAAAAATTACAATACTCTGGATCAAAATTGGATACGCCTGTTTCAAAATACGTTTGCAAGTATACATCAATAATTATGTATTCATTCGGAAGTTTACGGATGATGTGCCTGTATTTTTGTACATTTATAAATATTTATAACTTTGACTGTACTAAATCTGACTCTTATATACATTTCAATTAACAAGCATACTCAATCTTTCACACAATCTATCCATACTTTTTTCGATCTGTTTGTACATAATTTCCAATTACATTTAGATCATGTTTCATTGTTATTTAAAAGTCGCTGAACATTTCAATTGAAATTGACAAGAACGCATCCGTTACAAAAGTATTGCTTCCAAAGTGTAAAATTGTGTAGCATGAGCCAGATTGACTCTGTCCACTTTGGACAAGATGATTTTGGCTTTGTGCCACAATTTGATACTAGTTCAATTTTCATCCAATTGTTTCCGTTCACTTACGATTTTGATATTACTTCAGAAACAATTTAGAAGCAAAAAGTTATAATATACGTTGTTACTGAGCAAAATTATCTATTGATATATTAACGTTTCAAGTATTTTTTTTAAACTTTTGAAGCTAACGATCGTTTTAACTTATCACCTGCTATTTGGTTGATGCGAAAATGTCATAGTACTATGCACATATTTAATTTATAATAACAACTAGCTATTCCCATGCGACTTCATCCGCATAAAATTATAAAAAAATCATTTTATTGTTTATATTTATCAAATTCTCAATTGCAAATGGCAAAATGACCTGACTATGGCAATCTTGCTTATTGATGTTGGCAACTCGTATCGTATGGTCACTTTCCCACATTAGTTATAGTTATTAGGGTTTTTATCAAAATATTTACCCCCTAAGTTTAATGGCGTGAAAATATAGCCTAAAGCCTGACGTAAGTGTAGGGCTTTTTATTAAAAAAAGGATTATTCAAAAATATGCTGTAATTGCTGAGATCTTAGGCAACAAAGAAGTGTGTGTTTACGCTTTATTATAATAGTATAGATAATTTAATCCGATTTGTTGTATAGAATATAGAAACAGTTTACTTGTATTAAATCCTTGGTAATAGATAAAAAACAGCGAAATGAACAATAGTTGATTTCCACTATTCACTTAATTTAATTAGATGTCTCGTTAATGTAACATATATTCTTATATTTCCTTTGTAAGATAACTTAATCCAACATAATATACGAGAAGGGCTATTGTTACCCTTATCTCTAGCAGCAGGCTTCACTCTCCTGACTAAGACACACGTCCTTGAAAACCTTTTGCTTAACGAATATCATTCTCATGAAGTAGACGTGTGATTGTTTTATACAAATTGTATCAATGAATCAAATAAGTTACATGTAGAGTTATATACGGAACTCTTAATAATTATAAATGCGAAAATTTACATGGATGGATGTTTGATACAGTTTGTAGCCTAAACGGCTGAACGGAAAGCGATGAATGAATGATGAATTTAGCATAGACGTAGCGGATGGACTGGAAGAACACATGGGCTACTTACTTTTTTTTATTTCTTGCGGACGGAGTCGCGGAAAAAACTCAGTGTAAAATAAAGTCATATGCATTGTAGCAAGTCCCGGCAGCGCCAAATTAAAATCTGAAGTATTTACTTACACCCTCTCGGCTATGAGTGACATATTAGACATTCATTTCCCGCAATAAACAATTTTTACTCCTTTAAAATTCTTATAATAAGCTACTATCTATTATTATTATAACCATCATAATAATAATTACTTTTTTTTGGTAAAAAAGTTCCAGTTTTAATAATTCATTGGTTTCTTTATACTGATAAGGAATTTAATTTTGTTTGCGATTTTTTTTGTGCAATGCAACACGAACTTTCATTGTTATTATCTTTGCAACGAAACAATTGGTTATTGTATTTTTAAGGTCCAGAGAAGATTGTATTCAAGCTTAGTTTTCCATCTCTCGGCGAGAGTGAACTTGGAGATATCTTCACCACTTGTCCGATGGGACTTGCTAATGTAATTTATAAGGGTACGAATAAAACTGTCGCCTCTGCAATTTATGCTCTATGCTGTTAAGGTATGGGAATACTTATTATTTTTTATCTTATTACATTTTCATTATGGGTTGGGTTTAGATTATTAATAATGTAGAAGGGGAGGTGACTATATTAAACTTATTCCATACATTTTGTTGACGTAGAAGATTTTTTAATTACATTTTGACAAAATCACGGCGACGGCTAGGTTAATTACAAAAAAATTTATAATATTTTCACGTATAATGAAACCGTATCTACTATTTTTAATTAAAAAAAAACATGTGGCAAACACCTTTGCAACCTTCAGCTGAATAACATTCGGTATGACTTCATTAATTTTGATATAATGAACCCAGGCCCTGACTGCCATTGTAGGGTCAATGACATATTATTGCTGGTTTTGTGTTAGCTATAAGCTTTGATTATTAAAAAACAGGACCTGACAAGCGAGCTCAATCCACTCTGTCATCCTATAAACAAAAAATGAACTCTAAGCTTGCGTCTAGTGCAGGTGTGGGAATTTTTGATTCAGTATTCGTTCTTTATTCATCAAATATGTGAGTGTCATCTGTATCTCACCTGCGTCAAAATAAAAGTTATTTTGTATAACATCACCTCTTTGTCTAGTCCATTTCTCTATTGTCAAACAAAATAAGTCTATTCTAATTATATTCAGTACTCTTGGGTCCTACCCTTGATAACGTTGTTCAAATTTACTGCGTTATAAAATAAAACCTGAAAAATCTTTTTATACATTACTATAATCTTACTTTCTTACTAATATTATAAATTTGAAAATTTATATAGATGGATAGATGAATGTTTGTCAGAATTTGTAGCCTAAATGGCTGAACGGATTTCGATGAAATTTGGCATAGATGTAGAAGGTAATCTGGAAGAACACATAGGCTATTCACTTTTGTTTTTTTCAATTCCACGTAAACGAAGTCGCGGGCGAAAGCTAGTATATACTATATAGTACATTCAGATACTTACGTAAATTATAAAATAGTCTACTCGGTGCTTACTTTGTGACCATTTTGACACATTTTTTTTAAAATTAGGCTTTTTCGTCTTAAAAGTGAAAGAGGTGCGATAACTTTTTTTATTTAGATCGTAGTTATAAATAGCATATGAATATAGTGCAAATGCTGTTAGAGTTAATTCTATTACGAGTTTGTACAGTCATCGTGAAAATAAAAATTATTGGAATTTTACCTATATTTGAAACATTTGTACGTCTGTGTTTCACTACAAGGATACGCAAGTGTTGAAGATAATTTTACCAATATTATAGATGTGAAAGTTGAGATGGATGGATGGATGTTTGTTAGAGTTTGTAGTTTAAATGGCTCAACGGATGTCAATGAAATTTCAAAAAGATTCCGAGCATAGTCTGGAAAAACACATAGGGTACTTACTTTTGTCTTTTAACCACGCGGACGGAGTCGCGCTCGAAAGCAATGTATAAAAAGGGTTTATGGCATAGAACTTTCTTAAAATCATTATTTCTTTTTTAATCACCGGCAACCCTGAATACAATCTGTGATTATTTTCACTTTCCTAGTGTAACTTACTCTTAACTTTTTATACAGTACTTTTTTATTTAACGATGGTTAAGTTATGTTCTCGCTGACTGTACGTTTTGCGTCATTGAGTTTAAATCAATCCAACTAGTTAATAACATGTTACTTAATTACCAACTTAAATGATATTGATTATATTGACTCGACTTGAGTAATATAGGCCATATTTCTTACATTTTTTTACTATATGAATACATGCTCGATGTTAGTTACGAGTACTCTTTAACGCATAACTATAGTAATTTTTATTATTTCAGTCCGAATATTTCTAAAGCAATAATCGTAACAACCTTATCAACATAAGTAAGAAATCCTTATTAATTCCATTTGAGTGAAACAGTTAGCAGATACAAAAAGCTATGAAAATAAATCGGATCATTTTTCCAAGTCTAATTTACGAAGTGTTCACGATTACAATCGGCAACAAGTGATTTTTCAAGCTTCAGTCCAATAACATTGTTAGTAGATTTTATAATAGATAAGAGGACTGCGGGTCGATGTTAGGTGTGATGTCAAGGTCGGGCCATGTCTTTTTTTAAAATACTTTCTCCTTGCACTCACACGTAAATAATGTGTTACTTGCTTTCGCCCGCGATTCTGTTCGCGTGGAAATAAAAAACAAAAGAAAGTAGCCTATGTGTTTTTCCAGACTATGCTCTACATCTATGGATTCTTTGAGCCGTTTAGGCTACAAACTCTAATGAACATCCAGCCAACTTTCTCATCATCATCATCATCATCATCATCATCATCATCATCATTGTATTTGTAAGATAAGATAATAATTTATATATTTTCATTTGCTAGACTTATCACATGACTTCGACCAAGGGTATTTTTTTTTAAATCTAGAAATAAATATATTGTTACTGTTAGCTCTCTAATGAAAGAATTGATGGAATCGGTCCAGTAGATTTTGATTTACATATTTCATCTTTATAATATTGATACAGATAAACAGAAAATCACTTTCTTATGTAACAGATAATTTAGTATGTTTTTGGTATGGAACACACGAAATTACTTACTAGAATACAGTTTTAAAATCAGCTTTTCTTGGTTGAATTTAAAAATAAATATTTAGGGAATACATATAAGGTCAATCTATTAACCCTTTCGTAAAATACATATTTCCAATACATTTATTACATGAAATAGTATAAATACTTTCTTACACTTCTTATCGATTAGTAACAAAAATTTAATTAACCTAGTAAAGTTCAATTTTGTAATTGACACTTTTTCAGTATATAATCTTATATTTACACGTATCTTAATGTTACCACCTATAAATTTTACGTGTAAACCGTAACGGTTTTATTGCTACCCAAATAAATTACACTGTTGATCTAAAAGAATTTGACTAAAAGCAATTTGGATGCTTCAAGATAAGTTGAAGATTTATTACTTGTTTAATTACAATTTAAAATGGTTATTTATTGAATAAACAAAAAATTTTAGATTCTCAAACAAGTTTGTCAGATTTCAATAAATTCTTCTTAAATAACTATGTCAAAGGTAACCTTACTGATTCGTTGTTTTTCTCTTAAATTGTAAATACAATGGATTAAATTGCTTTATATATTAAGCATAAAGACAAGCTTAATTTAATTTAGTCGCAGTGCTAAAGTATAGAACAATGAAAATCAATCCGCATTAAACATTCACAGAGGCTGCGGTCCTTGTATTGTGTCGCCTAATTTGCATTACAATTGTGACCTTAAAACGTTTAGCAATAAAGTCTTCTCTATAGAATCTTAAGCTTGGAAGGTAAATTGGATACATCTTTTCATGTTCTGTATTGTTCGATAGGAGTTGATTAATAACGTGAAATACCACCGTGACGCTTGTATTACAAATATTCGTATCTCTATTTTTTTAAAGAGAATGATAAGGATGAATAGACATTTGTAAATGAGTACGTCCACAGTGGAAACCCACAATTAAAAAGATTAAGTTGAAAGATATATTACGTTTAACAATGCAAACAAAGTGTAATCCATTTTTGATTAAAAACCTTTTACATTGATCAAGGAGATTAAAAATAGAATAACAAAATGTTAATAAACAAAGACTATATAAACAAAAGATAAACAAAGAAATCCTTCGAACAAACAATTGTAAGCAAAAGCAGATTTATGCATACCAATTATTATAAACGTTTACACATTGGCTTAAGTTATCGAAAATACATTTTGAATATAAATTAGATTTTAAATTGATTCTGTTCACTCGGCTTACGTGTAATTCGTAATCAAAGGGTGGAATAATTCGAGATTACGTTAGTCTACAAAAGTTCAAATTCAATTGAATAAAGCACCACTGGGAAATGCCTGTATGTTTTCGATTGGAACAATTCGCAGAAAAAGAATATTTTCCTTTCATTCTGCTTAAAAAATATTTTGTATGTGTCGGAATTCCAACAATAGCTTCGAACCAATCCTGATACCTCGTACTTGTGCATATATTTTCAAAGATTAAGTTCCCGGCACTACAAGTTTTGTTGATGACGTTCCGAATATTTGGTACGCAAATTTTCGTGCTAGACCCCTTGTAAGATTTGTATTAAATGATTTTTTTTGTAAACTTTTGTAATCTTTAAATTACAAGGAAAAAAGGCTTTTTTGTTTTTATTTTAATATAAATGTGTCAATAAAACATTTTACGTGGGCAATGTGATGCTATACCTTGGATTATAACATCCAATTACAAACAACAGGCACAAGCAAAATGGCTAAGGGAATTAACATCGGACGTACACTGCTGGCAGTAATAAAAGAAAGCTGGGCGAAAAGCAATTATGTATTGTTCACGTAAAGTCTGCTCTACATTTATAGATGTTTAAGACGTTTTATTCGTCACTAGCTGTTCCCGTGCGGCTTCATCCGCATGAAATTAGGAAAATTTTATTTTATTGTTTACATTTGTCAAATTATCATTAGCAAATGTCAAAATGACATCATATGACATATCTTGGCAATCTTGCTTCCTCGATGTTGGCAGCAACTTATGGTATCTTTCCATAGAGTCAACTATGCCTTATCTATGTTAAATCTCTCTGGACGCATTACATCTTTTATTCCTCGAACATGTCCTTTTTGTATTATGTTAAAGTGGGATCTAAGCTAGATTTCCAAATCTGTCCTCGGTTTCTGAAAAGATAAAAAACCTGATCGATCAAATGTTTTGCAGATGTCGTACAAACTTAGTCCGGAGTCCTCGTTATGAGATTTGAAATGTGATAAACAAGAAGCGTCACTTTTCCGAACAAAGGTTTTGTTGAAATTTGTTTTTGTTTTTTATGTAATTTAAACTTTGTCCTTGTTAAAACCATTTTTTTAAAGCTTTGATGACCTTTTTGTTTACATTTTTGTAGCTATTAAATATTATTAAAAAAGCATGTCTATTAGTTAATTAATTTTAATTGGTTATTTATGAAACTACCATAGAAAACATTGTTAACATTGCGTCAACATAAAAAAAATCATAGTACTCATTAGTGTCAAACTTAGTCGTTTGTAATATGGATTTTAAACAGTTCAGTCGGTAGTTCCTGGCGGGGATGTTTTAAATTAATATCCGTCTTGTAGTTAACTATCTTTTAAACCTTAATTATCTTTAAGAATTTAAATATTCGCTTAAGCTTTAACGTTAATTGAAAATTCAGGGACCGCGCTACTGAGGACTACTTAATGCAATAAGTTAAGCTAAGGAGTTCTTACGTATTATGTAAGTGCATGGATGTTGCCAGCCGATTATCTAGACTAGGTCTAGGGGTTACCTGCACCCCCTCTTTTCCCCTTAGCAATGCCTATGTGAAAGTGCACACACGATTTTTGAGGAAACGATGATATCGTTCATCATGATGTTGAGGTACAATGGCAGATCTTCAGGCTGTGTAATAACAGGTTAACAATAAACTAAACTTGCACATGTATTTCATGAATCAATAATAATAATAAAAAAAGCTTCTCCTGTCCCACTGGGTTGCCTGTAAGAGATTGGTGAAAGCAATAAGGCCGTCCTTGCGCAATTCTTGTAGTAGTTTTAGTTTCCTATTGTTATTTTTGTGCAAAAGGAATTAAATAAATAGTAACTAAATAAAAAAGTTGTTAGCTAAGGGTCAAACGTCTTTACCACTGACAGATTAGTTGTGTAGTGGAAAAAAGGTCTTATCCTCTACAAAAGGAATAGAAAACGAATCGATAGAAATTTGGTTTGTACCGGATATACGAACTTATTATGATTCAAAACATGGAGAGGCAAATAACAAAGTTCTGCATTGTTAAAACTTCGGTAGGTGTGTTTTGGTAAAAGTTTTCATTCGGTTACGGTTACTGGCAATTAAAACACGTAGATACTTTAACGAAGTAACTTTTACTAATACAATAAAACTTGTCCATTAATGTACAAGTTTTTGGTAATGCAGTAACAGGTAGTTTACCAATGGTAGAGCTTTAATATCTTTTAACGTAATCAACCCCTAATTTAAATTTTAGCGTCCTTGAGACCTAATTGAATTTCTAGTTATTTTAATCTCATGCGGTCACGTAGAGCCTTTCATTGTATCCTAAATCATAAGTTTTGCATCTCTAAAATCAACCTTAAAGTAACAGATACAGAGGTCAATTTGCAACGTATCATGTTAAGCCTCGGTTTGTAGCCGGAACGATAAATGAATTCATTTGTAAAGCGAGGCTGTCACAGAAAGTTTTTCACGCTGGAAAAGACGAAAATGGGCTTTAGAAGATTTTAGAACTGTCAACTGTAGATAAATTTTAAACACTAGAAGTATTCAGTTAAAGTAACACTATGAAACGCCGATACAGTGGCGAACATTTATTAATTTTGCTCCAAGAAAATATTTCAGCAACAAGTTACATCGTAAACCTCAAAGTGGGACATTATAAGAAAATTTGCAGACATTAAAATTAAATAAAACAAAAAAAAAATAATGTTAATCAAAACTTCATAAAATAAATAAATGCGCTTTAAATAAAATTATGAGTACAGAATTCGTTTTAAAAATCACATGAAATATATTTAATATACAGGTATTATACAAAACGTCTCGGATAGAACAAACTGGATTTACGACGTTAACATTTGCAAGGTTTCTTAAAACTATTTACAAAATCTTATGAATGTATTCTCTTTATATAGTGTATGTTCGAAACTCATTATGTGCTTAAAATCTTCATTAATATTACCGTGCAGTATGAGGGTTGTAATTAGAATGGATGTGGTTGAACGGTCTACGTAATTATAGCATTTTGTGCTAGGTGTGAAATAATTTAATACAGATTTCAAAGGAGTGGCAAAGGTAGATTGCTTTTTATTCACGCTGTCAGCGTTTTCTATGAATGTCATACGTCATCATACAAACAATAGAGTTTAGCCCGTGTATGCTATAATAGTTCCGTTATATGTATATATATTTCGATTCGCACAATACGAACGCGTTATTGTAGTAAAGTTATTTATAACCCTATTCAATAAGCAATGCCATCGCTCTTATGTGGTTTATTTACTAAGGGTTTTTCATGAGGAAATATTGGTACGTTTTGATATATTAGTGTAAATGAAATCGGTTTCTTGTGTACAATTGTGCTATGTTTTAAAATTAAGTTGTTTCTCGCGACTTTACATGCATACTTTTATATTCAGCTACTTTTTTTAAGAATAATTATTTGCCACCTAACCATACTTTACTAATATGTGTTTAAGATGTATATTTTTTCAATTGCACTTACAAGAAATATACTCCATTTACAGTAAGACATATCATTTATTTAGTTTTATATTGCCTAAGAAATTCTTCCTAGTTATAGAATTCAATTTTATTCATATTAGATAATAAGGGTTTTTTTAATGGATATTACATTATCTATTGTCATATTTGTGATGTAATATGTCGCTACAAATATATCTCGTTCAAAAATTATTACGAGTCCTAGTTCCCTTCCACATAATTTGTATTCGCAATTCTTTTGCGAACACACCTTAGTCGCCGCAGCTGGGTGTGGAGGCAATTTTATACGGTAAATTGAATTTCCTAGAGCAACTTGTAATCAACTCTAAAAGCCACGTTTTATATTGCTATAATCTAGTTATAATGTCTTTTAATTACAAGTTTAATATAGAAAATGTATTTTTATTACTTGCTTTTGTTTTTTTATATTTTCCTTCTCTACACATGATTACTAGAAGATGTGTTATTAATTAATGATTATTGAGAAGTAATACTCATTCTCAAAGCGGCCAAAAGGTGTTCACCTTTGACTAAACTATCGCACAACCGTTGTGCGATTGTCGATTGTTTCGCAGCCGATTCAACTGTTTAGTTGCACAACTAAAAATCGTGTAGTTTGCGCACCTCCATATAAGCTCTTAGGAATGAAAGCGCGACTAAACAGTTGTGCGATAATTTGGTCAAAGGTGCACCTTTTAATGTATAATTAATTTAATTTGCGTCAAGGGAACGTTTCACAACGTGTCAGATATGACACAAAAATGTCAAGCGCGTGACAGATGGCTCGGAGTGTTGTTGGAATGTAAAGCTTCCACGAAAGTTAGGGATTGTATAAACAGAGACAAATAACGATAATTATATTGCCGAAATATTTTACTTTCTGAATAAATTTTAGGTAAATATACTAAACGTGAACTAGAGGAATATAGCTTTCAACAAAATTCACTGAATAATAGTAAAGAATATTTAAATAAATCATACCAAATATAACATCAGGAATCGACGTTTAAGTATAATAAATTATGAACAGATATGAACTTCATTCAGCACAAGTACAAAGAAATACTCTAATCCAGATTTATAGGTTCGCTGCGATCGTCCTTTGTAAGCCAATCGGAAGACTTAAAGGATTTAGTAAAGTTTCGACGACTAATGTTGGTACAAGTTTCATCTAAGTTCGCGAAAATCATTGTGAATTGCTCCGTTAAAATGTTCGTTTAAATGAATTAACCAGAGCGGTTGTCATGAAAATTCGTAAGAACGTTTTCGTAATCTAGACAAACAAAGTTTGTATTAGATTTTTACAGCGCCCTTATCTGACGAAAAGCACAATAATTAATCTAACAATTTTGTCGATGAAGTTTAGTATTAACATGATTATTTTGTAATGACACCAATTACCTTAGAGCGGGCGCACATCTTTGACTAAACTATTGCAAAGCTGTGGTGCGATTGTCGATTGATTCACATCATATAGTTTAATCACCGGTGTGCGTGCGTTCTTACGCTGTTTCTTAAAACAAATAAAACAATTGACAGCTGTTTTATACTCAAACAACGATGAATACGAAAAGTCAATTTTGTTACTTTATTAACGGTATTCGCCAAAATTATTGCATTATACAATTTGTTAATGTAATGCATTATTCAATATGTATAGGTGTAAATGAATCGTACTTAATATTCCGTTTGCAATCAGGCTCTATACAGATGCAACCAAACAGTTTCCGAGTGACGGTAATGTTTATATGCATACAATTTCTAATCATAATAAAAAAATGAACAAATACACATATAATTATCTTTCGTTTTTATATTAAGACTAGCTATCGCCCGCGACTCCAACCGCGTGGAATTAAAAAAAAACAAAAGTGAGTAGCCTATGTGTTCCTCCAGACGATCCTATACATCTATACTAAATTTTATCGAAATCAATTCAACCGTTTAGTCTACAACTCTAACAAACATCCATCAATCCATCCATCCATCTAAATTTTCGCATTTATAATATTAGTAAGATGTCAAGGATAACGAAATGTCTTTGTATAAACGTTTCGTTAGTGTGGAAAACTACGGTTTTGTAATCTTAATGCTCATATTAGAGCGGACTCACACCTTTGATTAAACTATCGCATCCCAGTTGTGCGTTGTGCGTGTCGATTGTTTTGCTGCAAATTCAACTGTTTAGGTCCACAACTAAAAATTGAGTAATATTGCGCATATAAGCTGAAAGGAATCTAAACGCGACTAAACAGTTGTGCGATAGTTTAGTCCAAAGTTTGCGCGCGCTCTTTGTATTCTTTAACTAAGTTTTTCATTTCAGTATGTATTTTTAAGCGTTTCAAGTAGTGAAAACTCTTTATATGTGCAATCACATCTGAAAATGTTGATGAATATTTTTTTTAAATCGAGAATAGTATTACAAACGATATTTTTCATTTTAAATAAAGCTTTTCATTATGAAATACTAGCTTTCGCTCGCGACTCCGTTTCCGCATTATTACATTAGTAAAGATTAGTGTTACATTTTTTTTTTCAATGAGAATTAAACAGATAAAATGTGTATCACACAAGTGTTTCAAAAGTGGAAATTCACAGTACTGAACAAATAACAATGAAACGGGATTAGCTTCATCTGTACCGCTTTGTACTTTACGCGACTAAACAGAAATGCTAATCAAAGGCTGTCCAGGCACGACAGTTGTAGCACAGTTCGCTTGGAGCAATAGAAGCTATCTCTCTATGAAACAAAGAGGCAAATTAAAAAGTAAATTATCTGATAAATGCCTTTACGCCTTAGCTGTAATAAATGTTTATCAAATAACTAGCTGTTCATGTGCGATTTTATCAGCATAAAATTATTTTATTGTTTACATGTGTCAAATTGTCAATTGCAAATGTCAAAATAACATATCATGACAAAACTTAGCAATCTTGCGTCCTTGATGTTGGCAGCAACTTATGGTCTCTTTCCCACATTAGGGTTTTTATCCAAAATATTTACTCCCTAAGTTTAATGGCGTGAAAATATAGCCTAAAGCATGTCGTAAGTGTAGGGCTTTTTATTAAATAAAGAATTATTCAAAAATATGGTGTAATTGCTGACATCTTAGGTAACAAAGTAGTGTGTTTACGCTTTATTATAATAGTATAGATATAAATCATACTAATATTATAAATGCAAAGATTTAGATAGATGGATGTTTGTTAGAGTTTGTACACTAAACGACTGAACGGATTTCAATAAAATTTGGTATAGATGTAGAGGATAGTCTGGAAGAACACATAGGTTACTCAGTTTATTTTTAACCATGCGGACAGAGTCGCGGCCGCAAGCTATATATAGATATATTACCGCAGACATAGTGCAGCAAGGCAGCTTCCTCCTCCGGGGTGACAGGGGGCTCTTCGAAGACGAACATGTCACTGTTTGATAGACTGCAATTAAAACCAAGAATTTTAGATATAATTTCGTCTAAATCTAATTATTAATATATCCTATAACATTTAGTAATAATGTAGCTTTCTAATAGTGAAAGAGTTTTTGGAATTGGTCAAGTAGTTTTTGAGTTTACTCATTACATAAAAATTCAAATCATCATCATCATCTTATCCTACTCCCGTAGTGTCGGCGCAACAGGTTTTTGTCCTCCAAACTCTATCATACGTCATCTGTCATCACTCCCTTTTTGATGTCACCTTTTACACAATACATCCATCTCTTTCTATGTCTACCTCTACCGGTGTACCACACTCATAACTAACGTTCTTGTAACATGCGATTCATCCCTCATAACATGCCCCCATGCTAACCTTTTACTCCTTACCTTCTACCACTGGCGCTACTTCACTTCCTCTAATATACTCATTTCGTATCTTATCCATTCGTGTTACATCCATCTTAACATTCGCATTTCTGTCACATGTAGTCTCCTTTCATCCGTTCCTTTTACATAAAAATATAAAGATTTCCTTATATTAGTGAAGATTACGTTTTTCCCTCTATTTTTTTTGTAAATTAATAAGAAAACTTCTATACTCAGTATTTATTTGTTTTTAGGTTGTAAAAAATTACCTGCAGATGTCTATACAATAATTATAAAGAGGATAGTTTTTTATTTGTATTGAAATAACTCAAAAACCATTGGGCCGATTATAAAGGTAATTTATCTGTGAGTAACATAGGCTATATTATTTATTTTGAGGCGGACAAAGTCGCGATCAAGAGTTAGTATTTAATATACTCACATATCAGTCTGCGAGTCGATGCCATCTTCATCATCGTCTATGGGATGATCGTCCCTCACCGTCTCCTCCGCTGAGGCTAGAAGCTGAAATATCATACTAATATTATAAACTAGCTTTCGCCTGGGACTCCGTCCGCGTAGAATTAAAAAAAACTAAGTAGCCTATGTGTTCTTTCAGACTATCTTCTACGTCTATACCAAATTTCATTATGATCCGTTCAGCCATTTTGGCTACGAACTCTAACATCCATCCATCTAAACTTTCGCATTTATAATATTAGTAAGATGTGAAAGTTTAGATGGATGTTTGTTAGTTTGTAGCCTAAACGTCTAAACGGATTTCGATGAAATTTTGTATTGATGTAGAGGATAGTCCGGAAGAACACAGGCTATATATATTTGTTTTTTAAATTCCACGCGGACGGGGTCGCGGGCGTAAGCTAGTTAGTTATATTTACATGTGGTTTTACCTACGAAAAGATAGCGTTAGTTAGATTATGTGAAAAATGTTTCAAGTAAGATATCAACTATCATTCTTCTAACCCCCACTATTCCTTACGTCTCCTAATATTTACTTTAGAGAATACGGAATGTACCAAAATAGTTAAAAAGCGAACACATAGTTGTGATTCTGACCTGCAGTATATCTTCATGCCTGATGAGGAAGTGGTCAGGCTCCGGGGCAGGTCCACTGCTCAGCAAGGGTAGCAGGAACTGCCCGAGGGCTGGTGCTTCCGCCTGCAAGAAATACATATTTATAATGAAAAAAACATAAAAAATTGCTTTTAAAAGCTGTTCATGGATAAATATTACTTCTTACTAATGTTATAAATGCTGATTTTTTTTTTTATAACAAAAGGTGCCAAACGAGTAAGCGGCCACCTGAATCCGCCAAAATGGCGAAACAACCGCTGCCCATAGACATCCGCAATTGCAAATGCGTTACCTACCCTTATCCGACAGAGGAGGAGATGCACATAAAGAGGATATTTCCCCTTCCTATTTATCTCCTCCTCCGTGAAATCCACTTTCCCTTCCCATCCTCTCCTTATAAGAAAAGGGCGGTAAAGAGAAAGGGACTTAAATTAGGCCTCCGGCACCACACTCATCAGACGAAACACGGAATTGCTTCCATTTCACGCCTGTCTTCTGTGTGGTCGTGGTATTACACCGGGCGTACCGGTCCATTCGTGCTGAGATGTTAAAGCGGGCACTACCACTTGGAAAAATTGATTTAGTTGGATGTTTTTTATATAAATGGAACAGTTTAGATGTATTTTAGAGTTTTAATGGCGTGATAATATGTAGCCTAAAGCGTGTAAGTGTAGGGCTTTTTATTAAAAAAGGAATTATTCAAAAATATGGTGTAATTGCTGACATCTTAGGCAACAAAGAAGTGTGTGTTTACGCTTTATTATAATAGTATAGATAGTAAATATAAGAAACTAACCGGTTCCTTATGGTAATCATTGCAGTCCATATCCACAACAGCTGCCTCTTTACCCGATGAAGTGTCAGATAAACCCGCTGCAAAAAAAAAAAAAACAAATTATAACTAAAAAAAACCTACCAATACCAACCAAGTCAACAGTAGGCCAGAGTAGATAACTGCCTAGTCACTTAGGTTACACTCTAAGCCCTTAAATAGTGAGATGGTGATGAAAAAATTAGGCTGCAAAGGAAGAGGAAAACGGAAGAAAGTATGGATGGATTGTGTGAAAGAGGATATGCGAGAAAGGAGTGGATTCAGATATGACTGATAGAGATGTATGGAAGCACATACTGTGCCGACCCTCCGTAAGGGATAAAGGCAAGTGGATGATGACAAAGGTAGAGGAAGACCAGAGTATATATGGTTTGTCTTAAAGATATGCTTAAGGGAAAATAAAAAGAATTCATGACTAACAGATATGTGAAAGCAGCACATACTGTGCCAACCCTCTAAACACAAGGGAGGTTGATGATTTAATAATCTACAATCTTACTAATATTGTAAATGCGAAAGTTTGTATGGATGGAGGTTTGTATCCTAAACTGCTGAACGGATTGCGATAATTGTCATAGATGTAGAGAATAGTGTGAAAGAACACATAGGCTACTCGCTTTTTTTTTAATTACACGCAGACCGAGTCGCGGGCGAAAGCTAGTATCCTATAACACTCTGTAGAAGAAGACGAATCTAATAAAACCCCATTGATCAAAATCGAATCAATAGTTTATGCTATAGGCCGTTACAAACATACAAACACACATAATGTTAAGAAAATCGGGCAACATTAGAACAACGGGACAGACATCCCTATGACAGCTGACAATATCATTCTGACATATTACAGCGGCAATTCTGGTAAGAGTTAGTTGTATTTAATTGCCTAAAAAATATAGTATATAATATTGCCTATAAAAATGTAATATTGCCTATAAAATATATTATCTGTTCCTCAGTTGGGTACTCACAAGCATCATCCAACTCGGTCCATTGATCATCAGAGTCGGAATCAGCACCAACATCAGACGCATCAGAAGGCGGGCCACGCCGAGCGAGTAACGCCGCGCGGCGAGCCACTGCGTTCCGAAGACGTGATGTCTATAAACATACATTTATAAAATTAATTACAACACTTAGAGCCTGCCCCACTACTGGCTGATAGAGGCTCAGATAGCTTAAAAATGACGTCAGATAAGGGAACAAAATCCGATATTTCCATCCCATATTTTACACGTTGGATTGTTATCATATATTTTACAATATGGTGGGACAGGCCTTTAACCTTTCTTGTTTTTCGAAAACCCAAAAAAATCCGTACGGTAGTAAAAACGTATAAAAAAGTAATAATGAAATACATTTTCATTTACTACAGGGGTCCTATTCTATAGGTCTACTATTCGTTACGTCATGAAAAATATTTATCTGAGATCCGTATTACAAATATTTTGCCACTAATTTTCGTGCCAGACCCCCTGTTATATGCACTTCATAAGTTCCACTGCAATTAAAGTAAAGTGAATACAAACAACCAATTTCCAGAGATTTTCTCTAGTTGTCAAAATATAAACATCCATCAATAACAGTAATAACAAAGATCTGAAGGTCCTCGCTAAATTAGTTTATGCACTCCCGGGGTCAGAACCCCCTTAGGTACATCTGTATAATAAAGTGCGTATCTAAACCGGACATTTGTAAGAGGGGTTCTAAACTTTGGGAACCTCTGAATTAAGTCTATAGTACATTGCACACCAATGTACCTGAATATAAGTTCAATAAGGGAGGAATATACCTCCTTGCCCTTGGCAATGGGCCTGCGACGCGGCGGAGCCCTAGACCTGGCGGAGCGGCGCCGCCCCGACCACGATGATGATGAAGACCCACTGGCCGAACTGCGGTGACCCATCTGGAATAATTATATGTGATACTTTACTTCTTGAATTCAAAGATATGTGTGAAGTCGCTGCGCAACTGGTTGACTACGGCCTAGTCACTAACTCAGGATAGCCAGCTAAGCTAAGGTAGCTAGCCCTGAGCCCCTCAGTAGGGATGTATATGTGCTGGTAATGATGATGATATTTCACTTCTTGTAACATTATAAGGTCCTATTTTTTTTTTGGTATCAGGAGAAAATCTTTGAAAGGATACCCTGTGATTTTTTTTAAAGACAGGGTTATGTGAGATTTCAACTCACTAAAACCTTGGTGGCCGCCCTTAGGTACTATTTGAGGGTCCCAGGATCTCCAATGAAATCCACTGGTACCCTCTACACTGAGCTTTTGCTCGATCTCCGGGGAAATATATGTAAAGGACACAAAGGCTACTTGTTAATTTTACTTTTTAATTTGACGAGGGCGAAAGTTAGTTATTAGTAAAATTAAAACATTAAACAAAAAGAATTATAAAACAGAAAAAATAAAAAATTATCTACAAAACATAAATATCACTTGTAGATTGCAAATAATTGCAAAAATGCAATGTTATTTCATTCAGTTTTTTATTAAGAATGTTGAAAACTTGTACTATAAAAAACTTGTTTACAATATTATTACTATGTTGCAATTCAATATGAAGAGACAATATGCCTAGAAAGAGATGGATGATATATCTTAAAGCTAACATAATAAGGGTAATAGATGCTTAACAGTGGTAAAGCCTGCTTTAACATCTTCACACAAATGGGCCGGCTCGCCCGGTGTAATACCACAACCACGTAGAAGAGAGGCGTGAATTGGAAGCAATTGCGCGTTTTTCTGATATGTGTGGTGACGGTGGCCTAATTTGGAAATACCTAAAAAGTTACTAAACCTTTCCTTTTCCACCCTTTTCCTAATAGGAATGGATGGGAAGGAAAAGTGCATTTGATGGTGGAGGAGACGCATAGGAAGGGGTGTACCCTCTTTATATGCGTCCCCTCCACTGTCAATCCAGGGAAGGCAATGATGTCTATGGGCAGCGGTCACTTTCCACTGTGGTGGATTCAGGTAATCGCTTACTTGTTTGCCACCTTATAATATAAATAAGAAGGGAAAGATGACAGAGATGATGGAAGATAGAATTATCTTGATATCACAACCATTAAGTAAAAAGAAAAAGAAATAGGTGAATACTAACAATATACAAACATCATTTCTTCTCATAATATACATGGTATTGGTATGTTATGAGAAGGGATGAATCAAATGTAACAAGGAGAACTTTAGTTATGAGTGTATAGAGGTAGACAGGTAGAGAGAGACCTAGAAAGAGATGTATGTATTGAGTGAAAGGTGACATGGTCAAGAAAGGATTGACTTAGATGACAGATGTTAAATATTTGGAGGATGAAAACCTAGTGCGCCGACCCTACTGGAGAGGGATATGGTAAGGGAGATGATGAAAAAGGACAACATACAAATAAGGGGAAAAGTAGGCATTATGTTGTGCCAGAAGGCAAAGAAGATTGCACAAAAGGAAGACTAGAAGTACACAAGGACACAAATTAATGTATACTAATATTAAAAAGAGGAAAGATTTGTATTTTTATATGTATTGAAATAACTCAAACACTACTGGACCAATTTCTTCCACCATTAAAAAGCTAAGTTATCATTGAGTAGCAAAAGCTATGTTTATTCTATTTTTTTAAATTCACACTGACAAAGTTGCGAGAAACAGAATTGAATAAATCATAGTATATGATAGTAGTCTACCTAATATTATGAATCACCACCATCATCCCCAGCTCTATAGGTCCTCACTGAGGGGCTAGGAGCCTACCCTAAGTAAGGGGTGACTAGGCCATTATTATAAATGTCTAAGTTTAAAGGGACCAATACTTCTTAGAGTTTGTAGTCTAAACTGTTGAATGGATTCCAATGAAATATGGCACAGCTGTAGAACATATTGGATACAAAATCTTTAACTCCATGCAGTTACAGTTGTGGGTAAAAGCTAGTTAGATATAAATAAATAACTATTTAATCTTACTAATGTTATCAATATGATAAAAGATGAACAGTTTATTATACTTTTTATACTATAGAGTGGCAAACAAGTGAGGGACCGACTGAATTCACCGAGAAAACAAAGCTATCTCTGCCCTTAGACATCCCCAGTTACAGATGCCTACCCTCAATCAATGTCGGAGGAATTTCCCCTTCCTATGCATCTCCTCTGTCAAGTCCACTTCTCCTTCAGATCCTTTCAGAGAAAGAAAATGGTGGGAAAAGGACTAATATTAGGCCTTTAGCACCACACTCATCAGACGAAACAGTTTTCTGTGTGGTATTGCAATGGGCGAGCCAGCCCATTTGTGCAAAGATGTTAAAGCGGGCTCTACCACTGTTTAGTTGTTGTATATATTTTTTAATTGACTTAACAGATATAGATAAAATTTGCCAACAAGTTATGCACAGGTAAAGTATCGTAAAAACATAGTATGCAGAGTAAATTAATTTTGTTTGGTTGTTCATTAAAGGAATCAGATTTAGATTATTTAAGAATATGTTTTAAATGTATCAATTCTCAATTACTAAAATATATTGAACTAGCTTTCGCCCGCGACTCCATCCGCACGGAATGAAAAAAAATAAAAGCAAGTAGCCTATGTGTTCTTCCAGACTATCCTCTACATCTATGCCAAATTTCATCAAGATCCCTTCAGCCGTTTAGGTTACAAACTGTAACAAACATCCATCCATCCATCCATCTAAACTTTCGCATTTATAATGTAAGTAAGAAGTAAGATTACTAAAGTTACATTACTTGTAATACAATAAATGAATATCTATAACAAAAATGTAAAAGTGCTGTATGATTTCAAATGTCAAGGTTGAATTGCTTTTATTAAGTATATTGTGAACTTTAAAAACCTAGGTCCAAGTAGTTGCATATTTGTACAATGTTAATACAAGGTCCGAAACTGATCAATAAATCGCGACATTATTTCAGTCTGAATACAAGATTTTTCAGTCTGAAAACAATAGATAAAGGTTTTTAGAGCTTTTTATAACTCATACTAATACTTTCTGTATAACAAAGAACTTCTTTCATGATTATCGATCGAAGAGACATAATATTTGTTATTGCGATTCATAGATAAAAAAAAATTTACAGGATCAATACCGTTCGACATACGCATATTTTTCGACATTACTGAACAAAGAGAATACTAACAGCCATCTCGAAGAGCGACGGGAAGTCCTGCTGTGGCTCGCCGTCAGCTAAACCGGCCAGAAGTCCCAGTTCCGCACTCAGGTCTGCCAATTCAGCACCAATCCTGTCCGCCCTATCGGCGTCACCCAGTTCATCCTTTAATATATCCCCGATCTCGTCGGAGACCGCAGCCACAGCTGAATACACCTCATCCGATGGCACTCCTTCTCTCACCACTTCCCCACCAGCGTTCATCTCCGAGTCCTCCGATGTCCCAGACCTATTCCGCCCTGAGCACTCCATTGAAAACATCATTTACAAACCAAATCGAGCACCGGATCCGACAAACGAAACATCTAAATACACGTTAGATAACGTCTGATCACAAGAACACAGGCGATACGGTCTTGGAAAAACGAAAAATCATTTTTTCCTAAATACCGATGGATCGCGAACTTTTTGACAATACCAATATGGCGACGATATTTTTAGGTATTTGTGACCAGCCGCGAGTGGATAGGATAATGTGTCTAATTGTATATGGCAACTTTAATGTCACATTTCACTTGAAATGTCTCCAATTTTTCACTTTGCACGGGATAAAACCATTTATTACATTGTATACAAGCGAAATACATGCATAAATGAGATGCAGTAACCAAGTAAATATTATTTGAAGCAATTACAGTTCGATAACCAACTCTTTCGACAAAGTTAATACATAAAACTTAACTCTGTTCCTATGAAGTGAGTAATATTAACTTTTCACTGTAATTTACATGAATTTTCTACATCTAACTACTACTATAAACTTGTAATTGCATTGGTACATAAAACACTGATATGTTCTATAATACCTAGATAGGGTCATACTATTAAAATAGAAATTAAATTATTGATTTATGAACTATGACTGTTTTTGGTTGTTTTGTTTCCATGCCCCACCCAAATACATCATGGAATATTATTTGTGAAGTATATATCTTTGAATACTTATACGATAGTATCTTTTCATTGGTTTCGAAAACTCAATCTTGTTTAAAACATGTAATGCAAAATAAATTGCAATATTTCATAATAATTTCTGAACGCAAACATTTTAAGATCTTATTAGAATGTCACTTTGACAATGACATTAATGATTGAACTGCTTCTGCGCTACAGTGTTTTTCCGCGCAATTTGATTACATTTTTCACACGAAAATATGTAATGCAGGTGAAATGCCGCAATGCGAAGCACGTTGAACGTTACCGCGTCGATACAGAGTAAAATAACACACTGTTTAATTCAATTAACTGATGTAATCCTCTTTAATTTAGGTCGAAGTGTAAAAGTTTTGTAATACATTCTTACATCGAGTTCCATCAAGAGGTTATGGCTGTCCAAAATAAAGTGCTTTACGCGTTTCGGGGGTGGATAGCATTCGTTGCTTTCATGGATTTAGGTACTGCAGGACGTTCGTATATAGAACGGAGATCGTTTTTAAGTCACAATGGAGACACTGACCATGTAGATGGTAAGATTAAGCATATGTCTTTTTAAAGTCTTGTAATGCTTTTGTAGTTCCTCTGATATTGCGTGTCCATGGACGTCGATGATCACCTACGTGTTCACGCTTTTTTATTATCCCTTTCTCTAAAAATGTAGATAAAACTAGTTGCCTCAGAATGCTTTTATAGTAATGCAGACAAACATTTATAAGACATTCAATATTTTAATATTATACTTGCTGTTGCATGTGATTTCGTCCCCATGAAAAAAGATAATAAAATTATATGGCCTATGTTACTCACTGATAAACTAGCTTAATGGTGAAAGAATTTTTGAAATTGACCCAGTAGTTTTTGAGTTATTACAATACACACAAAAATCCAAAAATACAAATCTTTCCTCTTTATAATATTAGTAAACATTAAATTTATATAATTCCCCCCTACGGAAGGAATAAAAACAATAAATATATCCTTTGTCAGGCAATGAAAATGTACCTTTTTAACTGAAGTTCTAAAAGTTTCTAAACTTTAAGAATTTCTAAAATTGCCTCAGTAGTTTTTGAGTTTCTAGTATTCATATATGTGCAAGTTGCAATATGATGTTTCTGTTCACCATAAAGTCGGGTAAAATATGTGCATATAAAATTCATGAAACTGAAAATCATCAGTACATGGCGGGTTTCAAACCCAGGACCTGTTAATCACTGACTCTAACTAATAACAGCATTACAAATCTCTCTCTCTCTTTAAGTGCCTCTCCATTAATGGAGGTTGGCCGTCAGCTCAGCGAACTTTTTTCGGTCTTGTGCCAAGCGAAAAAGGTGTTCTACGCTGGCAATATTGCAACTGGCATTACAAATAAACGTGGTAAAAAATTATATTTAGGAATAAACTGAGTATAAGCAAATATTAGTACTAATATTGCATATGAGTATATGCAATATTCATAGTATAGACTGCTTTATGTAGTTATGTATTTTTTCAGGTGACTTCACGATATCGAGAATGTTGGGAATGTACTCTGTGCTGAAAGCTCTGGCTCTAATACACTGTACCCTCTACATACATTACAAACCGTAAGTTTATTTTATTACCAAAGTAAATTTTTTTATATAACATAAGGTGGCAAACGAGCAAGCGGCCTGAATCCACCGAAATGGAAAGCGTCCGCTGCACATAAACATCCGCAATTGCAGAAGCGTTACCTACCCTTCATTGACGGAAGAGACGCACAAAAAGAGGATATTTCCCCATCCTATGCGTTTCCTCTACCATCAAATTTACTTTTCCATCCTTCTCATTCTTTCCTCTTAAGAAAAGGGTGGAAAGAGAATCAGACTCATCAGACGAAACGCGAAATTGCTTCCCCTTCACGCCTGTTGTCTGTGTGGTCGTAGTATTGCACCGGGCGAGCCGGCCTATTCGTGCAAAGATGTTAAGTTGGACTCTACCACTGTTAATCTTATCGATTTTCGATTTTTATTCTTATAGGAGATGGAATCGATAGATTCATAGTTATAAGTTATGAATTAAAAAAGACACTGTTTTCTCAAATTAATAATGACTCACATGACCAATATAAAGAATGAGAGCTAATAAATATTTATTACTACTACAGTTGTACATAATCGAATTGGATTTATTTATATTTATATATTTTATTTTTGTCATCGCTTTATTTTATACACTATGATCAATACTAGAATTGTCCTCCAAAATAGGTAATAAGAAAATAATAGTTTTAGTTAATTACAATAAATTTTATTTAAACCGAATATCGATAGTTCATAATTGTTCTCTGCGTGTTTCGTCACTACGATACCTGTCTATTAAGTACGGCATTTGCCTTCATACATTGAATTCGATACTTCATATGCGTTATTTATCAAACTAATCTGTCTTATTTAGAAAATTATACTCACTGTTAACATAGCTTTCTAATCGTGAAAGATTTTTTTAAATCGGTTCAGTAGTTTTTGAGTTATTTCAATACATACAAAAATACAAATCTTTCCTCTTTATAATATTAGTATCGATGAAAAAGTTTAGATGGATGTTTGTTAGTGTGTAGCCTAAACTGCTGAATGGATTTTTATGAAATGTTTCATAGACGCAGAATGAAATAACACAGAATACTTTTTTTTAATTCAATGCAGACAGAGTTGCAACAGCTAGTTTGAAATATAATTTCCCCTATGTAATGTGTCGGAAAGGGTTAAAAATTCCATTTTTCTTTAGAATCTATCCATTCTTTTAAACTCCGCCAGGTAAGAACCCATTAACCTATTTTCTTGAGTAAAGTGGCACTTGATGTTAAGTGAAATGTAACCCTTTGTTATACTTACAATAGGCTTATGCCTAGCTTGCCAAGCTTCTTAACACTGCATGCTACAATTTTTACCAGACATTAAAAGAATGTTTAGACTAGACAGTGAATAAAAAATTTTCACTGGTATTTTCTCTGAACGGTACTATATCGATTGTCTAGATTAGTGCCGTCTTATATCATTATTGACATTCTAGCTTTCGCCCGAGTCTCGGACCGCAACCGTCACCTTGCTTCGTCCCCACGTGAGAATAAAAAGTTTCATCCGTCCCACCTTTTAGTTCCACCATCAATAAGGTGACAGATGGAATTGTTATGGAATAAAATAAGTTCTAACCGTCCCATCGTCGCAAAAGGTGGGACGGGTGAAATTTTTTAATCCTATCTGTCTCCACGTGGGTACAGAACGGGGTGACGGTTGGGAATAATTGGTCCGCGTGGTATAAAAAAAAACTAAGTAGCCTATGTGTTCTTTCAAACTTTGATCTACAACTATTCCAAATTTTATCCAGATTCGATTAACTGTTTAGACTACAAACTCTAGCAAACATCCATCTAAACTTTCGCATTTATAATATTAGTAAGATCATAAAATAATTTACAGAAATGATAAGCTCGATATTTTGTTGTAAATAAATTAAACAGCCATCAACTTGCCCTTATCCCTTATGGGTTGGCACAGTATGTGCTGCTCCATACATCTTTATCAGCCGTCATATCTGAATCCACTTCCTTAAGCATATCCTCTGCAACACAATCCATCCATACCAAATTAAACAGTGTTACAAAATAAAATATTAACATTTAAATATTATAAATGTGTAAGTTTAGATGGATGTTTGTTAGAGTTTGTAGCCTAAATGGCTGAACGGATGTCGATGAAATTTAGTATAGATGTAGCGGATATACTAGAAGAACACATAGGGTATTCAATTTTGTTTTTTTTTTTATTTTGTAGTTTTGAATGTAGGGGAGATGTGAGGAGTACATCGGTAGAGGTAGACATAGAAAGAGATGGATGTATTGCGTGAAAGGTGACATGATAAAGAAGGGAGTGATGACTGATATGACGGATGATAGAGTGCTTTGGAGATCGAAAACCCGCTGCGCCGACCCTACGGGAGTAGGATAAAGCAAGGGAGATGATGAATTCCACGCGGACGGAGTCTCGGGTGAAAGCTAGTTAATTATATTAACATGTTTTGAGGATCTATCAATAGATAGTGTTAGTTTATGTGAAAAGTGAAGTGAAGTGAAGTTGAAGAAAAGTTGAAGTGAAGAGAAGTGAAGTTATATCTATGCCTCTTCTAGTTTTTTGTATCTCTATACTTCTATACTATTATAATAAAGCGTAAACACACACTTCTTTGTTGCCTAAGATGTCAGCAATTACAGCATATTTTTGAATAATTCTCTTTTTTATAAAAATCCCTACACTTACGTCACGCTTTAGGCTATATGTTTTACGCCATTAAACTTCGGGGGTAAATATTTTGGATAAAAATCCTAGTGTTGGAAAGAGACCATAAGTTGCTGCCAACATCAAGAAAGAAAGATTGCTAAGGTTTATCATGTCATGTCATTTTGACATTTGCTATTGATAATTTGACAAATGTAAACAATAAAATAAAGTTTTTTATATTTTCACGCGGATGAATCCGCATGCGAACAGCTAGTCTAATATACACATTTTTAGAGCACACCTTTGATTAAACTATCGCAGAACTATTATGCGATTGTAGATTGTTTCGCAGCCTACAACTGTTTAGTTGCACAACTAAACATCGAGTAGTGGACGCTCCATATAAGCTAGGAATCAAAGCGCGACAAAACAGTTGTGCGATAGTTTAGTTTCAGGTGTTACTTTATACATAGAGAATTGAGAGTTTTTCTTTTTAATTTCAGAGTCGTGTCTATGGGCTACTGGTCGTTGTGTTTGACGATCATTTTGTACATTACCGAGGCTTTTTATTTCCACTCGACGAATCTCAATTTCTACGTCGTCTTTCCTTGTATTTTAAACAGTAAGTATGTTTTGTTTGTTTTATAATAGTAATCTATACTTCTATACTATTATAATAAAGCGTAAACACACACTTCTTTGTTGCTTAAGATGTCAGCAATTACAGCATATTTTTGAAGAATTCTTTCTTTAATAAAAAGCCCTACACATACGTCACGCTTTAGGCTATATATTTTCACGCCATTAAACTTAGGGGGTAAATATTTTGGACAAAAAATTTAACGTGGGAAAGAGACCATAAGTTGCTGCCAACATCAAAGAAGCAAGGTTGTAACCATGTCTTGTCATTCTGATATTTGCAATTGATCATTTGACAAATGTAAACAATGGAATAAAATTTTCATAATTTCATGCGGATGAAGTCGCACGGGAACAGCTAGTTGGACATAAAATGAGTTCACATTTTTGTTTCATCCCCCCTCACCCCACCGTAATGTTTTTTCGTAACCCACATACGTAGAACCTTAGATGTTATCTTGAACCCAAGATTCGTGTCCTAATTATATTTTTGTGTTCTGTTTTCAGTAATCACACTTCTAGGACTTATTTACTTACCGGGTAAGTTGAAACTCTGGGGTACGATACCCGGCACTTCGGGTATAGACAGAGAAGTGGATGACGAAAATGTACAAATATTACGACAAATGGGTAACTTTAGAAGACGGAAAGCTGGCAACCCTATCAAAAATAAACACGTCTGATTGTCTACGGTTGATGTTGTCGGATATCGGATTATTCCCAACCGTTATACCGCTCTGTCCCCGCGTGGGTACAGATGAGATTAAGTTTCATCCGTCCCACCTTTTAGTCTGACTATCACCAATAAGATGACTGGATCCGTTAAGGAATAAAATAAGTTCCAACCGTCACTTGGCCCAAAAGGTGGGACGGATGATTGTTTATTCTCAACTGTCCCCGCGTAGGGACAGAGCAGGGTGACGGTTGGGAATAATCCCTATGGCCCGGGGTTTTAAATATATTGTCGAGGAATTTAGTCTGTGTTGAAATGTCAGGATAATGAAATCCATTGATTCGGCGTAAGAAAAGAATTGTGATATTGTCTTTAAAATCTAAACGATGAGGTTTTTTAAATAGTCTATGTTTTTTTTTTATATGTTATAAACGAACGACCACTGGTTACGCTTAAATCATGTGTTTGTACCGTTTGTACTTTTTTATTTTATTTTTCAATTTATGTTTTTGTCCAATAAATAAAAAAAACAATAAAGTTTGCTATATACAGATGAAAATTGTTCTGTGCGTGTTTAAAAATAACGGAAATACACATAAAATTGAGATTTTAACTCTAATGCTGGGATCACACTTGGGCAATACAATTGGATAGTTGCACCGCCAGACATCGAATGCAGACTCACTGGTGCCAGTTAGCATTCATACTGCGCCAGTACAGTTATTTATTGAACTACTGTACAGGCCAAATGTAAACAATGCCAACCGAATTTACATCATTCCAGTCCAGGTGAAACCAATTAAAAAAAACTGAATAAATGTATATGGAAAATTAGTGTCGGTTTAAACGTTTCCAGTTCTCGCGTTGCTATCATTGGACTGGAATGATGTAATCTGGTTATTAGAACTTTTTTGTCCGTTATTTTTTATAAATTTTACGACTGCACTAGAGATCTCGTCACTCGTCAGGATTCTTTTTTTTATTTTCGCTAATACCATATGTTTGACCCTTCTTAAAATTTGACGTGAATATATAACCCTCATTATATTCTATTCATGTATTGTTTTCACAAATCTGAAGTACTAAAGGTACTAAAAGTGTGTACTAGTACATTATCCCAATTGTACTAGTACAGTGCGCACTTACAGATGTCCGATTAAGCCCAAGACTTCAGGAATGCGTGCGAGTATCCCAATGACATTGACAGCTGTCAGATGTGACGTTTATGCCAATAAACTAGTGTTGTACCAATTCTATAGTGCGGTACTAATTTTCTTAACACAATGAATTAGAAAAAGCTAGATTTAGAAATGTAATATTTAATTATATTCCCTCCTAAAAGATCTTATTTCTAGAAAAATAGGAATCCTAGATTTAATTATTTCTAACCTCAATTTCTGTAGATATTCCCTAAAATTAGATGTAATTGGTGTTTGAAGTTATGTGATACCTCACTCAGACTTAAACGTTATTTAATGCATCCCTTAGTGTAGTTTTTACCCGACCATTGGTTTCTTAAAACTCTCAAACCTTATGGGTTCTTTTAATGCCGTCATTTTTTCTCTAATTAATAAAAAAGAGACATGTTCTGCCATAATATTATTTGCAATCTACCCACTTTTATAAGAAAAGCATAGAAATGAGAATTTGGCAGTGTAGGGGACGCATAGGAAGCGGATATGTCTTATATTTTTGCGTCTTCTGTCAAGGTAGACAAGGCAACTGTAATTACGGCCGCTAACTTAAGCTTTAAAAAAATTTACTTAAAAACTACACTTTAGTTTGTTTAAATAAGACAGATTATAGTGTGTCTAAATAATTTAGATTAGTTTGACAATTCATTTCAAATTTAGTAGGGATGGGTTGTGTGAAATCAGTCATGAATGTTATCGATTTTCGATTTTTATTCTTATAGAAGTTGAAATCGATATATTCATAGTTATAATTTGTGAATTAAAAAACACTGTTTTCTCAAATAATGACCATAACAAATAATGAGAGTAAATAAATGTTTATTACTACTACAGCCGTACGTAATCGAATTGGATTTCGCTATTATTTCTGTCATCGCTAAATTCTCTACACTATAATCAATACTAGAATTGTCCCCTAAGTTAGTTAGAAAATAATAATTTTAGTTGAGTTCGATAATTATTTAAACCGAATATCGATAGTTCATAATTGTTCGCTGCGTGTTTCGTCACTACACCTGTCTATTTACGTTAGACTTCATACAAATTGAATTCGATACTTCATATGCGTCATTTATCAAAGTAATCTATCTTATTTAGACAAACTATAAGAATTATGGACTATCGTTTAAGTGATGAGTGCGGGAGTTAATTTATCTAGTCTTTTTATCCTATCTTCCCGCTTTAATAAAATGTGTATTCTTGTGCCTATAGCTTAGAACATAGAGTCCCGACTGCGGACACTTGTATACTTTGTATGGAATGGAAAACATACAAAATGAAAAATTATGACAAATGTATTTTTTGTCTGTCCGCAAGCCGCGTTTGTTCCCGGTAACCTCGGAAACGGTTGGGCGTACTTCGACCAGACTTTCACTGGAGGGTAGCTGACGTAGACCCGCATGTTATAGGCTACTTTTTTTGAATTCCGCGCTGTCAATGGTGACCGCAGCGCTATCTCTGGAACGGATGGACCGATTTGTATAGTCTTTGGTAGTACACGTACGATGTACTAAAAGTAATATTACTCGGCACTGTACTAAGTAACGTTACCGAGGCTTCTGTTAATCGGACATCGGCATTGTGTTCTCACAAATCTGAAGTACTAAATGTACTAAAAGTGTGTACTAGTACGTTTTCCCAATTGTACTAGAACGGTACGCACTTGCAGATGTCCGATTATGCCCAAGACTATTTGGACGGGACTTTGGAAAGATGGTAGAAGGTAGATGCGTGGGAATGTTATATATGACTTTTTTAAATCCGCGCTAACGAAGTTTGCAGGCGACAGCTTGTACACAATAACTTACTATTCGGACGTATGAATAATTTATCAGTTCTATTTAAATGTATACAAGTGTCAACGCAGTCGATATCTACAATATAAAGGGTGATTATATACATTTATACAACGACCAATATTTATACAGCACTTTTTAATAATTCAATGTTATGTGATTTTTATATACAGGATGCTTAAGAAATAAGCAAATAATCTATACTATTATAATAAAGCGTAAACACACTTCTTTGTTGCCTAAGATGTCAGCATTTGCAGCATATATTTGAATAATTTATTTTTAAATAAAAACCCCTACACTTGCGACAAGCTTTAGGCTATTTTCACGTTATCAAATTTAGAGGGTAATTATTTTGTATAAAACCCCTAATATGGGAATAAGATCATAAGTTGCCAACATCAAGGAAGCAAGATTGTCATCATGTCATGTCATGTTGACATTTGTAATTGATAATTTGACAAATGTAAACAATAAAATGAAATTCTCATAATTTCACGCGGATGAAGTCGCACGGGAATAGCTATTGGTCAAATAAGACGCTTGCGTGAAGATAATTTTCTACTTTTCTCAAACACCCTGTATATAGTCTTATTTACAATAGATTTAGTATGTTCACAGTGTTCTTGTACTAATGTTAGTTTGTTTGCGTGTATATTTGTCACTGCAGTGCCTATTGTTAGGTTTCACTTTAGTATATTTAAAATCATCTTTATCATCATCATCTCCCCTGTCTTATCCTACTCCCGTAGGGCGCACCGGGTTTTCGTCCTCCAAAGCACTCTATCATCCGTCATCTCAGTCATCACTCTCTTCTAGATCATGTCACCTTTCACGCAATCCATCCATCTCTTTCTATGTCTACCTCTACCGATGTACCTCCACATTCATAACTAACATCCTTCTTGTCACATGCGATTCATCCCTTCTCATAACATGCCCATACTATAACCTTTTACTCCTTATTTTTTCAACCACTGGGGCTACTCTCAAACTTCCTCTAATATACTCATATAGAATGTATTTTAATAAAACTGTCTATATTCAGGTGGCGCTTGCTTGTATTCTACATTATGATATCTGTATCTATACATGTAATAAAATTGGAGTGTCTGTTTGTTATGTCGAAAGAAAAATATCAATTTTCGGGAAGATGTATTTGAGTTGCTGATAACGAAAATCGAGTTTTAAATTTTTTTGTCTGTCTGTCCGCAAGCCGCGTTTGTTCCGGGTAATCTCCGAAACGGATTGGCCGATTTTAAATAAACTCAATTTATTTAACCTCTAGTCGTCACCAGCTCACTATATCTCCCCACTGATTGGCAGTCAACCCTAAGTTAGTAATGACCAAGGGCGGACCCAGCTTTGGCGCCAGGGGGGAGTCACATAGTCATGGTCAAGTCAAGAGCTTGACAAAATGTGTAAATATATTTTGTCAAGCTCTTGACCAACCAGCTCAGAGGGGGGTCATGACCCCATGACCCCCCCCCACTTGGATCCGCCGTTAAGGGTGACTAGGCCATAGTCAACCACGCTGGACCAGTGCGGTTTGGTTAACTTTACACATATCTTTGAATTTCTTCGCCGATATGTGCATCACGGTGTTTTTCTTCACCGTAAGAACGTCGGGTAAATTATGTACATATGAAATTCGAAAATTGAAAATCACAGGTCCAGCGGTATTCGAACCCAAGATTTGTAGATTACAAGTCAAGTGCTTAAACCACTGAGCCACAGACGCTCTCTATACATAGTGCCAATACATGAAGGTCAAAGCAATAGTCAATTAAAACATATCTTTTGTATGTATTTATATGTAAATTCAATAGAAATGAGAAATAACAAAAGTTACCCTATTCAAATGTATACATCATCAACTTGCCCTTATCCCTTACGGAGGGTCGGCACAGTATGTGCTGCTCTTCCATACATCTCTATCAGCCGTCATCTTACTAATATTATAAATGCGAAAGTTTAGATGGATGGATGGATGTTTGTTAGCGTTTGTAACCTAAACGGTTGAACGGATCTCCATGAAATTTGGCACAGGTTTAGAGCATAGTCTGGAAGAACACATAGGCTACTTTTTATCCCGGGAATAGTTACGGTTCCCGTGGGATTCATTAATTTAGTTTTTCAATGTTTACTCGATCATTCTGCAACGGTTCAACATATCTTATTGAAATTTGGCACAGATATAAAACAAAGTCTGGGTACACATGGGATAAGGTTCATCTCAGAGAAATGTCCGGTTCCCGGGATACGTAGCTTTTGTTATTTATATAGTTCGTATGTTTTCAAACACCACGCGAACGAAGTCGCGGGCAACAGCTAGTATATAAATAGATTATACAAATCTATACTAATATAATAAAGCGTAAATACACTACTTTGTGGCGTTTGATGTCAATCATAGCGTATTTTTAAATAATCCTTTAATAAAAAGCCTTACACTTACGACACGCTTTAGGCTATTTTCACGTTATTAAACTTAAAGGGTAAATAAATTGCAAATAAACTTTCATATGTGAAAGGGACCATATACGTTGCCAACATTAAGGGACAAAGGTTATGGTAACGGTAATTTTGACATTTTCAATTGAGAATTTGACAGATGTAAACAATAAAATAAAGGTTTCATATTTTAATCTTTATCTATACTATTATAATAAAGCGTAAACACACACTTCTTTGTTGTCTAAGATGTCAGCAATTACAGCATAATTTTGAATAATCCTTTCTTTAATAAAAAGCCCTACACTTACACGCTTTAGGCTATTTTCACGTTATTAAACTTAGGGGGGTAAATATTTTGAATAAAAACCCTAATGTGGGAAAGAGACTAAGATGGTACCAACATCAAGGAAGCAAGGATGTCATCATGTCTTATCATTTTGACATTTGTAATTGATTAATTTGACAATTGTAATCAATAAAATAAAATTTTCATAATTTCATGCGGATGAAGTCGCACGAGAACAGCTAATGTACAATAAACGACATTTTCAGTGACATGTTTGTTAAATTCTCATTTCTATTAATTTACATTTATTTAACGCATATTTGTTGAAATATTATTATTTTTAAAATGAATAAAATTTTAGGTTAAAAAATACATCAAATTACGAGTGTCAGAGTGAGATAGATTCTTAGATTCTTTGTTACGTGTTTGCGAATTCAAATTTAGTTTAGCTAATCTGTTTGTTAATTGATTTTATATAAGAGTGGATATAGCTTTATATAGGTTTTATTGTTAATTCTAGCACTGAAATGTGTTTATAAAGAATTTGTAATAATTTAGCGATCGGACCACGTCATAACTAGTGCCATATCAAAATATAGAAATGTTATGTTTGAATACACGATTTAAAATTAAAATTTGTTTTTTCTTTTAACAGCGGTAGTGCCCGCTTTAACATCTTAGCCCTGCAGGGCACGCCCCCAGTAATACCACGACCACAGACAGGCGTGAAGTGGAAACAATTCCGTGTTTCGTCTGATGAGTGTGGTGCCGGAGGCCTAATTTAAGTCCCTTTCTCTTTACCACCCTTTTCTTATAAAAAGAGGATGGGAAGAGGAAGTGGATTTGACAGTGGAGGAGATGCATAAGGGGAAATATCCTCTTTATGTGCGTCTCCTCCTCCGTCTGATAAGGCTAGGCATATGTCTATGGGCAGCGGTCACTTCGCCATTTTGGCGATTTCAGGTGGCCGTTTGCTCGTTTGCCACCTTATGTTATAAAAAAAAAACCTATATCATACTTTATACTAATATTATAAATGCGAAAGTTTAGATGGATGGATGTTAGAGTTTGCCTAAACTGCTGAACGGATTTCGATGAAATTGGACATAGATGTAGATAGTCTGGAAGAACACATAGGCTACTTAGTTTCCTTTTATAATTCCACGCAGATTGAGTCGCGGGGAAAAGCTAGTTAAAAAAAGATTGACCGATTTATGGCCGGTTTCCCAATTACGGTTACAAGACTAAGGGTCTGTCCCACCACTGGAAGAGAGGGTCAGATAGCTTATGACGTCACTGTCAGATAAGGTAATAAAATCCGATATTTCCATCACATATTTTAACCGTTTGTTATCAGACAATTTACAATTTGGTGGGACAGGTCCTTATTTCGAAGTTCGCGGATTTCCCTGACAGCACGCACACGCTAAACCTTCATAATGTATCAACCAATGTTACAAGGAAAGAAATATATAAAAATAAAACGCCATTTTTCATATAAAAATTTATTTCAATAATTTATCAAATAAATAAATGGAATGCAAGTCAAATAATAAGAATAATTGAATTAACAATTCTATGTCTATAAAATATCATTTTTTTTTAAACTTGTCTTGTCATGTGTCAAAACATGTTGGAAAGGGGATTATGTTCCCTTATGACAGTGACGTCATAAGCTATCTGAGGCTCTATCAGCCAGTTGTGGGACAGGCCCTAAGATATATTAAATTCAGTAGTAATCAGGGACAGGTGCGCAAGCGATTTTGACAAAATCTTCATATCGTACGATTCCATTATTGGATACATTCGCCTCTCTAAATATATTATCCACCTGAAAAAAAAGTTATACTCTGGTAAAGGTAATTTTTAGCCAAAAGGCAATACGCATTTGACGCCAAATTGGACCAAACTTTTTAAAGTATTATTATAAAAACATACGTACTACAAAAACAACATACTATTACTATAAAAACATACGTGTAAAGAATTTGTTTAAAATAATATGATTTAGTGGCGAAATTACATAAATTCACTCTTGAAGTATTTTACTGTAAATACGATATAAAAAATTGACTTAAAAATAAAAAAATAATGAAAAGAATCATTAATTACCACTTATTTGTACCAGGAATAATAAAAATGAATCGACTTTTGACTTTTTGACCTTGAGAAGCAATGAGATATTTTCTTGTTTTTTACATCGAAGTGACATCGGAGCGTATGTTATGAATGGAATATGACAATCGACGTCACGTGTCTCATGACAACTCCGGTCGCGTTTTAGTCGCACGAAAATGATCGTAATTTTATTTTATTTTTTTAGCTCAATGGTTGAATATTTTCGAGTCATTTTTTCTGGTTATTTTATAACAAGAATCGTTTAAAAAAATACATGCATATTCCATATTGCAGACCATAATTATTTGAGCATTTGAATTTTGACATTTACTAATGAAAGTTAGTGCTCTAAAGGGAGAAATAGTTGAATTAAGAAGATTTCATCACCTCCCGCTGTGACAATCCCTCTCCCCACTTCTGCAGAAGGTTTCGAAGCTGACGGGCGGGGACTACCCCCTTCTTGTCAGGGTCGGCTGCGCGGAATGCATTTACGACCTAAAATATTAACGTTTTAATTTCAAAAAGAAAGTTGAATTTGTGAATCTTACACTAATTTTGATCTTTCCACCATCTTATAAGGAATGGATGGGAAGGAAAAGTGTTTTAACAGTGGAGGCGTAGGAAGGGGAAATATCATCTTTATGTGCGTCTCTAAAAGGTAAAACGCATCTGCTATTGCGGATGTCTATGGCAAGTCGCTTCGTCATTTCGGCGGATTGAAGTGGCCACTTGCTTTCTGTCACCTTATAATATATTGCTTGAGACTTCGCCTGCTTGCATTCAATCTATACTATTATAATAAAGCGTAAACACACACTTCTTTGTTGCCTAAGATGTCAGCAATTACAGCATGTTTTTGAATATTTTTAAAAAAGCCCTACACTTACGTCATGCTTTAGGCTATATATTTTCACGCCATTGAACTTAGGGGGTAAATTTTTGTACAAAAACCCTAATGTGGGAAAGAGACCATAAGTTGCTGCCAACATCAAGGAAGAAAGATTGATAAGGCTTATCATTTTGACATTTGCTATTGATAAATTGACAGATTTAAACAGTTTTTATAATTAAACGCGGTAGAATCCGTATGCGAACAGCTAGTTTATAATATTAGTAAGATATACCTCATTTGGCAGATTCTCCGCACGGGAATGGATATGCATTACCTCCAGGAAGTCTGCAAAAGACATTTTACCACCTTTTCCTTTTAGGTAACCTGTGAAAAATTACATCAAAGTAACTCGGAGAGTCAATGGTTCAGTGTATTAACTTGAAATCTGAGTATAATTTACATATTTCGAATTAAGTAACCACCTATAAAACAAACCTGTTAACTCTTGTATAGTCGGACTCATCCCGAGGGATCGCATCACGACTGTCAGTTCGTCTAACGACGTAATCTGACCTGATCGGGCAAATAAGTAGAAACATTCCCTGAACTCTGAAATAAGATGACAATAAAATCTATGGTTTAAAAATAAACGTCTATGCCGGTATTGATTTATGCGTGAAACGAAACGCGCTTGCGCGGAAACAGCCTTGTACAACTACCTACATTAGACAGCACAATACAAATCATACGAATACTAATATTATAAATGCGAAAGTTTAGATTGATGTTTGTTAGAGTTTGTAGCCTAAATGACTGAACAGATCTGAATGAAATTCGACATAGATGTAGAGCATAGTCTGGAAGAACACGTAGGTTTTTATTTTTTTTTCAATACCACGCGGACAGCGTCGCGGGCGAAAGCTAGTGTATCATATAATCGAACTATCTCACCTTATTCTCTGAGTATGTATGCATCTACCCTCTATCCCCTTAAGAGAGTTAAAAAATGTAAGGCTGTTGCTCGCGACTTCGGCCGCGTGCAATTTGGAAAAATATAGTCTATTTTACTCACTAATAACGTAGCTTTTTAATGGTGAAAGAATTCAAATCACCCCAGTATTTTTTTTTATTTATTATAATTTTACAGATATACATTCATTATTGGGTTAGTAAAATTTGACTTAGTCTAAGTTAGTATTGTACATTTAAAATAGATAATATATATACTTGTGCACATGGACATTTACCCAGTGCTTATAGACTGGGCTATCCATGCGACTCCCAACCACCTCCAGGATAGTGTTGCGGCATTTTCAGTCATTTCAATCCATACAAAAATACAAGTCTTTCGAACCTAACAAAAAACATCGGCAGTACAAAAAAACCATTAAAAATATCAGTGAGATCAGTATTTGGGGCGTCGCTGGCATATTTGTACACCTAAAGGGCTGCAAGATCACCCTATTGATTTATGGTGCCGGTCAGATTTATTATAATTTCACACTATCCATGTTTAGGGAAATTTCCCCATATTAAGGGAAATTAATTCCTTTGTCTCATAACTTTAACCTGCATATAGTGCTTAGAACTTAGTAATTTCATTAATTAATAAATATAGAAATACGTAATAAGTATGATTGAATAAAAAAACACGTAAGAACACATTTTTATCAATAGTAACATTACGGTGAGACAATTCCGGGGTAATTTAAATAACTAGCAACACTACAGGTATCCCTGTATTGATCAGCAGTCCCGGCTCAGCTTCTTTTGTCCAGACGATAGCTTTGAATAACTAAAAATGATGACCTACAGATCAGTAAACTGATTTATAAATCCGCTCACTTTGAACTTGCTTAGATTTTTTATAAGGTGGTAAACGAGCAAGCGGCCATTTGACTCCGCGAATGACGAAGCAACTCTGGCCATAGACAATATTTGCAGATGTGTTGCCCTTAATTGATGGAGACGCTGCTTTTATTGTGGTAGAGCCCGCTTTAACAACTTCGCACGACATGGCTCGCCCGGTGCAATACCACGACCACAGAAGACGGGCGTGAAGCAATTCCTCGTACACTCTGATGAGTGTAGTACTGGAGACCTAATATCAGTCCCTTTCCTTTCCTACCATTTTAGTATACGAAAAGGATGGGAATGGAACGTGGATTAGACGGTGGAGGAGACGCATAGGAAGGGAAAATATCTTCTTTATGTGTGCATTGTAAATATGAGTAGCGATTGCTTCGCTTTCTCTGTGAATTCAGATGGCCGCTCGCACGTTTGCCACCTTAAATTATAAAAACACATAAAGGGGATATTTCTACTTCGTACGCATTCCTCCACTTTTAAATTTAATTTCCTTTCCCATCATTATGAGGCACATGTGAGTTGGAAGTCACTGATCTATAGCTCAGTTCACGCGTTGAGCCATGATTTGTTAATTCAGTTGTTTCCAGCTCAGTAATATCGCATACCAGTCGCTCTTTTACATCCCTGTGAATCGGACGTCTGTTAAAATGCGCGGCACTCTAGCACCAGCTCGCTCTTCCTTCCCCGACGATATAGACCTGTCTTCGAGGGCCAAATTATGGAAATCCATATGTAAACTGAGGAACAACGTCTACTACGTTCACAATCGTCTATTTGTCGACACCGACCTGCCGATGTCGGAAAAGAAGATGGAGCTTATGGTGAAAGCAAGAGAAGCTGTGATGATGGCAAATCGACATATAGAAGCTGTTCTCGGACGTCGGTTGTAATAAATTACTCTGGGAATGTTTAATTTCGCATAGCATTAATAGACTCACCAATTTGTTTGTTTTTAAACTGCTTGAAGTTTAATTCACACCCATACAAGAGTATGTAATGATGCAATTTTTTTTTTCTTGAATATATGTATTTACTTTCCACCATTTTTTATAAATTATGTATAAGACAGGAAAGTGGTTTGATATTGGAGATGCAAATGGCAATATCCTTTTTATGTCCATCTCCTCTCAGATTAAGGGTAGCCAAATCTGAATAGCAAATGTCTATGGGCAGTGATCGCTTTACTTACTCGGCAAATTCAGGTGACTGCTTGTGTCACAATATAATATAAAAAAAGGTACTGGCTCGAGGAATACAGGGCTGAAGAGACTAAATTATTCAAAACTAATGGCCAAAAGTGATAATTTAAACAGCTTATTAGTGGCCACAAGGTTAGAAGACTTTTGTACAGTTAACTGCTAATATGAACACACTAGCTTTCGCCCGTGACTCTGTCCGCACAGAATTGAAAAAAACAAATGCAACTAGCCTATGTGTTCTTCCAGACTATCCTCCACATCTATGCCAAATTTCATCCAAATCCGTTCAGCCGGTTATGCTACAAACATCCAGCCAAACTTTTGCATTTATAATATTAGTATAATATACCTGTAGCTAGAGTCTGATTTGAGGTGATGTTTACAGGTAGGAAAGAACAAATTATAATCAATTTGGTGATAAACTGGTCAGAGACTAAAAAAGGCTTAATTTAAGTCCCTTTCTCTTTAATACCATTTTCTTATAAGAAGAGGTTGAAAAGGGGAAGTGGAATTGACAGTGGAGGAGATGCATAGGAAGGGAAAATATCCTCTTTATGTGAGTCTTCTCCTCCGTCGTATAAGGGTAGGCAACGCATCTGCAATTGCGAATGTCTATGGGCAGCGGTCGCTTCGCCATTTTTGCGATTTCAGGTGGCCGCTTGCTTGTTTGCCACCTTATGTTATAAAAAAAAAGACTAAAAAAGGGGATTCTCTGTGATGTCACAAACTGACATGTGTGGAAAAGTTTAGATATCTATGGCTGCAATGATTTACTCACTATAATAAGCAATTTAATTATAATTTATAACAATTTTTGGTACACAATGGCCTCATATCCATAACTAGCAGTTGCATGTGTCAGTGTGTTAATTAAACAAAAGTGCTCATATTCCCACTCATCACTAACCTCCATCAAAAGAGGGAAAGTATAGATGGATGGATATTTGTTATTACATATCTTCAAAATGATTTAACAGATCTATCTATCTTTTGTGTTAATAGCGTTTCCTTAGATATTTCGCCAATGTCAAGTATATATAATACTTTAACACAACTAAGACATCTACAATATATTTACAGGAGTTAGTTGGAAACAGGACAGACAATCTACAGCTTAATATTATGGTTAATGAATGAACTAAGAATATACACAAAAGGGGAGTTCACAAGAGAAAGAAATTGAAATTTATTGAAAACAGATTAATAATTAACAATAAAAGTTATAACCAATTAAAAGATAAATACAAATAGTGATAAATGTGATTGATCTAGTGATGCCCACACTAGGCAATGCCTGTATCGTGGGCATCGAAACAGCAGGAAAAATATTTTTATACAATAATAATTAAAAACCTACGCTTACGGCGTTTCTGTATTATAATGAATTTATGAAAAAAATAAATAAATATGCAAGATGATATATGACATATGTATAGAATAAATAAAATAAGATGTAACAATAAAACTAAGTACTTGAGAATAAATAATATATATTATAAATTATAAATATCTGTGTTATATATATGTATGTATGCAATAAATATTTATAAACGTCCTAATAATCAAGATTACTTAGAAATGCGGAGTGAAGCGATTTGAGATCAATGGGGCGAGGAATATCAGGAGGATTTAACAGATCTCGATTAAATTTGTCATATATGTAGAATGTTTGGATGATCTACAGTTAGTCCTACATCTATGACAATTCTTCTTTGAGTGTCGTAAAAATGGTGTTTCTGAACGAATTTTTTATTATTGGAGAGTTAAAAACAATTTTGTTTTCTCGTCGAAATAAATTACGACTCCAAAAAATTCAAAACAAAGAAAATGAGATCATTTCCAGTCGTTTAAAAGCGATTTACTAAAAATTTATCATAATTCGCTATTATAAAGTATAACCGAAAATCATAATAAATAGCAACAGAAAAATTTTCTTAAAAAAAATAATAAAAAACTTTGATTTGTTACTTACCGTCTATGTCTTGTTCTTTGAAGTAACGAGCCTGTAAAATTTATTTAATTTATAGACAATATTTACATCTCACTTTAATTAAATTTAAATAAATAAGAAAAATCCTTACCATTGTATAGCAGAAAATAAAAGAAAGGATATGTGATGAAGTAAATAATTAGATTAATAAATAAATTAAAGAAGTGAAAACTTTGGAGAAAGTTTTGACGTTTCAAAAACTTTAGTGACACATTTTTACGTTTCTTTATACGACTTCTAATATGCCCTTGGATTTTTTAACGGTTTAATCATTAATAAAAATGTTAAATGCATTTTCTACATATGAGAAGGGTGTGAAAATATGCAAAATACACAAAATACACTCTTTAAAACTGAACACATCAATATCATCGAATGTATTTTATTTAATTAATAAGATTATTGAAAACAGGGAAAAACCTGAACAAATTGATATAATGGTTCTCATTACATAACTTTAATTTCTACATTTTTACTTGTAATTGACGTGAAAAATGTAATTTAAATAAAATCTGAATAACCCTATAAAATCTGTATTTTTTCACACTCTGTGGTAAAATTGACACTAAGTCAAAAAAGATGGAAGAAAAGCAATCAGCTGACATCGCGTAATGATAGGATCGTGTAAAATGTTACATTTTCCATAGTTTAGTGATTCGTACTTTGTAAATTATTACATAAAACAATTTAGCGACTTAGGTAGTGTCTAAACTCTGCTATACGATATAAGTGTGTGTTATTTGACCATGGATTTTGATTACATTTGGTAAGTTAATGCTTACGCAAGCCTATTTATTGTATTTATTTTTATTTAATTAAAACTTTACGGATTCTATTATCAATGTTAATGAATAAGCTTGATATATTTTCATTTACTATTATCTTTATCGTTGTATATTTATTGTAAAATGCTAGACAAATGCAAGTTTTTTTTATATTCGCTTAGTCAACTAGATTTAAATGGAGGTCAATTATAAAGTGTATTAGAAAGATGTATTAAGAAACCTTATCCGTTCCCGACCTTTGTTACCTATTGTTATAATCACATAATATCACCAATTACATATTTTCTGCTTGTAAGTTTAAATATAAATATATTTAATTGAAAAATCTTTATAATGATTTGACATGAAAAATTCCATTTCCTCATTTAAATCATCATGATTAATATACAGTAGAACCTTGATAAGTTGAAGTCCAAGGGAAACATAAAATATTTTAAGTTACAGAGGTTTTAAGTTATCAAGGGTCTATGTTATAGAGGTTTTGGGCTCTGATGGAAAAGGGAACATATTATTTTTTGAAGTTATAGAGGTTTTTATGCTATCGAGGTTCTACTGTATTTCAATACAGGTAGTAAATTATCTTATTGCAAACTTGTTAGTCATATAATTTTGCTCGCAACTTTAACTGTGAGGTATTAAAAAACGTAATTAGTACCCTATGTTTTCTGGATTATTTTTCACATCTAATTTCAGTGATATCCATTCAGTTATTCTGTAGATATATAGTAACAAACATCCATTTGTACAAACTTGTGCATTTGTAGTATTAGTAATTGTGTTGACAGTGGTAGTGCCCGCTATAACATCTTAGCACGAATGGGCCGGCACGCCCGGTGTATTACCACGACCACACAGAAGACAGGCGTGAAATGGAAGCAATTCCGTGTTTCGTCTGATGAGTGTGGTGCCGGAGGCCTAATTTAAGTCTCTTTCTCTTTACCACCCTTTTCTTTTAAGGAGAGGTTGGGAAGGGGAAGTGGATTTAACGGTGGAGGAGATGCATAGGAAGGGGAAATATTCTTTTTATGTGCGTCTCCTCCTCCGTCGTATTAGGGTAGGCAACGCATCTGCAATTGCGGATGTCTATGGGCAGCGGTCGCTTCGCCATTTTGGCGGATTCAGGTGGCTGCTTGCTCGTTTGCGACCTTGTGTATTAAAAAAAAATAGTAATTGTGTAAGGTTTAATTTCTATCTCCAGAGTCCAAGGGCATCTCTTAAGTAACTATAGAGTATGTTACCATAAAGATATAGTTTGCCACTTACTTGAATATTTTTACTCTTTGATCATTGCTAACCTCATTTTTTTGCTCTTTGATCACCCCTCATTCTATTCCTCAGCAATGTACTAATATTATAAATGTGAAAGTTTAGATGTATGGATGTTTCTTAGAGTTTATCTTAATGGTTTTCGTCTGTCAAATATCTCTATCATCTGTCATCTCAGTCACTCCTTTCTTGATCATGTCACCTTTCACTCAATACATCCATCTCTTTCTGTCTACCTCTACCAGTGTACCTCCACATTCGCGAATGCGATTCATCACTCATAACACATATGCTAACCTTTTACTCCTTACCTTCTCTACCACTGGTCTACTCAAACTTCCTCTAATATACTCATTTCGTATCGTTAAGCTGTTATTAGAGGACTCTACCACTGTTAAAATAATTGCTATGTCCTATCTTATTCAGACAGACTTGATTAGTTATTACGATTCTTATCAGATATAATAGATATAAGCTACCTTCTGATAATCTTAATGTTATCATTTAATCAAATTGTTGAACTAATCTCAAGGTAAAATTGTTTTAATATATTATTAATACTAGTTTTTGCCCGCGATTACATCTGCATGGAATTAAAAAAACAAAAGTGAGTAGCCTATGTATTCTTCCAGACTATCCTCTACATCTGTAACAAGCTTCGTTGAAATCAATTCAGCTGTTTAGGCTACAAACTAACAAACATCCATCTAAACTTTTGCATTTATAATATTAGTATGATTAGTATGTTATGAAAGTTTAGATGGATGTTTGTTAGAGGTTGTAGCCTAAACTGCTGAGTGGAATTCAATGAATTTTGTAATAGGTGACCATAGTCTGGAAGAACATATAGGTTACTATATTTTTGTTGTATTTCTACATGGATGAAGTCACAGCTGAAAGCTAGAGATTATTAGAAAGATGTTATACATCTGCAACACAATATATACTTTACCTTTGTATTACTCAGTATATACTCTAACATACATCTCTATCTGAATATCTGAAATCACTGCCTTTTCTAGCATATTTTTATATATCATAAGGTGGTAAACGAGCAAGCGGCCACCTAAATCCGCCAAAATCGTGCAACAAAGGCTGTCTAGACATTCGTAATAGCAGATGCGTTGCCTACCCTTAATCAATGGACGATGAGATGTACATTAAGAGGATATTTTCCCTTCTTATGTGCCTCCTCCCCCGTTAAAGGCACATTCCCTATAAATGATGGCTTTTCTTATAAGAAAAAGTGTGGGCACGAAAAAGAATTAAAGTTAGGCCGGCACACTCATCAGACTGTACGCGGAATTGCTCCCACTTCACGCCTGTCTTCTGTGTGGTCGTCTACACCAGGCGAGATGACCCTGCAGTACAAAGATGTTAAAGCGGGCTCTACCACTAACAAATATATCCTCTGCAACATACTTCAGTGTTATTTATTTATTTATTGGAAAGGTACACCAATTGCATGCTCAAAGTTCACAACCAAATTAATATACCGTATACAATGAAAAACAAAGAAGCAGAAGAACATAGAGATGACAGGCGTACACAGCGCTCACAAAAAAATGATGTTTTACTTTTTAATAACAAACGGTTACTTCTTTATATGATTTTTTTTCTATTCTTTCAGCCCAAGACACTTGGAATGAAACAGCCATGGAAGAGTTGGAAACCAGAAATATATGTGTAATATATAATTATTCGAAAGTATCATAATTAAAAAATCTCGTAGTGAAAATTCTTAGTCTAGTCTGTTGAGCGTTAAACGTTTATTTATTTATATAATATTCCAATATATGTTATGTATTTAATACATTGAACACCAAAGATTAACAGTATTAGATGTAGTTTTTTGGTGTACATAAGGAGTTTATAGCCCAGTGTATATTATTATGGCAGCTACAATGGTTGAGTCACCCCCGCCTCACTTGATAACCACAATTGAATGGGATATGATGGACAAAACCAAGTTTTTTCCACTATACACATTGAGTAGTTTTACAGGTAAGAAATATTAATATATCTAATATATAGTTAATTCAGAAACATTTACAACAAATCTAAGTAATACAGTAATCCTCGATAACAAACCTCTATAACTTCAAAAAATAATATGTTCCTTTTCCATCAGAGCCCAAAACCTCTACAACATAGACCCTTGATAACTTAAAACCTCTATAACTTAAAATATTTTGTGTTTCCCTTAGACTTTAACTTATCGAGGTTCTACTATATTATAAATGCGAATATTTAGATGGATGTTTGTTAGAGTTTGTAGCCTAAACGGCTGAACGGATTTGGATGAAATTTGGTATAGATATAAAGGATAGTCTGGAAGAACACATAGGCTACTCACTTTTGTTTTTTTTTAATCTCACGGCGATTGTAGAATTAAAAAAGAAGTAAGTAGCCTATGTATTCCTCCAACCTATGTTCTACCAACCAACCAAATTTCATTGAAGTCCATTCAGCAGTTTAGGCTACAAACTAGCATACATCTAAATTTACGCATTTATAATGTTAGTAAGATAAAGTATTAAACAAGCTTGCAGCCTGAATTCGCTGAAAAAGCGAAACAACCGCTGTCTATAATCCTCAATTGCTGTGTAGCCTATCCTTAACCAATGGTGATACGTAAAGAAGATATTCCCCCTTCCTATGCATCTCTATCGTCAAATCCATTTTAAGATTCACTCTTCCATTACAAGTAAAGAGTGGGAAGAGGAAGGAACCTAAATTAGGCCTCCTGCACCACACTCAAAGACTGTATGCGGAATTATTCCCACTTCACGTCTATCTTCTGTGTGGTTGTGGTATTGCGTAGGACAAGCCATCCCTACAGTGTAAATGTTAAAGCGTGCTCTACCACGATTTGACTACCGGAATTAATTCCAATTTTGTGTATTTTGTGGGTGACTACAGATACTAACATTCTAGAATATTCTTTTATATATTTATTTTACCATTTACAGTACGTTGCGCCCTCTATCCGTTGACATTAGTTAAAACTCAAATCCAAGTTCAGCGTAAAAAGGAGGCCTATAAAGGTGTGACGGACGCAATCACAAAGATCTACCAGAATGAGGGAATCTCCGGGCTTTATAGAGGATTCTGGCTGTCTAGTGTAAGTTTATGTTTACAGCGCCATCTAGTTTAAGTGGAAAACTGTAATATGTAAAACAACGCCATCTATCTCAAGTAGATGAAATGATGTAACATTTAATATAGTGCCATCTGTTAAATATAATGTCAATTATTTTAATCTTTAAAACATTGTTTACTAATCTATAGTTTGTCTACTTATCTATTGTTATTGATAGATAAACTTATGAATTAAAAAAAACACTGTTTTCTCCAAATAATAATGACCCGCAGAACCATTACAAATAATGAGAGTAAATAAATGTTTATTACTACTACAGCCGTACGTAATCGAATTGGATTTCGATATTATTTCTGCCATCGCTAAATTCTCTACACTGTAATCAATACTAGAATTATCCTCTAAATTAGTTAATAAGAAAATAATTAACTTTATTTGATTTCGATAATTATTTAAACCGAATATCGATAGTTCATAATTGTTCGCTGCGTGTTTCGTCACTACGATACCTGTCTATTAAGTTCGGCATTTGCCTTCATACAAATTGAATTCGATACTTCATATGCGTCATTTATCAGACTAATCTATCTTATTTAGACACACTATAATAGATTATTTCTAGTGTATTTTCTATGTTAATTAATCTTCTTTTATTTAAATTTTCAGTTTCAAATAATATCGGGCGTTTTTTATATAACGACATATGAAGGCGTAAAGCACGAACTTGGGAAATATGACATCAGCCCTAAAGTTAAGGTAGGGATTGCTTGCTTTTAACATTCATCCTCATCTCCCCTGCCATAAGGCAGTTAGGTAAACAGAACAAGCCAAGGAAAACATCTTGATGCACATATCTGTGTGGAAATTCAAAGATATGTGTGTCAACACGCAATGCAGGTTGACTATGGCCTCATCCTAACTTAGGGTAGGCTCCTCAGTGGGGACGTTTAGTGGGATGGTGATGATTGTATAGTAGTCTTGGGTAGTACAAGTACGATGTACTGAAAAGTAGTACGATGTACTAAAAAGTAGTACGATATACTAAAAAGTAGTACGATGTACTAAAAAGTAGTACGATGTACTAAAAAGTAGTACGATGTACTAAAAAGTAATGTTACTCGGCACTGTACTAAGTAACGTTACCGAGGCTTCTGTTAATCGGACATTTGGCACTTTTAGTACACTACACGATATCGCTGTTCGCCTCTTCATTGTTTGATTTGATTGAATATTTGCCAGATTGAAGCATCCTATGATAATGAGAATCAAAAGTGGACAAAATTATTTATAACTTAAATTTATTTTCGCTAATAACATGTTTGACCATGCTTAAAATTTGATGTGAATATATAACCCTCGTTATATTCTATTCATGTATTGTTCTCACAAATCTGAAGTACTAAAGGTACTAAAAGTGTGTACTAGTACATTTTCAAAATTGTACTAGTACGGTACGCACTTGCAGATGTCCGATTAAGCCCTAGACAATTGTATAGTCAAGAGACTATTTGGTTTTTCAGTCGTTTATTGGCGGTGGTTGTGCGTCGATGGTAGGTCAAACTGTGATTGTACCGTTTGACGTTCTGAGCCAGCATTTGATGGTATTAGGACTGGCTAAAGGCAGGCCCGGAGCTGCTAGGAATCCGGTATGTTATTTTAGTAGTCATAATTTGTCTTATTTCCCCTTTTTATAGGTTTTTTTAAATAATATAAGATGGCAAACGAGCATGCGGCCAGCTGAATCCACCCCTACCCTTGCCATAGACATCCGCAATTGCAGATGCGTTGCCTAACCTTAATTGACGGAGGAGACGCACATAAAGAGGACATTTCCCCTTTCTATGCGTCTCCTCCATCGTCAAATCCACTTTTCCTTTCCATCCTTTCCTCTTAAGAAATTATGGAAAGGGAAAGGGATTAAAATTAGGCTTCCGGCTAAAAGTAATTAGGTAAACTAGCTTTCGCCTGCGACTCTGTCTGGGTATTAAATAAACAAAATCAAGTAGCCTATGTGTTCTTCCAGACTATCTTCTACATCTATACCAAATTTCATTGACATCCGTTCAGCAGTTTAAGCTACAAACTCTAACAAACATCCATCTTAATTTTCATATTTATAATATTAGTATGAAATTTTTTGATGTGATTGTCACGTGTTTGAACAAATCGTCGTCAATCTTAAGCGTTCTTGTTGAAACGAGCTGTTGCCCGCAAACTTCGTTGGCGGAAAAGACTACCCGTTACGCCATTTTGACAGCGCGGAATTTAAAAAAAGCAGCCTATAAAATGCCCGTCTCTGTCAGCTATCCCCCAGTGAAAGTCCGGTCGAAATTGACCCAGTCGTTTCGGAGATTACCCGGAACAAACGCGGCTTGCGGACAGACAAAAAAATTTTAAATGCTTTTTTCGTTATCAGAAATACCTCTTCCCGAAATCTAGAATTTTTTTGTTGATATTACAAACAGACACTCCAATTTTATTATATGTATAGATAGATAAACTTTTATTTAAATCATCATCTATACATGTATTTTTGTCTGTATGTTCGCAAGCCGTGTGTGTTCCAAGTAATCTAAATGTCTGGGCCTATTTCGACCGGACTTTCACTGAAGGCGACATAGACATACTATAGGCTGTCTATACTATTATAATAAAGCGTAAACACACACTTCTTTGTTGCCTAAGATGTCAGCAATTACACCATATTTTTGAATATTTCTTTTTTTAATAAAAAGCCCTACATTTACGTCACGCTTTAGGTTATACATTTTCACGCCATTAAACTTAGGGGTTAAATATTTTGGATAAAAACCCTAATATGGGAAAAAGACCATAAGTTACTGCCAAAATCAAGAAAGAAAGATTGCTAACGTTTGTCACGTCATGTCATTTTGATTGCTATTGATTGTGACAAATGTAAACAATAAAATAAAATTTCTCATAATTTCATGCGGATGAAGCCGCACGGGAACAGCTATGTATCTTAACAAAGACAAAGTCGCGGGCAACAGCTAGTTTAAATCATGTGTACCTTTTATTTCAGAAATTAAATCCTTTAGGTATAGATTTAGATAAGCGTATATCTAAATCGGCTTTAGCGCGCGAAGTGGCGCGGCGCGTGTATCGTGCGCACGGCGCGCGCGGCTACTACCGCGGGTATGCCGCCTCGCTCGCCGCGTACGTCCCCAACTCCGCGCTCTGGTGGGCGTTGTACACCGCGTACCAAGGTCATTGCGGACGTTACGTAATAGTACAATCGGGGAAATACGCGGTGTTCCGTTTATGTCTAGTATTAAAACTCTCTTGTAAATAAATGTGTGTCTAATTTAGATTAGTTTGACAATTCATTTCAAATTTAGTAGGGATGGGTTTTAAAATCAGTCATGAATTTTGATTTTCTAATCTTATCGAATCTAATCGATAGATTTATAGTTATAACTTATGATAAAAAAACACTGTTTTCTCAAACTAATAATAACCATAACAAATAATGATAGTAAATAAATGTTTATTACTACTACAGTACGTAATCGAATTGGATTTCGCTATTATTTCTGTCTGCGTGTTTGTTTCACTACGATACCTGTCTATTAAGTATGGCATTTACCTTCATACAAATTGACTTCAATACTTCATATGCGTCATTTATCAAACTAATCTATCTTATTTAGACAAACTATAGTAGTTGGGATCATTCGATGATGAAATAAGCCGCCAGAAAAATTACTTAAAACCCTTATCCACTAGTTACGCTACCTACTTTATTGGCGTCGTTTGATATGTCTCTTCACCTTTTGCCCTTCAACCTCTCTCTGTCACACTTCCGTTCCGTTCCCTGCCACGCTAAAATACATTCTCACATATGTTAAAAAAATCGGGCAACACAAGATCGGTATAACAGTGGTAGAGCCCGCTTTAACATCTTCGCACTGTAGTACTCGCCCGGTGTGAAGTGAAAGCAATTCCGGGTAGTCTGATAAGTGTGGTACAGGAGGCCTAATTTTAGTCCCTTTCAAAAGAATAGTATATCACAAACTATCGCACAGATACATTTATAAGCTGCATTGTATTGGTTTTTGTCGCGTTTCGTTTAAATATCCAAACTATTGTAGCTAAAACGAACACCGTCAATTTTCCCGATTGTACCTTTTTTTATTAACTTATATATCATACTATAGGATATGTTTTGACGCTTTGATTTAGGTGTGAAATTAGAATATGTAAAGCGAGAAAGGGACAAAAATACAAGCCAATAACAAAGTAAGGTTGTTCGTGACGGTAATTGTTAGCCAACGGCAAAGCACTTGTCGTCTGACTTCTTATGACATTTGTAACGGAAAGTTTTTGAAATGTCAACAATAAAATAAAAAACTATTTAACTACGACGTAGACTTTGACTCCAAAAATCAATAAAAAAATGGGACCTACCTGCATTACCTTTCGGATAAAAAATGAATTATCAAAATCGGTCCACAAGCGGCGGAGTTATGCCGTAACACACATTAAAAAAAATAAAAAAAAAACATACAGACGAATTGAGTACCTCCTTCTTTTGGGATGTCGGTCAAAAACTTAATACAGTAGAACCTCGATAAGTTAAAGTCCAAGGGAAACACGAAATATTTTAAGTTATAGAGGTTTTAAGTTATCAAGGGTCTTTGTAGAGGTTTTGGGCTCTGATGGGAAGGGAACATATTTTTTGAAGTTATAGAGGTTTTTATGTTACCGAGGTTTGAGTTATCGAAGTCTTACTGTACGGAAACAAATACATTAAGTTTTGGAGATATTTAGTAACTAATATCCACATAGATTTCCCCTATTTTGACATGTTGACATGAACAGAATATTTTATTTATATACAGGATACATAATATTTTATGTAATTCTACACAAAAAAAAACCAGCCTACCCGCTGACAAACCAATTATATGGTTTTTGCGTGGCCATATTTGTGCATATTTTTTAATTTGTGTCATGTAATTATTTTCAATAAATAATAATAAATATTTGTCGTATTGCCATATAAAAAAAATAATCTATCTATACAGGGTATATTAATTTAAAAATATATTGTTTTAATATTTAATTATATAGTTTTCTTTTAATTTTCAGATGAATTGTTAAAATTAAGTCCTGCTTGGATATCACATTTGTTCATACAATGTGTTGCGGGAACTTTGGGAGGATTTACTACGACAATACTGACAAACCCACTAGATATAGTAAGAGCTAGGTTACAAGTAAGTTTTTTTATATTATCATGTGCCAAACGAACAAGGCCACAATGGCGAAGTGACCCACATTTGTAGAATCGCTGCCTACCCTTAATTGAAGGAGACATATCTATACTTTTATACTAACTATTTTGTTGTCTAAGATGTCAGCAATTACAGCATATTTTTGAATAATTCTTTCTTTAATAAAAAGCCCTACACTTGCATCACGCTTTAGGCTCATTTACGCTTTTAAACTTAGGGAGTAAGTAATTCGGAAAAATCCGTTATGCGGGAAAGAGACAAAAACTACAAGCCAATAGCAGAAACGTTGCCATGGTTACCAAAATCATCCAATAACAACGGCCTTTGCTTTGTCGACCATTTGAATTTTGACATTAGCAATAAAAGAAATGGATTCTAAGCAATAAAATACAGTTTTTATAATATCATGTGGATGAAGCTGCAAGGGAGTAGATAGTATTAAACCGATTTTGATGAATTAACTAGTATTCAATATTATATTTTACTTTGTAAAGTTATATAACTGTAACAACGTAATTAATTTTACTCAAACCATAACTGCCGCCGGAATGGCGCGCTATAATACGTCAGAATGACATTGACAGCTGTCATAGGGATGGGACGTATGTGTGTTACCGATTTTTACTTAACGGTAGTATGAAATCGTGTCTTTTTTAAAACAATTTATTTAATTGATGCTATCGTCAGGACTCAGGATCGCGCGCCAATCTAATTCGTCTAATAACATTGACAGCTGTCAGAGATGTGACGTTTACGCCAATAACCTAGTGTTGTGCCAATTCTATAGCGCTGTACACTTTTCAGGTGGAAGGTGTTGGTTCAATGCGTGAAGTATTCAAAGAGCTTTGGCGGGAAGAAGGTCTAATAGGTCTGTACGCTAAAGGTCTGTCAGCGCGGCTGGCGCAGTCCGCCTGCTTCTCCTTCTCCATCATCCTGGGATATGAGACTATCAAACGGTTCAGCGTCAACGATGAGTTCAGGACGAGGGTTAGGTGGTGATAATAAAATTGTAAATTAACATATGAAGTTTTATTTGTTTCTAACACTATTAGTAAGAGCAAGGATTGCTTCCTCAAGATAATCGAAAAAAGATATTAAATTTTTGATATTATTATTATTGGCAACACTGCCTCGCCATAATAGGAATCACTTGCTTCGACCAATAGCGTTACGTTTTAGAACTTGGCGAGGGAGTTTTGAATCAGACATTTTTTAATGATTACATTACGGGGCTAGACGCATATAAAAAGGAGATTTCCCCTTTCTATGCGTCTCCTCCACAAGTCCGCTTATTCCTCCCATCGTTTCTTAAGAAAAGAGTGGAAACGGACTAAAATTAGGCCTCCGGCTCCACACTCATCAGACTACGCGGAATTTTTTCCACTTCCCGCCTGTCTTCTGTTTGGTCGCGTTGTCTGTTGCGAGCCCTACAATGCGGACAAGTTAAAGCGACATCTACCACTGTTAAATAAGGTTTTAATAATAATACTTTGAATAAGGGGATATATGCCAGTAAAATATAGTAACTGGCCCCAACTTTTGGCACTTGCCAGCTCCTTACGACTAGGCCTTGACTACTTCGGCGATACTTATGACTAAAGCCATAGACAATTTTAAAGTAAAAATTCCTGTTCACTTGAAATGTTGAAAATATTTGTCGTCTAAATTGTTATCTACCAGTGAGCATTTACAATATTTTTTTATCTTATCCTATCTTGAAATGTACACAAAACTGGCCTCAATTTCTTAACAATATTATAAGGACTTTATTTCTCCCTTTACTTTCATAGATCTTTATTTATTATTTGCTTACGCCCGCGACTCCTTCCGCGTGGAATTTTAAAAAAAGTAAGTATTGTTCCGGACTCATTAACATCTATGCCTTTCATCGATATCCGTTCAAAAATTTCGGACAAACTATAAATATAAAACTATAAAATAATAGTATGATAGCGGTTTCCCGCGATTTCGTTTATACATTAGCTACTTTCCAGTAAAAGTCCCTTAACCATCCATGGATGAATGGATGTTTGTCTCCACATATCTCCAAAACGGCTTCAAAGCGTCACGAAAGGTGTAGAACATAGTCTATCTACGGAACACATTGATAATTCGTTTTTTAAAGTCGCGCGGGAAACAGCATGTTAATAAAGATGTCCGTTAAACTCAACAGTTAGCAACAATTTTATCGCTATTCATTTAATGTGATAACGAATAATAATAAGTTAACCATACACGTGCAATCTCCATTGTCTACGGATCAGGTGACGTATCGCGCCATATTTAATGTCAGAGTTCGTTGACAGATAAGGAAATGGCGGGAAACGGTTTTCATTAAGTAAATATCCGTTTCGTTTATCGTAAATTATTGTGATTGAAAGATATATCTGAATGAACTGTTGCCCGCGACTTGGTCCGCGTGTTATTATAATAGAAAACATACGAACTATATAAATAACAAAAAGCTACATATCCCTCGGAAACCGGACATTTCTCGGGGATGAACTTCATCCCATGTGTACTCCAGACTTTGTTTTATATCTATGCCAAATTTCAAATGGATATGTTGAACCGTTGCAGAATGATCGAGTAAACATTAAAAAACTAAATTAATGAATCCCACGGGAACCGTAACTATTCCCGGGATAAAAAGTACCCTATGTGTTCTTCCAGACTATGCTCTAAACCTGTGCCAAATTTCATGGAGATCCGTTCAGCCGTTTAGGCTACAAACGCTAACAAATATAAATATCTGTTGAAATAATTATAATACAGAAGGAAAAACGATGTTACTCCAATTTATTAAAACATTTTTATTTTGTAAAAAATAATAAAACAAAGAAACAAGTCATCCTTGACAAAAAACATTTTTTGACAGAATATTTTTGATTAAAAAAGAACAGAAATTCCAAGGAGTATTTCAACAACATCCATCCATCCATCTAAACTTTCGCATTTATAATATTAGTAAGATTAACGTACGAAGTAAACAAAAAGCTGTTGGTTTAATATGTAAAGAGTTTTGAATAAAAATATTTCGATGATAACAAGCCTGAAATTCGTTTTTTCTTGGTATAATTATGTACATCTTGTTATGAATACCCTTTAGGTTACGGGTTGGATTGTGTTGTGATTTCCCTTTGTTACAATTAATCATAAACTATACAATAAACGGCAGTAATGCAAAGTCTAAATGAGATCAATGAGTCAATTTCCTGTAATTTTTAAATACAATGTAGCAAACGATGACAGTAAAAAATTGTTTCGAATGATGTTATACAAATGTACAGTCGGGGAATTTGTTAGCGTACCACTTTAAAACATTTAGTAAAGGTCGTGGTACACGAGTAATTGCGTTTTAATATTATCTTGTCGTATGCGGAACTTACTGCTAGCTGATTGGTTATTTTTAAAAGGCGGAGTTCGTCTCTTTCCAAGAAACAATAGGCAATATGCATATGACTCCAAATTGTACCAAACTTTTTTTAAGTATACTTTATTACTATAAAAACAGTCCTGCAAAGATTTTTTTAAAGATAATGTGATTTAGTGGCAAAATTTAATCATTAAAAAATATGGCGTCGCTGTGTTGACAATACACAGTTCATTTACGTTAGTTTATATAGAAATACACTCTTGAAGTTATTACTGTAAACACGATATCAAAACCAACTTTAAAATAAAAGAAATTAATGAATGGAATTATTAATTACCATTTATTTGTACCAGGAATAATAAAAATGAAACGATTTTTGACTTTTTGACCTTGAGAAACTTTGTTGTGTTTTACGTCGAAGTGACATCTGAGCGTATGTTATGAATGGAATAGACGATTGACGTCAATCGTCTCATGACAACTCCGGTCGCGTTTTAATCGCTCGAAAATGGTCGTAATTTTATTTCATTATTTTTAGCTTAATGGTTGAATATTTTCGCGTCAATTTTTTTTGTGGTTAATTTATAACAACTAGAATCGTTTAAAAAAAGAAAAAAAATACATGCATATTCCCTATTCAATATTTCTAAGTGAATCACCGCGGCTTTCCACGACTGTAAATTGCACCTACTTAACATGCATATTTCCGTATTAAATAATTCAATTGTATGCAGTTTTATTGACACACTTAAGTAGCAATATTGCAAAATTGTTTTTCTTACAACGCAACTAGTTACATACTGTGACTGTCAAGTTACAGTTTAAATTGTAAATAATTTTCTAATTTGAAGAAAAATCGATAAAAAAATAAATGAATACAGTACTGATAAGGTTAGATTTTTTGAAGTTCCAAATCAATACGACTTAGGGTCCTTCAAGAAGCGAGCCTATCATGTCCTAAAAGGCCGGCAACGCATCTGTAGTTCCTCTGTTACGGATGTCCATGGGCGTCGTTGACCACCTCGGTGTTCTCGCCGCTCGTTTGCCTTTTATTATACGAAAAAAAAGTTTTTTTTAACAAGAGAAGAGGGCAAACGAGCGATGAACAAAGAGGTGGTCAACGACGCCCATAGACATCCGCAATAGAGGACCTACAGATTCGTTGCCTGGCCTAAGTTGGTTAAACATCTGAATTTAATAATACAATAGATATAAAAATTACAGTGGTAGTGCCCGCTTTAACATCTTAGCACGAATAGGCCGGCACGCCCCCAGTAATACCACGACCACACAGAAGACAGGCGTGAAATGGAAGCAATTCCGTGTTTCGTCTGATGAGTGTGGTGCCGGAGGCCTAATTTTAGTCCCTTTCTCTTTACCACCCTTTTCTTATGAGGACAGGATGGGAAGAGAAAATGGATTTGACGGTGGAGATACATAGGAAGGGGAAATATCCTCTTTATGTGCGTCTCCTCCGTCGGATAAGGGCAGGCAACGCATCTGCATCTGCAATTGCGGATGTCTATGGGCAGTCGCTTCGCCATTTTGGCGGATTCAGGTGGCCGCTTTCTCGTTTGCCACCTTATGTTATAAAAAAAAATATGTTTGAAATCAAGTTTTCTTTAATTTATACAAACACACAGAATAATTAGATTATTAGTATTATACAGTAGTAGTTTAATTTTGCAATATCAGAATTAATTTTTGTGTCAATTAATTTGAACTATTATAATCAGCATTTATTTAGTTTTGCAAATCATTTTTAAATAAGATAAGAATTGTTTTGACTAAGTTTTAATTGCGAAATTTATATGTATTTACTGTGGGTTCTCACTTCGAAACATTAGCTTTTTCCCGTGACTTCGTCCAGGCGGAATTAAATAAAATATCGAAGCAAACTCTGTTACTCAGAGATATTGTAGCTTTTTAATGGTGAAAAAAATCGAAATCGTTCCTTAACAGTTGTAGAGCCCGCTTTAACATCTTCGCACGAATGTGCCGGCTCGCTCTAGCAATACCACGACCACACAGAAAACAGGCGTGAAGTAGAAGCAATCCGCGTTTCGTCTGTGTGTGGTGCCGGAGGCCTAATTTTAGTCCCTTTCCCTTTCCACACTTTTCTAAGAGGAAAGGATGAGAAGGAAAAGTGGATTTGAGGGTGGAGACGCATAGGAAGGGGAAATGTCCTCTTTATGTGCGTCTCCGTCAATGAAGGGTAGGCAGCGCTGCAATTGCGGATGTTTATGTGCATTTGCTTTCCATTTCGGTGGATTCAGGCCGCTTGCTCTTTTACCACCTTATATTATAAAAAAGTCATTTTTCAAATTTATTACACGAAAACACAAATCTTTTCTCTTCGAAAAGTTCTAAAGCCGTAGACTTGCATTCAAAAATCGTAACCATTTTAGAGTGGTCAAGGTAAAAGAAAACAAATATTTTGCGACAAAATCATATATTGCACACACTAATACACAAAAATACTTTCTGTAATACAATATTGAGCACTAATATATAAGTTTTAAGCGACGGAAGAAACGGTATCCTCTTAACCATTGTTCAACACATCATAACTTCCAAAAACGACTAGGTAGTCGAGATCGGTTACAAACCTTTGTAACTTAAAAATAACACAATATTTACGACTTACATTCAAATGTCACATAAACAATAGAGAATGTTAATGACTACAAAGGTAGAGGAAGACCTAATATCGAAAGGATTATGTGATAGAGATTGAAGGGAATGCATTCAGATATCCAGCTGATAGATGTATGGACATACTGTGCTGACATTCCGTAGTTAAGGGTTTGATGATTTTTAAACTATATTGTCACTGAAAACAAGTGAGAGTCAAAATAGCGGGTATAACTTAATTCCGTTATAGATTCTAAATAGTACAATTAGTAGTAAGTGGTATAATTTCATTCGTTATGGTACACCCGCCATTTTGATTCTCACGAAATCAATGCCAGTTTTAACGCTACTAGGGTCGCGGGCAAGATACCTACAAATTTAGGGAGGAAAGCGAGATTAGAGTGTCGTGAGGATTCCTAAACATTTGGCAATCTTCTAGACGACTTGGCGTTCGCCTAACTAAGGCTAAGATCTAGCAACAACAGTCTTTAGATAAAACAAGGACTGCAGTGTGAACATTGCCTTAAGTTGTAACTATGAATACAGTTCGAAAAACACCAATTTTAACGCATCCGACTGTAATTACACTTAGTTGCATAAAAATTACACCAAATTCGTCAGTATTCAGTTTAGGATACCATCATCATGACCTGAGCTGGTTGGTCAATAGCTTGACAAAATATATTTACATATTTTGTCAAGCTCTTGACTTGACCACGAGTATGTGACCCCCCCGCTCGCAAAGCTGCATCCGCCCTGGCGTAACTGTCAGATAAGGGAACCAATACCGATATTTCCAACACATATTTTACACGTTGGAGTGTTATCAGTTACTTTAATAATTTACAATTTGGTGGGACAGGCCCTAAGTGAACTAACTCCCACCAGTCATTTGTTTCCGTAATTCCAAGATATGTGTGGAGTAAACGTGGGCAAGCGGTGACTGGTCTAATCACCCATAACTTCGTCGTAGGGGAGGTTTTGATTTAATACCTTCCGTCGCTCAAAAACCTAGCACAATTAACATTACAATAATGGCATAGCTATTTATTTGTATTTTGTACATACATTACGACAATCACAAATTTTACGTCCCAGCGACTAGACTAAGTAATATCTAGATTAAAATATTCCAAATAAAGGCCTAAATATCGCAAACGTCAATCGATATTGAGGTTATCTTTTATCTAAAGCCGTAGTACAGTCGGGAAATATGTCGGATACATCTTAACAGCCTTACAATTTTTTTTTTATGATACAAGGTGGCAAACGAGCAAGCGGACGTCTGAATTCACCGAAATGAGAAGCGACCGCTGCCCATAAACATCCGCAATTGCAGATGCGTTCTCTACCATTAATTGACGGTGGAGACGCACAAAAAGGCGACATTTTCCCTTCCTATGCGTCTCCTCCACCGTCAAATACACTTTTCCTTCCCATCCTTTCCTCTTAAGAAAAGGGTGGAAAGGAAAAGGGACTAAAATTAGGCCTCCGGTACCACACTCATCAGACGAAACGCGGAATTGCTTCCACTCCACGCCTGCGCCATTCGTGCGAAGATGTTAAAGCGGGCTCTACCACTGCAAATAAACGCGGTATAAAGTTTTAGTAGCAAGCAAATATTAGTACAAATTTTGCTTATACTCAGTTTATTCCTAAGCTTAACTTTATACCGCATTTTTTTGTAAGGCTGTAAAGTCAATCAATAGAACGCAGTTTTTAAATGTATACGATAATCGTTTAGTAATACACGTTTATTATTCTATCGTTTGTCCAACTCACTGCTCCCTGATTGGTTATGTACGGCGAAGTTTGCCTCGTTGCAAAACCAATTAATTTAAAAGGGGCCACCGCGAATTTTCGCGACTGTACATCAAACTCGATACTAGGGTTGTAACGGAACTTCGCTTCCGAACCCGTAAATGGGGAACTTCCTCAAAAAATAACTCCGCATCCGCTTCCGTTATTTCTTATGCGGAGTTATAACGGAGGTTAAGTTACGACTTTAACGAGAGTGGGGCGATTAGGTATTGTTTATGCGCGTTCGTGCCAGGTCAACTAACTATAATTGTCATACATTATATTTGCATAATAAACAGTATCTTGTGATTATGTACCAATCTGTATTTTGAATTAACCAGAATGTGTTGAGATTGAATGTGGACGGCTACAAAGGAAGAGGAAGACCGAAGAAAGTATGGATTGTGTAAAAGAAGATATGCTTAAGAAAGGAGTGTATTCAGATATGACTGATAGAGATGTATGGAAGAGCAGCACCTACTGTGCCGACCCTCCATAAGGGATAAGGGCAAGTGGATGATGATGTATTTTGAATTAACATAGTTTTAATTTTCATTTCTTTAATAAATCGCAATTAATATTCTATTATTGACCTCCGCTTCTGCAGAGGTGAAGCCCTTCGCTTCCGCATCCGCTTCCGTTAGTGTCCTCCGTTACAACCCTACTCGATACATTAAATTCTTTTATTTATTTCGTGAAACGTGATAGAATTGAGTAATATTGTATAAGTTATTAAAATATCAAATTTACGAGTTTTAGCATAACGCGTACTGTATATTTAGGCATTTTTTTGGAACAAGGCCTGTACAAATCACACAAAACATAAGCATAGAAAACAGTCTGTTACATCTATGGAAAACTATTGTGAAATACTATTCATAAGCGGGAATACACATGCCAGTATATCTAGTATCATGCCAGCTGGCATTTACATGAGCCAGTGAAATGTCAACTACTAAGAGAGGAGACAAGTTTCGTACGCTTCATCTCCTTTGCACATAACTGTCACAAAATTGAATAAAATACCTATGTGTATTGGCACAAGAGTGCTTGTTTCTTGCATGTGTATTCCTACCCTTAGGTTACATGTAGGGTTGTCAACTAATCGTTAATTAACAAACTTAAAACCTAACTGACAATTCGATTAATATCAAATTTTAGTACTGTCAGCCTTACAAATAAACGCGATATAAAAAACTTAGGAATAAACTGAGTATCAGCAAAATTTGTACTATTTACACACAGTTCATTCCTCAGTTTATATAGCGTTTATTTGTTAGGCTGTATATCTTTAAAAGTAGAGTAGCGGGGGACGCATAGTATGGGGAAATATCCTCTATGTCAGGGGTAGAACCTTCATGCATGTGCCATTTTTAATGTAATGCGGTCTTAAACATGCCATCATTTGGACTGATTATTACAATTACATAGTGCATAGTATACAATATCTGTACTATACTATATCTATCTATATGTGGAGGTACACCGGTAGAGATAGACCTAAGAAGAGATGGATGGATTGTTTGAAGTGACATGATCAAGGGAGTGATGACACATGACATATAATAGAGTTATTTGTAGGAAGAAAACCCGGTGCCCCGACCCTACAGTAGGATTACAATTACATAGTGCATAATACATAACACCTACTTCATAATTTTTCGTAGTGTTTTTATGACTATCATGCCCAAAATATGGTGTGCCATTTATGACAAGCATGCCAGTTTGCCACCCCTGATCTATGCGTTTCCCTGTTAAAGGTAATGCATCTGCAAATATATAGAGGTCACTTCACTATTTTGTCAAATTCTACCATTACAAAATCTGTTTTATAAATAAAATAATGTTGAATAAAACATAGAAATAATTGTGATAAATACAATCCACACAATAAACATTCCTGATATATAAAAAACTATTTGTTCTTTTATAACATTTCGTAATTCTTTAAAATCTCTACATCTATAAATATTGAAACATAATTTTTGACCGACTACCCACAAGTTTGTCAATTCAATTGATTTTCTCTAACATTTCGTCACAATTTAAAACTTAGATATATTTAATTCCAGAGTCAAAGTTAGCCTTGGGTTTGATTTTTAAGGGTATCCCTTTCTCATCATGACCTGAATACTAGGGATTTGGAATTTAATATCTGTAGCTGTTAACATTTACATAACATCTGTAACACTATACTATTATAATAAAGCGTAAACACACTTCTTTGTTGCCTAAGATGACAGCAATTGCAGCATATTTTTGAATAACTCTATTTTTAATAAAAACACTTACATCACGCTTTAGGCTATATTTTCACGCCATTAAACTTAGGGAGTAAATATTTTGGATTGAAACCTTAATGTGGGAAAGTGACCATAAGTTGCAGACAACATCAAGGAAGCAAGATTGCCAAGGTACGTCATGTCATGTCATTTTGACATTTGCAATTGATAATTTGACACATGTAAATGATAAAATTTTCATAATCTTATGCGGATGAAGCTGCAAGGGAACAGCTAGTAAATTAATATATACCCAAAGTTAAGAACCCCTGGTTACAGAAAACTTGACAGATATAAAATGCCAGCAACTAAAGGTGTTGAAAAACTATTGAAAATCAGTACAGTTAGGCAAAATCCACATTTTCAGAGGTATACTAGAAATAAAAAAGTCACTGAAGCTATAATTAAAATGAATTAAAAAGCTACATAGCCTCTGTCACAATTATGTCTCTTTTAAGATACAAGTATTATAAATATAGTTTTCATAACTTACTTTTAACTCGGAAACACAATTTTTTACAATTGAGAAAGAAAAACAAAAGCAACCAACTTGAATCTCAAAGAAAACTATATTTTTATAATAAATGTTAAACACAAGTATGTGATGATTACTTAAAGTAACAAAACATACAGAATATTAACATGATTTGCATTAAATGCAAGAGATCAGTAAAGCCAGGTCATCTAGCATGTACAGCACATCCCGTCAACGCTTGTCCAACTAACACCCTCTCTCCGGACTTAAATTCAAATTTAAAATCTTTCGGTGCTTCAAACAATAAGATTATCGTACTTCCCATATTAAATTGACCGAATAAATCACCTTTACAATACGATGTATTAATATTCAACTCATCGACACGATTCCTCTTGCCTTTCGTGTTTGTACGCAAGTTTGGATCGCTGTAAATCTCGATTGAACCAACATTGGTTGCTCCGACTGCGGTCATACTGAAAAAACCATGTTTCCACTCACCTATGTACACTGCTCTCTCATTCATTGTAAATAGACCGGGTATTAAACGCGCCATCCACGGATTTACAGATAAAAGCTTCCCGGAGAAATGTCTACGGAATTTGGATGTCCAATCGCATGGTGAATGGAATCTATGGTAATCTCCTGGCGCTAGATATATTATACATTGATGTAAGATGTTATTTTTATCTTTTAATAATGAATTGTAGTAATTCGGATCTGTATTTTCCGACCATTTGTTCTCACCGAGAAATTCCTCCAAGCTGTAAGTTACGCCTTTAACTTGCTCGATTTTATCTGTATCCGCTGGCCCGCAGTTTAAAACAACACCATCACATGGAGACACACAAATCGAAGGTGAAATGTACCGAGCACCTTCACGTAAAGGACGCGTAAAAAACGCCGATAAACTCTTGTAATATTTCAAATCTGTGACCGCAGCATCATTTAAGTTCACATTAAACACACGCACGTATGTTCCGTAGACGAAATTCCTAATTGAAGTAGGGAGTTCGCAGGCCGCGAGACGCCCCCATAGTCGACTTGTAATTCTAAACGGAAACATTTCGTAAAATTTAATTTCCACTTTAGACACTTCATAATTAACGCTAGCTCGTATGTAGCACCATCCGACGTACATAACACTCCCAAGAGGCACCCAGCGAGTTATTATTGCTCGTAAATTCATCCATTTTGTATTTGTAACAGTACTGGAAACCTTTGTTTGATTGTGATACGATGTTTGTCGGAACGGTCTGTGTGGACGTAATCGCTTGAACATCGGATTCATGACTGGAAGGCAGCTCTTTAAGCGCGTCGGCGGGAACATCTTACCCAAAGCTGCCTTCCGTCACCTTTAAAAATAAGAAACGATGTTTATTTGAACGTTTTTGCTAAATTGATTTGCGTACGAAATTTTACGATAACGACATGACACAAGGCCACAACAAAGATTATAAAAGCAGCCATAGACTCAAATTGTGACAAAAAAATCAAAGGGCCAATTATAGTTATTAAAATCATTTTTGATTATAAAAATCATGGTATCAACAATTTACAAAATTAACTACGTGGTGGAATGAATTTTATAAGCACGGATTTCAAACCTAATCGAATATTACCAAGTTTTTAAGTTACCGATTCTTCAACTTTGCTAGTTTAGGTACATCACTATTGCTTTGTATTTGTCAGCTGTCAATGTTACCTTAAGTTTGGGCTTGGTTCTACGCAAAGTGGATATTATATTGAACGAATTTATATAATTTCTCCACTTTTCCATTCGATTTTCACAATTTACGTGTTAATTAATATTACATTAGGGTTTAAATATCATGCATTACAAATATTATAGCGGGTAATTGGTGTACAAGTAGTGTAAAATACGACTTTAGTAGTTAAGTGATTTCATCTCAAGAATCATGTCTGTTAGTGAAAAAGTGTCTCTTTCGGATGCTTTAAGCAATGTAGACGTCCTAGACGAACTTACTTTACCCGGTAAGTACTAAATCATGTATTAAATCGACCGTAATATTACGTTTTTCCCAACATCCGGTGGACTTACGAAACATTCATAATATCTTTTTCACTGTAGTATAGATATTTTATCGTTCATAAAAGCATTTATAATTGCTATATATTAAATAGATATTTACACATAACATTGGAATTTAATAAATTAGCACATTTAATCATTTTGCACTTATTTATTACTAGCTGTTACTCGTGATTTCGTTCTCGTTAAATTGAAAAATAATAAAAAGATATGGCCTATATTACTCAGTGATAACGATTTATAAATTTAGCCTAGTAGTTTTTGAGTCATTTCAATAAAACAAAAATACAAATCTTTATAATAGTATAGGTAAATACATCTAATAGTGTGTTTATATAAAAATTATTTTGCAGATGAACAACCTTGTATAGAAGCTGCCCCTTGTTCTATACTCTATCAAGCAAATTTTGATACCAACTTCGAAGACCGCAATGGCTTTGTCACCGGAATTGCTAAGTATATTGAAGAAGCCACCGTACATGCTAATTTGGTAAGTTTCCTTTATTATTATCCTAGCTTACTTACAAGTAAGTAACCTATGTGTTCTTCCAGACTTAATAATGGTAGAGCCTGCTTTAACATCTTCACATGAGTGGCTCGCCCGGTGAAATACCATGACCACACAGAAGACAGATGTGAAGAGGAAGCAATTTCATGTTTCGTCTGATGAGTGTGGTGCTGGAGGCCCAATTTTAGTCCCTTTCACGTCCCACCTTTGCTTTTAAGAGAAGGATGATGAGGAAAGATGGATGGGAAAGTGGATTTGAGAGTGGAGGAGACGCTTAGGATGGGGAAATATCCTCTTTATGTGCTTTATGTCCTTCGTCGATTTAGGGTAGGCAATGCATCTGCAATTGCAGATGTCTATGAGCAGCGGTCGCTTGGCCATTTTGACAGATTTAGGTGGCCGCTTGCTTGTTTACCACCTTTTTGTATAAAAAAGACTATCCTCTACATCTATGACAATTATTGAGTTCTGTTCAGGAATTTAGAATACAAACTAACAAACATCTAAACTTTCACATTTATATTATTTGTTGAGAATGAAACTATTTATTGCATGTTAGTTATCTTTTTATTCATCTCCCTGACTTTACAACAACATGTTCCCATGGTAACCGCTTACACTTTTTATATCCAAAAAATGAAAATTATAAAACATGTCACAAATTAAAAAAGTTAATTCTCAAAGAATATTTACAGTATATTTACACGTAACATTATTAACAAGATTAGATTTATGTAACTACATTTTGTCCCACAAAATACCCACTAGATGTAGCCTACAACTACTTATGCCTGTAACTTTGCATGGAATTGAAAAAACCTTATTGAAAAAAAAAACAACATCTTTATTGATATCGTCATTATATAATAACAGATATTGCCTATGGTCAACCTCTGGTGTTGCGGATGTCTATGGGCGTCGACACCACATCTGTGTTCCCTCCACTCGTTTGCCCCCTTCCTTTATAAAAATATCATTGATAGATTTTTATAACATTTACTTGATTCAAGGTTTGTTATAAAAATAAAGTATTTTTCTTGGTAGCGCTGTATACACCTGTCATATGTATGTTCTGCTTTTATTTACCTTTGACAGCATATTAAATTTCCTTGTGTACTTTGCAATTAGTGTATCATTATATTTTTTTTTATATTATACGGTGGCAAACGAGCAAGCGGCCACCTGAATTCACCGAATGGAAAGCGACTGCTGCCCATAGACATCCGCAATTGAAGATACATTGCTTACCCTTAATTGACGGAGGAGACACACATAAAAAGGATGTTTCTCCTTCCTGTGCGTCTCCTCCACCGTCAGATCCACTTTTCCTTCCCATCCTTTTCTCCAAGAAAAAGGTGGAACGGGAAAAGCACTAAAATTAGGCCACCAACACCACACTCATCAGACGCGTAATTGCTCCACTATTAATTTCTGTTATATTCCCAATTTTCCAGAATGAACTTCTAGAAGAAGGGAATGCTCATGCTGTGATGTTATACACATGGAGATGTTGCAGTCGAGCAATACCTCAGCCGAGGTCTAACGAACAACCAGATAGAGTACACATCTACGAGAGGACGGTACAAGTTCTAGGTCCTGAAGTTGATAAACTACTGCAGTTTATGTACTTTCAGGTGAGTTATTACTAGCTGTTTCTCGCGACTTACTCAACATAAAATTAAAAAATATAGCCTATGTTATTCACTGATAATGTAGCTTTTTAATGGTGAAAGAATTTTTAAAATCGTCCCAGTAATTTTTGAGTTATTTCAAAACATATAAAAATACAATTCTTTCCGCTTTATAATATTAGTAGGTCCTAAGATTAAGATAGATATAGTTAAAAGTGTAAACTTCTCCGATCCAGTATATAAGACCCTAAGGCCCTGTCCCACCAAATTGTAAATTGTCTGATGACAATCCAACATCTAAAATATGTGATGGAAATATCGGATTTTGGCACCTTATCTGACAGTGACGTCATTTTTAAGCTATCTGATCCTCTATCAGCCACTAGTGCGACAGGCCCTAAAACTCTCAATCCATTATCAAAGTAGTATTTATGTATATAGCTATTATTTCCAGTGGAAATGATGTTTAAATTATTTTTTCAGCGTAAAGCGATAGAGCGTTTCTGTGGCGAAGTCCGCAGACTATGTCATGCTGAGAAAAGACGTGATTTCGTCTCGGAAGCGTATTTATTGACGCTTGGCAAGTTCGTGAACATGTTCGCCGTGCTCGACGAACTTAAGAATATGAAGAGTTCGGTTAAAAATGATTATTCTACTTATAGACGGTGAGTTTTTATATAAATGTTTCTTTCAGATATTTGTAGATATATGTCCCCACTGAGGGTATCGGAGCCAGATTATTCCCAACCGTCACCCCGCTCAGCTCCCGCGTGAGAATGAAAAGTTTCATTCCTCCCACCTTTTAGTTCCACAATCACCAATAAGGTGACAAATGGGACAGTAGAAACTTTTTATTCTCATCTGTTCCCACGTGGGGACAGAGTGTGGTGACGGTTGGGAATAATCCTCGGAGCCTATGTGACTAGGACATAGTCAACACTGCACTTTAAATATCTTAGCCACTCAAATATCCCCCATTTTCATTACCAATTTGAGTGTAGCGTCAATGCAAGTTTTTACAGAACCCCCCTTTTTAAGAACCCTTTTGGGGGTGGATACATCTCACATAGAGATTATAATATTCAGAAACCTGTGAAACCCCTACTGTATATTTCCCTGGGCGGTTACTAAATAGTACCCTAAACAATTGCCCATACACATAACTCACCAATATTTAAAACTAGATTTTGCTCGAGATTACGTCCTCGTAGAATTAAAAAAATAGCCTATGTTACTCACTCATAAAGTAGCTTTTTAATGGTGAAAGAATTTTGAAAAGTATTATCTCCCCTGTCTTATCCTACTCCCGTAGGGTTGGCGCAGTAGGATTTCGTCCTCCAAAGCACTCTATCATACGTCATCTCAGTCATCACTCCCTTCTTGATCATGTCACCATAGAATTTTGAAAATCCCAGTAGTTTTTGAGTTAATTCTACGCTAATTATAAACTACTGTTTGTTTCCAGAGCGGCTCAATTTCTTAAAGTAATGGCAGATAGCCAAAGTTTACAGGAGTCTCAAAATTTATCAATGTTTTTGGCGACACAGAATAAAATTAGAGACACGGTGAAAGATGCACTTGAGAAAATCAATGGTAAGTACTTTATTATAATAAATCTAGCTGCTCGCGACTTTGTCCACTTGAAAATGTAGACTATGTTACTCAGCGATAACATAGCTTTTTAACGGTGAAGGATTTTTTGAAATTGACCCAGTAGTTTTTGAGTTTATTAGTTACATAACAAAAATACAAATTATTCCTCTTTATAATATTAGTAAAAAGTAATATTGGTGAAAGAATTTCAGAAATAACCCTAGTAGTTTTTGAGTTTATTCGTAATATAAAGTAAAAAAAATATGTTAGTTAAGACTAGCTTTGTCTTTATATTTTATTTGTGGGATATAATTATAATTTATTTAAAAAAAACTATATTTTAACGTAGTTTTTATTTGTTTTTAGGTTATGAAGATTTACTTGCAGATGTTGTCAACATTTGTGTTCAGATGTACGAAACAAAAATGTATTTAACACCTTCAGAAAAACATATGTTGGTTAAGGTAAGTTTTAGATTATACTAGATATTGCCCGCGACTCCTGCACGGAATTAAAAAAAATACTTAGTAATATATGTGTTCTTCTAGATTATGTTCTATATCTGTGACAATTTTCATCGAAATCCGTTAAGTCGTTTTGGAGACTTGTTTATTTACTAGCTGTTCCCATGCGGCTTCATCCGCATGAAATTATGATTTTTTTTTTATTGTTTACATTTGTCAAATTATCAATTACAAATGTCAAACTGACATGACACGACAAACCTTGACAATCTTGTTTCCTTAATGTTGGCAGCAACTTATGGTCTCTTTCCCACATTAGGAATTTTATCCAAAATATTTACCCTCTAAGTTTATTGGCGTGAAAATTCATAGCCTAAAGCGTGACGTAAGTGTAGGGATTTTTATTAAAAAGAGTATTATTCACAAATATGCTGTAATTGCTGACATCTTAGGCAACCAAGAAGTGTGTGTTTACGCTTTATTATAATAGTAAAGATTTAACAGGAAAACTAGATTTAATTAATCTTCGCTTCTCGATATAGTAACAAACATCTGAACTTTTGGATTTATAATATTAGTAAAAAAGCATAATTTGGTGTTACATCTGAAAATGTTTCAAATATAACCACCAATCTAGAGATGTTCTATTTGAAAACATGTTCTAATATACATATGTTCTAATTTTAAACATGTTTCATTATTAAATTGTAACTTTTTATCATAAAATTATTAATTACTAGCTGTTCTCATGCGACTTCATCCGCAAAGTAATATAAAAAATTCGTCTTATGGTTCACATTTGTCAAATTATCAATTGAAAATGTCAAAATGACATGACATGATGTCAAATCATAGCAATCTTGCTCCCTTGATGTTGTCAACAACTTATGATCTCTTTCCACATTAGGGTTTTGATCCAAAATATTTACCCCTAAGTTTATCGCCGTGAAAATATATTGCCTAAAGCATGACGTAAGTTTAGGGCTTTTTATTAAAAAAAGAACTATTCAAAAACATGCTGTAATTGCTGACATCTTGGGCAACAATGGTGTGTGTACGCTTTATTATAATAGTATAGATAACAATATTCTTTTTTTTTAGGTAATGGGCTTTGGTCTATTCTTGATGGATTCTGAAGTTTGTAATATTAACCGTCTTGATCAGAAAAAGAAAATACGCCTCGACAGAATTGACAGGATTTTTAAGGTAAAATATTAAAATTTATTTTGATCTGTTTAAATTGTTTGTAAAAATGTCAATTCCTATATATCTTTAAATTAGGTCTTATAAGGGATGCGGCGATGAGGAGTCGAAATAAAACACTAGGTTTCACAAACAACGGGCACTGTTCGTTCGCCGGTCGACGTACAAGTTATATGCCGACCACCCTCAAATTTCACTTTATTTTTTTCACTTAAAAACTACCAACTGTTTTTACATGTACCTCGGTAGAAATTAGTAGTTTATACATAACAAAAATAATTATATAAAAATAATATAAAATACCATAAAAAGGCTTTTAAAATTCTGTCATCAACAGGTCTGTTTTAATAATCTGTGGCTTATAGATTATTCAAGTGCCAATAGCCTAATGGTTTGGAGTATGGACTACCCATCTTGCGGTCTAGGGTTCGAATCCCGGCATTCGACTTGTGACCATATCCTAGCACAAGCAATCTTAGTTGGAATGGTTAAAGGAAATATTAGTAAATTAACAAAATCTACTAATTTAAAAAAAAAAGATATGTGAAGTGGGAGTAATTCTGTGTTTCTTCTGCCTGCTATAGAATTTGTTTTTGTCCCCTTTTCCTTACCTGACTTTTCTTAAATAGTATGGGAAGAGAAACTGAATTTGACGGGTCTAGGGACATAGAAAGGTAATTAGGCTTTTTCAGTTTCCTCTGCCGAGGCAACGCATCTTTTGCGGATGTCTATTGTTAGCGGACGTTTCGCTATTTTGGCTACTTGCTCGTTTGATTTCTTATGATATATAAAAATATGTTTTTTAAAACAGTTTTGTATATCGTATTGTTTTTTATTTCAGAACCTGGAGGTAGTGCCTCTATTTGGCGATATGCAAATTGCACCATTCAATTACATCAAGAGATCGAAACATTACGATCCAAGCAAGTAAGTGACTTATGTTCCAAATGTACTGAATTATTCAATACTAGCTTTTGCTAGCGACTTCGCCTGAAATAAAAAGAAATAATACCATTTGTTACTCACAGATAAATTACCTTTATAACGGAAAAATAATTTTTGAAATCGGCCCAGTAGTTTTTGAGTTATTTAAATATATACAAAAAAATATTAACCTGTTCTCATCATAATATTAATATATATTTGTAAAAAAAAATATCTTGCATAATATTATTCTGCATTTTTATTTAAAAAATTTTATGTTTAGTACTTTTGTATCAGAAATAATATATCACTTCATGTTTTTTCTCCATTTTTTAATTTGAGTTATAAAAATATATTTCCAGGTGGCCATTATCTTCAAGCCCCAATCCACCATCACCTCAAGCAGACCTGATGGTCCACCTGCCTCAGATCAGAGAAGAACACCAGAATTACATATCTGAGCTCGCTAGATACAGTAATGAGGTATGTTCTGGTACAAATATGTTCTGTAAATCTAATCTAGAAATGTTCCAATTTACATGTACATTATATATAAACAAATATCAGATAAAATGTAAATAAATAATGTACTGATTTATTAAAAAATGTAAATTTAAATTTACCGATCAAGAAACGTTTCTAAAATACTAATATTAAAACAAAGATGTTCTAATATAAAAATGTTCCTACATAGATGTCCTAATATAAAAATGTTCCTACATAAATGTCCTAATATAGAAATGTTTCAGCATAGAT
>NW_013525325.1:370544-370681 GCF_000836215.1 Papilio polytes | reverse complement strand
GTTTTCATATAGAAATGTTCCAACATAGATGTTCCAATATAGAAATGTTCCAACATAGATGTTCTAATATAGAAATGTTCCAACATAGATGTCCTAATATAAAAATGTTCCAACATAGATGTCCTAATATAGAAATG
>NW_013525325.1:302366-370491 GCF_000836215.1 Papilio polytes | reverse complement strand
GTTCCAACATAGATGTCCCAATATAGAAATGTTCCAACATAGATGTTCTAATATAAAAATGTTCCTACATAGATGTCCTAATATAGAAATGTTCCAGCATAGATGTTTTCATATAGAAATGTTCCAACATAGATGTCCAATATAGAAATGTTCCAACATAGATGTTCTAATATAAAAATGTTCCTACATAGATGTCCTAATATAAAAATGTTCCTACATAGATGTCCTAATATAGAAATGTTCCAGCATAGATGTTTTCATATAGAAATGTGCCAGCATAGATGTTATAATATAGAAATGTTCTAATATAGAAGTGTTCCATCTAGGTGACGACAACTTTTAAAGAAGCAGGTTCAGATGCTGAAAATAAAGCGGTTACTGAACTTTGTTTACGAGGTCTCCAGTTGTTATCCTCTTGGTGTTCAGTGTTAACTGAATTATGTTCTTGGAAACTGCTGCACCCAACTGATCACACTATCAACTCTAGATGTCCAGCGGAGGCTGAAGAATATGAAAGGGTAAGTCCCTTTATAATTATTACTAGTTTTCGCCCGCGACTCCGTCTGCGTGGAATTAAAAAAATTAAAATGAGTAGCCTGTATTCTTTCAGACTATCCTCTACATCTATCTTGGTGAAATTTAGCATATATGTAGAAGTCTGGAAGAACACATAGGGTACTTTTTTCTTATTTCTACGTTGACGCAGTCGCGGGCGAAAGCTAGTAAATTAATAAATCAACCATTTTTTAGGCTACTCGTTATAATTATACATCTGAAGAGAAATTTGCTATGATAGAAGTGATAGCTATGATAAAAGGTCTTCAAGTGTTAATGGCTCGTATGGAGACTGTGTTCGCTGATGCAGCCAGACGCTCGATATACGCAGAGTTGCAGGATTTCGTACAGTTATTACTAAGGGAGCCACTAAGGAAGGCGATTAAGAACAAGAAGGATCTGATACGAAGGTCTGTGGGTGGAAATTTATTTGTGTTTAAGGAAAATTTTAAATTTAAATTGTCTTTAAGATATTTAAAATATTAAACAAACGCAACTAAGAGATCGCTTAAAATAACAATTTTCGTTTCTAAATAATTGTTTTTCGATGTTTTTGAATATTTTTAAACAGTGGTAGAGCCTGCTTTAATATGATCGCGTTGTAGGGCTCTACGGAATACCACAAGCACAAGATAGATGTGAAGTGGAAGTAATTCCGCCTACACTATTGAGTGTGCCGGAGGCCTAATTTTAGTCTCTTTCCATCCTTTTTTTGAAGATAGGATGGAACAGTGGATTTGATGGAGGAGACGCATAGTAAGGGGAAATATCCTCTTTATGTGCGTCTCTTTCTCCGTCGATTGAGGGTAGGCAATCTGCAATTGCGGATGTCTGGGCAGCTGTCGGTCGCTTCGCCATTTTTAACAGTGGTAGTGCCCGCTTTAACATCTTAGCACTGCAGGGCACGCCCCCAGTAATACCACGACCACACAGGCAGGCGTGAAGTGGAAGCAATTCCGTGTACAGTCTGATGAGTGTGGTGCCGGAGGCATAATTTAAGTCCCTTTCTCTTTACCACCCTTTTCTTATAAGGAGAGGTTGGGAAGAGGAAGTGGATTTGACGGTGGAGGAGATGCATAGGAAGGGGCAATATCCTCTTTGTATGCATCTCCTCCTCCGTCGTATAAGGGTAGGCAACGCATCTGCAATTGCGGATGTCTATGGGCAGTCGCTTCGTCATTTTGGCGAATTCAGGTGGCAGCTTGCTTTAAAAAATGTTTGTACAGTATAATAGTGTCTGTGCGCGAGACATGCGGCGACTGGGCGCGCGGCTGCGAGCCGCAGCAGGACCCGGCGCTGCGCGGCAAGAAGGACGCCGACGCCAGCTTCACTATTAAAGTTCCCAGGAGGAATGTTGGTGAGACCCTATCGTATATATCATATAAATATTATAAATGCGAAAGTTACGATGGATGGATGTTTGTTAGAGTTTGTAGCCTAAACTGCTGAACGGATCTTCATGAAATTCGGCACAGGTTTAGAAAGTCTGGAACACATAGGCTACTTTTTATCCCGGGAATAGTTAGTTCCCGTGGGATTTATTAATTCAGTTTTTGTATTTACTCGATCATTCTGCAACGGTTCAACATATCTTATTGAGTTTTGTCACAGATATAAAACAAAGTGTGGAGTACACATGGGATAAGGTTCTTCAGCTTTTTGTTATTTATATAGTTCGTATGTTTTCTAATACCACGCGGACGAAGTCGCGGGCAACAGCTATTATTTATATTAATACTAGCTTTCCCCCTCAACTATGTCATCGTGGAATTAAAAAACTGAGTAACCTATGTGTTCTTCCAGACTATCTTCTACGTCTATGCTATATTTACCACAAACTCTAACAACATCTATCTTAACTTAAAACTCTTAGTCCGAAAGAATACAGATTTCTGGGTATTGTGTTTTTTCATTGTGTTTTATCTCGACATGTTCCATCGGAAAATGTTTCAAGCCTCGAAAATTTATTTTTAATATGTATTAGTAATATTAATCATCAATATAGTTAGAATATACTTCTCCCTATTTTCTCAATACAAAAACAAGGAAAAGATTGATGAAATTATATAATTTTTTTAATAATTATTAAAATATTTGGATTTGGCTCACGAGATTACCGCGTGGCGTATGAAATCGACTACCATTATTCCGATAGTCGTTTCGGTACACGAGCTGATAGCGAAGAGCTTCGACCAACACCTTAAAAAGCTCTCGCTAGACAGTTGGATTAAGCCCGATACAAAAGGCGGTTATTTTAGAAACCGCAGGAATAGTGAGGTTCCTGTCTCTGCACTGAACACTGGTTGCTTGAGTCATCGGATTCCGCAGCCGGTGGTGCTCTATTTTTTATATAATATTGTAACAAGATAAATTAAGACTACTCGCGCCATCGTATGCCGAGTAGTAAAATCGTGCATGCGGCGCCATAATGCATTGATGCAACTGAACAATTACGCCGCTTGTCACTAGATGGCGCCATAGTTCACTTACATGCCGCTATCAATGTACATAGATGGTTTCGTGACCTCGGCCGCCGTGACGAGCTTGAGGTGTGCTTGGTTACTCGTGGTGTGCTTACGCTAGGCACTCTTGGTGCTTCAACCATTGCTTGAACACTCAAGGGTCCTCGGAAAAGCATTAACTCGCCTTGCATAACTGCGCCTCACCTAAGTTGGGTCATTTATGTAAGCGGTGATCGCCCACGTAACGCTCGCCCCGCACCCCCCGCTACAATATAAAATATTTTATTTTTATATCAAATCTTGTAAAAAGTACAAATCTTTCTAACACAATCTAGAAATTCTTTTATCTGATATTTCAGGACCATCATCGACACAATTATATATGGTTAGAACACAACTGGAAGCTTTGATATCTGATAAATCTGGCGGTAGAAGGACATTAAGGAAGGATCTAGATGCCACCACTTTGACACAAATCGAAACATTTCACCGTCAGAGTTTCTATTGGGGGTATTTGTTAAATCTGTCAGGTAAATATTGAGTTTTTATTAACAAAATAATCATCATCCTGCCTTATCCTACTCCCGTTGGGTGCACCGGGTTTTCGTCCTCCAAAGCACTCTATCATCCGTCATCTCAGTCATCACTCCCTTCATTATATCACCTATCACGCAATCCATACAACTCTCTACCGGTGTCTCCATATTCATAACTAACCTCCGTCTTGTTACATGCGATTCATCACTTCTCATAACATGCCCCCATGCTAACCTTTTACTCCTTACCTTCTCTACCACTGGGGCTACTCTCAAACTTCCTCTAATAAACTCATTAACAAAATAATCATTTAATAAAATGTTTTTTACAGTTTCTTTGCTTGAAAGCGTTTTAAATAGTATTTCTCTTTCAGATTCCTTACAAAAGTGTTGCGATCTCTCTCAGTTGTGGTACAGAGAGTTTTATTTGGAAATGACAATGGGTAGGAAAGTAAATGTAAGTTTTTTTAAATGTCTGTTATTTTTATTTTTATAGAAACACGAGCTGTTGCCCGCAACTTCGTTCGCGTGATATTAGAAAACATACTAACTATATAAATTACAAAAAACTACGTATCCCGGGAACCGGACATTTATCTGAGATGAAGCTTACCCCATGTGTACTCCACACTTTGTTTTATATCTGTGACAAATCTCAATAAGATATGTTGAACCGTTGCAGAATGATCGAGTAAACATTTAAAAACTAAATTAATGAATCCCACGGGAACCGTAACTATTCCCGGGATAAAAAGTAGCCTATGTGTTCTTCCAGACTACGCTCTAAACCTGTGCCAAATTTCATGAAGATCCGTTCAGTCGTTTAGGCTACAAACGCTAACAAACATCCATCCATCTAAACTTTCGCATTTATAATATTATATAAGTAAGATATTAATCTCAATATGATCCAATCATGATCAATCATAACAATGTTCCGATTCAATATTGTTAATCTAATATAGAAATGTTCCGATTTAAACAATGTTCCATTTACAGATTATCACTTTTTATATATTTCTTTGATTTCCAATAGTTTTTGTGTTTGTTTTCAAGAAATGTACGGTACGTCATCAGCATAACGAGGAATGTAACGATTTGGTAACAATGGAGAAAAGAATTCAGTTTCCCATAGAAATGTCTATGCCTTGGATATTGACTGACCATATTCTGCGAAGTAAAGAACCAGCTATGATGGAGTGAGTAATTTATTAACTTAGACTCAACTTAGATTATTACTTTTTGTATTTCAAGCCCTGATAAAAATTGTTGTTCTTTGTTGAGACATAGCTATGTGTTTTTTATCTCTAGATGTTAAAGATATTTTAAAGTTTCTATAAGAGCGAATATGTTAAAAATTTAATGAAAATTATATATTAAATAACCTAAAAATGACACATCTGACATATGTCACTGTTTTGATTATAAGTATACCAAAAGTCGGTTTTGGCAAGAAGTCAATGTTAGGTTTTTTTTTTCGGAAAAAATCTTACCGTATGAAAGAAGTTTCTGTTATTATTTTTTTTATGAAGCATATAATACTGGTCAAACAATAATGATTTTTGTACTAAATTTATTTTCTTCTAGATATGTACTATACCCGTTGGATTTATACAATGATTCCGCTCAATATGCGTTAACTGTGTTCAAAAAACAATTTCTCTACGACGAAGTAGAGGCTGAAGTTAATTTGTGCTTCGATCAGTTCGTTTACAAACTGTCTGAACAAGTCTACGCTCATTACAAACAACTGGCTTCCAGGTATCATTCGTTCTTATTCATTCATTCATTACCTTACTCCCTAATAGTGTGGAGATATAGCTAGCTTTTGTCCGCGACTTTAAAAAAATCACAGTAAATAGTCTTACGAAGACTATGGCCTAGTCACCCCTTATAAGGGTATGCTCTGAGCCCCTTGCTGGGGACGTATGGTGATGATGATGATGATGATGATGGTTCTTATGTTCTTTTAGAACATAATCTAAATCCATTCCAAATTTCATCTATATCCGTTAAATTTGGGAGGTAGATAACAAACTTCTTTCCATAAAAACTATCGCATTTATAATATTAGTAAGATTACCTTTTGCATTCGATTTAATCAGCGTAAATTTAAAAACAAAACAAAAGTTAGTAGCCTAGGTGTTCTTCCAGACTATCCTCTACATTAAAAAATCATCGAGATCCGTTCTACACTACAGGATATAAACACTAACAATCCATATAAACTTTCACATTTATAATATTGACAGTATGTTACTGGACAAGCGGTACCGCGCGGAGTGCGCGGCGCGCGGCGCCAGCACTGGCGGCGGCGCTGGCAGGTACGCCTCGCTGCTGCGCCAGCGCCACGTCGCGCTGCTCGGCAGGCACGTCGACCTCAACGCGCTGGTGAGTCACAACACGATCATGACCAACGATAACCGATCATGACCAGCGAAGACCGATCATAAACAACTATGACCAGCGATGACCGACTATGACGGATCATAAACAAGTATGACCGATTATGACCAACTTTGACTAGCGGTAACCGATCATGACCGATTATGACCAGCGATGGCCGATCATGACCGGTCATGATTTTTGATGACTAGCTATAATACGTACAAATTTGTATAAATACAAGTATAAGTGTTCGTATACATTAAGAAATATTAAAACTTGTGCGGAGGATGACAAGTCTTAAATACAATATTGGAAAATTGCCATTTTTCTTATCAATTGTAAACTTTCGTGTTATAACATTATAACGAATTGTTTAACGGATATCACTTACTATTTTAAGAAGACAGCCCAATAACACTCACCCTGTAGATGGACCTCTGATGGGTCCAAAACTAGAAGGTGTCTAATAGACATGAGTGATAGCCGTTTAAAAAAAATATTTTTCTTATAGTTAACGTATTGTGATGTTTTTATTAAGCGTCGGTGGCTCAGTGGTTTGAACACTTGACTTGTAATCTACAGGTCTTGGGTTCGAATCCCGACGTGTACCAATGTGATTTTCGATTTTTTCGAATAATCATATGTACATAATTTACCCGACGTTCTTACGGTGAAGGAAAACATCGTGATGCAACCTGCACATATCGGCGAAGAAATTCAAAGATATGTGTGAAGTCGACCAACCCGCACTTGGCCAGCGTGGTTGACTATGGCCTAGTCACCCCATACTAGGGTAGGCTCCGAGCCCCTCGGTGGGGACGTATAGTGAGCTGGTGACGTGACGATGTTTTTATTAGGTGGCTCAACGTATCAATGCGGACATGCACCGCGCATTAGACGCGGCTGTCGCGAAGTTTGAAGCAGGTGATATCACCGGAGTTGTGGTGAGTGTCATTTTCAAATAATCATTGATTGTATAGATATAGCTTTGGAATTTAAAAAAAAAAAACGAAAATTAGTAGCCTATCAGACTAACAAATAAACGCAGTAAAAGTTAAATTGGAATAAAATGAGTGTAAGTAAAATTAGTACTAATATTTGCTTATACAAAATCATTACACAAACTAATAAAAATACATCTAAACTTCCATATTTATTAGATGTAAATATACTAATAAAAAGAAAAGATTTGTATTTGTTTACGCACAATAAAACCTCGATAACTCAAACCTCGGTAACTTAAAAACCTCTATAACTTCAAATAATATGTTCCCTTCCCATCACAGCCCAGAACCTCTACAAAGACCCTTGATAACTTAAAATATTTTGTGTTTGCCTTGGACTTTAACGTATCCAGGTTCTACCGACTTGAAACAACTCAAAAACTAAAGACCGATTTTAAAAATCCACCATTAAAAAGCTACATTATCAGAGGCTTTACCAGTGGTAGTGCCCGCTTTAACATCTTAGCACTGCAGGGCTCGCCCCCCAATACCACGACCGCACAGACAGGCGTGAAGTGGAAGCAATTCCGTGTACAGTCTGATGAGTGTGGTGCCGGAGGCCTAATTTAAGTCCCTTTCTCTTTACCACCCTTTTCTTATAAGGAGAGGTTGGGAAGAGGAAGTGGATTTGACGGTGGAGGAGATGCATAGGAAGGGAAAATATCCTCTTTATGTGCGTCTCCTCCGTCGTATAAGGGTAGGCAACGCATCTGCAATTGCGGATGTCTATGGGCAGTCGCTTCGCCATTTTAGCGGTTTCAGGTGGCCGCTTGCTCGTTTGCCACGTTATGTTATAAAAAAAAGGCTATATTTTTTACTATTTTTAAATCCACTCAGGCTAGAAATTATTTAAATTTCATTCCAGGAATTAGAAGGTTTGATATCGGTAAATCGTTTATGTCACAAACTTCTAAGTCGGTATCTGACTCTGGACGAGTTCGAAGCGATCTTACGCGAATCGGACCACGGAGTGCTCGCTCCGTACGGCAGGATTACTTTGCACGTATTCTGGGAACTTAATTACGATTTCCTGCCTAATTATTGCTATAATGCTGCGACTGACAGGTAAGTTGAATATATCTATACTATAGTTCCCGTGCGACTTCATCCGCATGAAATTAAGAAAATAATTATTTTATTGTTTACGTTTGTCAAATTATCAATTACAGTCAACATGACAACCTTGCTTCCTTGATGTTGGCAACTTGTGGTCTCTTTCCCTCATTAGGGTTTATATCCAAATTATTTACCCCCCTAAGTTTAATGGCGTTAAAATATATAGAAAGAAGTGTGTGTTTACGCTTTATTATAATAGTATAGATTCTAATAAAGCGTAAACACACACTTTGTTGCCTAAGATGTCAGCAATTACACCATATTTTTCAATAATTCTTTCTTTTAAAAAAGCCTTACACTTACACGCTTTAGGTTATATATTTTCACGCTATTAAACTTTGGAGTAAATATTTTGGATAAAAACCCTAATGTGGGAAAGAGAACATAAGTTGCTGCCAACATCAAGGAAGCAAGATTGCCAAGTTCGTCATTTTGACAATTGACAATTTGTCAAATGTAAACAATCAAATAATTTTATGCTGACGAAATCGCACGGGAACAGCTAGTTTGTTATAAAATGATTAAGAATGACTTAAATTATGATACCCCATGATGATGAATAGTTTTTTAGTTGATGAGTTCTTCGAACGATGGATCAGTTTGAAAATGATAGATTAGTTGATCGAATGTTATTTTTGTTGATCGAATGATTAGCATGATAGTATAATGAAGTGATAGTATAGTGCACCGAATATCGTTTGGTTGAACCAGCGATAGTTTATTTGATCGATTTATAATTTTATTGATGTAGTGGTAGTTTGGTTAATCGATGGATCAGTTTGAAAATGATAGATTAGTTGATTGTATGTTATTTTTGTTGATCGAATGATTAGCATGATAGTATAATGCAGTAATAGTATAGTTGATCGAATATCGTTTAGTTGAAACAGCGATGGTTTAGTTGAACCAGCGATAGTTTGGTTGATCGAATTATATTTTAATGAATGTAGTGATAGTTTGGTTGATCGAATGATACGATAAATTAAAAATAAACGGTTGTTAACGACCTAATGATATTTTAGTTGATCGACTGCTTGTTTAGTTGATCCAGCGATAGTTTAGTTGATCGAATGACAGTTGACTGATAGTTTAGTTAATTGAATAGTTGAAGTTTAGAAAAAAACCTTTGATCTGATTAGTATACAGTGATAGATAGAAGATAACATTTTACAGTGGTAGAGTCCGCTTTAACATCTTCGCACGAATGTGCCGGCTCGCCCGGTGCAATATCACGACCACACAGAAAACAGGCGTGAAGTGGAAGCAATTCCGCGTTTCGTCATATGAGTGTGGTGCCGGAGGCCCAACTTTAGTCCCTTTTCCTTACCGGACTTTTCCTTATAAGAAAAGGATGGCAAGGGAACGTGACGGTGCAAGAGACGCATAGGAAGGGGAAATATCCTCTTTATGTGCGTCTCTTTCTCCGTCGATTGAGGGTAGGCAACGCATCCGTAATTGCGGATATCTATGTGCAGCGGTTGCTTCGCCATTTTGGCGGATTCAGGTAGCCGCTCGTTTGCCACCTTATGTTATATAAAAAAAAATACGAAAACGAGAGAATACAAGGTAATTGATATTTATATTTGAATAGGTTTGTAAAATGTCGTGGGATTCAATTCGTGGCGGGAGTTCAACGCGAACGGCCGCAGCAGTACGGACATGCGTTGTTGTGGGGATCTAAGCAGTTAGGATTCCCTTATGCCGCACAATACGCGCAATACGCAGGTAGGGGAAAATAAATATAATGACGCTAAATATAAGGTTTTTTTATTTATTTGTGGGTATTTTTTTGTTAGTCTCTAAGGTATAGTAAATAACAAATAGATTAAGTAAATTTAGTTCGAATCTTGTTAAAAAGACTGGAAATAATATTCTCTGCTTAAATTGTGCAGTATATCTTTTCACCGCGAATTCCGTGTCCCCATATAACATGGTATTCCATATAACGCGATATTTCAAACATATTAAAACAAGAACCTCGTATAACGCGATTTATGACTTCTCTGTTGAAAGTTATACGAATCACTACTACGGTAATTTCTATAACGCGGGACTATCAACCGCGTTATAGGGGGTTTACAGTAATTTATTTTTTCTAGGTTTATTTGCATTATAAATTAACTATTTTGCATATTATTTAAAATTAAACAAATAATAAATTATTGAAAAAATATTTCAACGATAAAATACTATCCAGGATTCGTTGGAGCACAACATCTTCACGCCCTAGTCCGGTTATTGGGTTACCAGGGTGTGGCAGTAGTGGTAGGGGAACTATTAGGCGTTGCCCGAGGCCTTTTACATGGAACACTCGCTCAGTTCACCAGAGCGCTAGCGGCCGCTATGCCCCGCCACTGCAAGCTGCCGAGATACGATTACGGATCTAATGGTAAGTTTGGATAATAGATGGCGCTGATCTCGAGATAGAACACGAGGTTAACTTTCTTTTCCTGTAAAATATTTTGGAAGCTACTTTTATCCGACTGATAAGTAAAGTAATGAATTTCATGTGTAAATTTGTTTTTAAACGGGTTTGTATGTTTGAAACACCCTACAATCTAAACTACTGAACGGATTTAGATGAATGAGGTGTCATTGGATTCGTATAGAGACAGACTACAGAGTGTCATCTATACTATAATAATAAAGCGTAAACACACAACTCTATGTTGCCTAAGATGTCAGCAATTACACCATATTTTTGAATAATTCTTTTTCTAATAAAAAGTCCTACACTTACGTCATGCTTTAGGATATATATATTTTCACGCCATTAAACATAGGGGGTAAATAATTTGGATAGAAACTCTGATGTGGGAAAGAGATCATAAGTTGCCAACATAAAGAAAGAAAGATTGCTAAGGTTTGTCATGTCATGTTTTGACATTTGCTATTAATAATTTGACAAATTAAAACAATAAAATAAAATTTTCATAATTTCATGCGGGTGAAGCCGCACGGGAACAGCTAGTAGGGTATAATATATTTGCATAAAATATATACAGTGGACATGAGAATTAATTTTGTTTAAATATTTCTTGATTTTTAAAGTCTACATGAATCAATTAGATTAATGTCCGGTTTCCCAGCTACTTTTAGCTATTGGTTAGATTTCAAAGAGAGTAAAATGCAACTTAAGTACATCCTAAGACTAATTTCATGAAGTTTCGAATCAAAAATAGTAACAAATGGCTAAAAGGAGCTAAGAAACAGGCCATTAGTTAGGTCAAGTCAAGAAGTTTTGAAGAATTTTTTACCTTCCAGGTGTTCTGGGTTACTATCACGCTCAACTGACTGATATAATCCAGTATCCCGATGCTCGTACGGAATTATTCCATTCGTTTAGAGAACTCGGGAATATTATTCTATTCTGTATGCTTATTGAACAGGTGAGTTTCACATATAAATACACAAATTCACACACCCATAGATGTGATACACACACAAGTGAAAGAGTTCAACAATTATTTTTGATCCGCATTTTATGGCATTACGCGATTTTACGGCATTTTATGGCATTACGCGATTTTATGTCATTTACCAGTGTTAGTGCCCGCTTTAACATCTTAGCACTGCAGGGCACGCCCCCAGTAATACCATGACCACAAACAGCCGTGAAGTGGAAGCAATTCCGTCTACAGTCTGATGAGTGTGGTGCCGGAGGCCTAATTTCAGTCCCTTTTTCTCTACCACCCTTTTCTTATAAGGAGAGGATGGGAAGGGGAAGGGGAAGTGGATTTGACGGTGGAGGAGATACAAAGGAAGGGGAGATATTCTCTTCATGTGCATCTCCTCCTCTGTTGGATAAGGGTAGGCATCTGAAATTGCGGATGTCTATGGGCAGTCGCTTCGCAATTTTGGCGGATTCAGGTGGCCGCTTGCTCGTTTGCCACCTTATGTTATAAAAAAAATCAAGCAAAGGCCACTTGAATTCACTAAAATAACGAAGAAACAGTCTATAGACATTCGCAATTGCAGATACGTCGACGGAGACGCACATAAAGAGGATATTTCCCCTTCCTATGCGTCTCCACTATCAAATCCACTTTTCCTTCTCATTCCTTCCATGTATGAAAAGGTTGGAAAGGGAAAGCCACTTCAACTAAGGCCCTGCCAGATCAGACTATACGCGGAATTACTTCCACTTCACACTTGTCTTCTGCTTGGGGAGATTCGATGTATTCCTGCGAAAATATTAAGTGCCCTACTATTTTTAATATTTCCAACTGGTTCATTGTAATATAATTTTAAAATAGTCGAATATTTATAAATATGTTTAGGCTTTGAGTCAAGAAGAAGTGACAGATTTACTCCACGCTGCGCCATTCCAGAATATTCTGCCTCGGCCGTTCGCTGCAGGTAAAATATATTATTTCTCTGTAAAACTATACATAATCCCTATTTATATACTAGAATAAAATATTTCTTATCCAAACAGAGGGAGAGAAACCTGAGGTAAAACAGAAACGCCTAGAATCAAAATATTCAGCGCTGCAGATTGTCCAGAACGTGGATAAATACGGTACTGCCAAGGTAAAGACTTTTTATTGTCATATATAATGTAATTATTCGAAATTATGAATAACTTAGACTTAGATGTTATATGGTAACTTTGCTTTATTTCGTTGATACTATTTTTTTAAAATATAACAAAGTTGCAAGAAATTTACTGAAAGGGGAATGACTATTTGAATTTTTATTTCGCAACAAACTAGCAATTAGAAAATTTATATTAAGACAGACTTATTCAGTTGTAAATTTTTATATCTTATGTATATATATACATCAGGGATGTTGCGGATGTTGATTTTTTCACATCCGCGGATGCGAATGCGGATGCGGAGTTTTGAGGGCTCACATCCGCGGATGCGGATGTTAAGATATGTAAACCGTCATCACCATGATATCAACATCATCAACATATCAGCCTTTATTATGTAACTAAAGTATATTAATGAAGAATTAAAACAATGATGACATAAATATTTTTATTGTAAATAATCAAAAATTATTATATATTAAACACCTATTGGTATTAGTAATTAAATGTAAAAATAGGAGCATTATACTTAATGAACAGGAGTATTGGTGCTTTTCTGGTTCAAGGCGATTACGCAGAGGTTCAAAAATTAAACCCGGGCTACTAAATTGTTCGCTAGGAACACTGCCCGGCTATTTGCATGATATTCGCATCCGCATGAACATCCGCACTGATTAATGCAGATGCAGATGTCCAAATCTATGCGGAAGTTCCGTATTAGCGGATGCGGATGCGAATATTCGCAACATCCCTGATATACAAGCTTAAAATCTTACAAACACAATAAATACGTGTAGTGTTTGGGATCCTTCGATTATCAAGTAAAACGCCAGATAAAATAACTTTTATTATCTCCTTAAACTACTACCTACTCCGTTGACGTCGTTTGATCTATCTGTTCACCTTTTGCCCTTCAACCTCTCTCTCTGTCGCTTACATGCCTTCTCCCTCACACTCCCGTTCCGTTCCTTTCCACGTCAAAATCCATCTGTGTATGCATCTGTGTTAAAATTAAAAACACAATAAACACATAATTTATTATGTCATCTATAAAAATCACCTAATTTGTTGAACTTCAATTATTTTCTCGCAAATAGTACCAATCAGAGATTTAAATTTTTTCTGGCATAAACAGTTAGAGCGAGAACACTCCTTTGACTATGTAATCGTATAACTGTTTAGTTTCGCTTTGATTCCAATCTTATATAGAGGTTGTGCAACTAAACAGTTAAATTGTCGACACAATAAACAATCGCCCAACAGCTGAGCGATAGTTTAGTCAAAGATGCAGAAAACCCTACAAATCGAGTCACATTCATTACAGTGGTAGTGCCCGCTTTAACAGCTTAGCACGAATGGGCCGGCACCCCTGGTGTAATACCACGACCACACAGAAGACAGGCGTGAAATGGAAACAATTCCGTGTTTCGTCTGATGAGTGTGGTGCCGGAGGCCTAATTTAAGACCCTTTCTCTTTACCACCCTTTTCTTATAAGGAGAGGTTGGTAAGAGGAAGTGGATTTGACAGTGGAGGAGATGCATTGGAAGGGGAAATATCCTCTTTATGTACGTCTCCTCCTCCGTCGGATAAGGGTAGGCAACGCATCTGCAATTGCGGATGTCTATGGGCAGCGGTCGCTTCGCCATTTTGGCGTTTTCAGGTGGCCACTTGCTCGTTTGCCACCTTATGTTATATAAAAAAAAAATTAAAGTATAACAAAATATGTAACTAAACTCCATACATGATTGCTATATCTACATCTATACTAATATAATAAAGCGTAAACACGCACTTCTTTGTTGCCTAAGATGTCAGCAATTACAGCATATTTTTCAATAATTCTTTCTTTAATAAAAAGCCCTACACTTATGTCACGCGTTAGGCTGTATATTTTCACGCCATTAAACTTATATATGAGAAAGAGACTATAAGTTACGAGCTGCCATCATCAATAATCAAAATTGGCATTTTTGTCATTTGTTAATTTGAATTTTGACATTTGCAATTGAATTTCACAAATGTAAACAATAATATAAAGTTTTTATAGTTTCATGCAGATGAAGCCGCATGGGAACAGCTAGTTTAAAATAATTTCGTATAATCTTTATAGCAAAGTCAACTAGCCCGCGAAGGAGACTTATTAACCAGAGAGCGATTGTGCTGCGGCCTTTCTCTATTCTCTGTGGTACTGCGCCGTTTGCGGGCGTGCCTCACCGCGCCGCAGTGGCCGAGCCCGCCGGCAGCGCCGCAGCACGCGCCTCTACACACTGATGATACTAGCGAGTTCCACAGGTTAGTTACGTTCAACAAGTCAGGTATATGTTCAACAGATCAGGTGTATGTTCAACAGATCAGGTATTTGTTCATCAAGTCAGGTGTATGTTCAACAGATCAGGTATATGTTCCACAGATCAGGTGTATGTTCAAAAGATCAGGTGTATATTCAACAGGTCAAGTGTATGTTCAACAGGTCAGGTATATGTTCAACACATAAGATCTATGTTGGAATGATCAGTTCTACGTTGCACTTGTCAGTTTTGTTAGATCGACAACTGTGTTCCAACGTAACTATAGTGTGATCCAGGAGTACACACGGTAACAAAAAAAGTACAGACAAACTGATAACCAACTACCGGGAAGCTAATAAAAAAAAAGTCAGAATTTTCTCGATAAATAGGTTTGAAATATCTTTTCAGACTGTGGTCCGCTCTGCAGTTCTTGTATTGCATCCCAGTTGGAGATACGCAGTTTACTGTCGAGTGAGTAAAAAATGTATAATCCAAATTATTACAAAATTCTCAAGTTTTTTAAGAGATTTGAAATTTGAAATTGGTGTAGTTTTTTTGAGAATTTCTTTTCCAGATTCCGTTTTCAAAATTACCATTCCATTTTTTCAAATTTTGAATGTTAATTTTTAAATTCCGAATTCTATTTTTAAAATTCATAGTAGTCAAAATTCCATTTTTAAAACTCCTAATAGTCAAAATTTCTTTTTTAAATCCTTGTTTACGAACTTGAAAACTACAAACTTCTTTTAGGGAGTTATTCGGCGAAGGTCTTCACTGGGCGGGATGCACCATCATCGCACTTTTGGGTCAGCAGAGACGTTTCGAGGCTCTCGACTTCTGCTACCACATCCTGAGAGTCCAAAGAGTTGATGGGAAAGATGAACTGGTTAAGGGAATTGTAAGTTTTATATGTATATAGCTTATCTCGTGACTCCGTCCGTGTGGAGTTCAAAAAACAAAAATGAGTAGCCTATGTGTTCTTTCGGACTATCCTCTACATCTATACCGAACATCCATACATTTCATCACATTCACAACTTACAGCATCACACACTCATAACACATAGTATACAGTCCGCGTGGAATTAAAAAAAAAAACAAAGATGGGTAGCCTATGTATTCTTCCATACTATCCTCTACATTTGACAACCATCGAGATCCATTCAGTGTAGGATACAAGCTAACGGACATTTAAACTTATATATTTATTTAGTAAGATACATATTTCTCCAAAATATACAAAATCAACTATTTGTAATATCTTTCAGCCACTGAAACGCATGGTGGACCGCATCAGACGTTTCCAGGTCCTTAACTCCCAGATCTTCGGAGTCCTCGCGCGTCATCTGGTCGCTGATGAGGAGCGCGCTGGAGTAGAGCATATACGATGCTTCCCTCCACCAGCTGCTTCACATCATCATGTTGAATAAACTAAACTAACATCAACACTCAATTTACATCAATACTAAACTAACACAACTCAAATATGATGAAATTAAAACTATCATCAACTCAATTCCGATTCACATAGACTAAACTAAAATAACATCACCACTCAATATATAATACTAAACTGACACAACTAAAATGTGATGAAATTAAAACTATCATAATCTCAATTCCGATTCACATCATCACATCGACTAAACTAAACTAACATCAACACTCAATATATATCAATACTAAACTAACACAACTCAAATATAATTATATTAAAAGTATCATAATCTCAATTCCGCTTAACATAATCACGTCGACTAAACAAACATAATTCAGTGAATTTATGATAGTTTAGTTCAGTTTAGTATCATGATAGTTATCACGTCTTCTCAACATTTATGAAATCATCAACACTAAGTAAACTAAATTAACACGATAACTCGACTAACTTTAACTCAACTATCACGTTAACTCAACAATCAACAAATCGTTTATCATCTTAACTCAACAATTACGAAAATAAAACTATGATCATTTCAATTATCACGAAGATAAAACTGGAATCACCTCAATGATTATGTCAATTCAACAATCACGAAAATAAAACTACCACCAAGTCAACTATCATCTCAACTAAATAATGACGTAAAACTATCTGATGTGATATCATCATTTCAACTCAAATATTAAAATTCAACTTTCATTATAATTCTGTCTAAAATAAATACCATTTTATTAATATCTCTTGTCTAAATAAGATAGATTAGTTTGATAAATGACGCATGAAGTATCGAATTCAATTTGTATGAAGTCTAACGTAAATAGACAGGTGTAGTGACGAAACACGCAGCGAACAATTATGAACTATCGATATTCGGTTTAAATAATTATCGAACTCAACTAAAATTATTATTTTCTTATTAATTTAGAGGACAATTCTAGTATTGATTATAGTGTAGAGAATTTAGCGATGACAGAAATAATAGCGAAATCCAATTCGATTACGTACGGCTGTAGTAGTAATAAACATTTATTTACTCTCATTATTTGTAATGGTCATTATTAATTTGAGAAAACAGTGTTTTTTTTTTAATTTATAAGTTATAACTATAAATCTATCGATTCCAACCTATATAAGAATAAAAATCGATAAGATTTATGACAGATTTTACACAACCCATCCCTACTAAATTTGAAATGAATTGTCAAACTAATCTATCTTATTAAGACACACTATAGTTATTACAAACTATTGAATAAAAATAATAAAAAAAAAACAATATTATCATTTTAAAATAAATTTCAAATTCAACTTTATTATCCATTTTCCAATATTTAAATATTCCATAATTTTTAAGATTTTATCGAAGAGGTCTTTATGACATTCGTAGATTTAGGCTCTTATATTAATAAATTATTATTAGGCGTAGTGTTTAATAGTGTTTTTAGTAATAGTAAATTTGAATAAGAGAAATAGATATAAACATACACAATATTATTTAGAAAATATTTTATCGTAAGTATTAACGTAAAAATGACGAAAACCAAATCCAAAAATAAAATTGTGACCTGCGTATTTTAGAGGTCAATTATTTGATATTCAAGGGTTTTGTGAACGGAAATTTGAAAGCGTCATATTTTCTCGATTTCTGGAATTTTTCTTTTGACATTACAGACACTCCATTTTTGTTTAATTTTATTTAAAATAAGCATATACTTTGGTTTTCTTTTCAATATGGGAGAATTTAGAAAGAAGTTAGTTTTTTTCTTAAGGGTAACACTAATTAACAAAAAAATTAAAATCCTTGTAGGATTTAGCGTCGAGTATTATAGCTTTAATTTAAGCATTTATATAACCTTTTTTATTCAATAAATCATTAGAAATAAGGGTGTTTTATTTATTAATAACCTGGCTTTCTCTGCGTGTAATAAACAAGAGTAAGTATGTCTTCAAACTAACCTCTACATGTATGACAATCATCAAGATCCGTTCAGTTTAGGATACAAACAGACATCTAAACTTTCACATTTATAATATTAGTAAGATGCTACATTTTTGAAATGTCAATAATTTAAACTCGTCTATAGTTTGTCTAAATAAGATAGATAAGTTTGATAAATGACGTATATGAAGTACTAAATTCAATTTGAAGTCAAATGTCATACTTAATAGACAGATATCAGTGACGAAACAAATACGCATAACGAACTGAACGATCGATATTCGGTTTAAATAAAATATCTTTTTATAGAAGAACATACAGACGAATTGAGTCAAAACGAATGAAACTGTAAGGGAATTATCAAATGAATAGCATAGGAAAGGGTAATTTCCGTTTTCCAAGCGTCACCTCTGTAATCTAGGTTAGGTCTTAGGAAGCCAATCTGGTTTTATTCTAAACTGTTAAGACACCTGCACAACTTTGACTAAAATATCGCACAATAGTGTTCGATTCGCAGCCAATTCAACTGTTTAGTTGCACAAACATCGAGTTGTTTGCATCATATAACAACTAAATCAAAGCGAGACCTAACGGTTTAAAATTTACATTTCTTTTAATTAAATGTATGTGTATATCGTAAAAGATTTAGAAATGAAACTATTTTTAACGGAGACGTGTATTGATAAAATATGTAAAGAAAAAGACAGAAAAAACGATGACGTCGACAATGTGTTCTAATTTTAAATAATTTAAATTCTTCTTTTCTAATGGCTTGAGACCTAAAAACGTGTAAAAACTCCTTGAACTGTATGTTTGAAACATATGCAAAACGAGCTATTGCCCGCGACTTCGTCCGCGTGGTATTAGAAAACATGAAAACTACATAAATTACAAAAAGTTACGTATCCCTCGGGAACCGGACATTTCTCAGGGACGAAGCTTATCCCATATGTACTCCAGACTTTGTTTTATATCTGTGCCAAATTTCAATAAGATATGTTGAACTGTTGCAGAATGATCGAGTAAACATTAAAGAACTAAATCAATAATTCCCATGGGTACCGTAACTATTCCCGGGATACAAAGTAGCCTATGTGTTCTTCCAGACTATGCTCTAAACCTGTGCCAAATTTCATGGAGATCCGTTCAACCGTTTAGGCTACAAACGCTTATTAACATCCATCCATCCATCCATCTATCCATCCATCCATCTAAACTTTCGCATTTTTAATATTTGTAAGATTATAAATTCTTCCTGACGTTACTTTAAAATTCATGCCGATTTTCACATCCATAATGATCACGCCTGAATTCATACTAGATATCCTGTCCTCTTCACTGTGAGTTATATGACGGAAATAAAAGTAAATTATTGTGACTAAAGGTATATTCACAAGAGTGACTATTAAGTAATACTTTTCGTAGATTTCCACTAGAAAAAAATACATCCATTTCAAAAATTTACCGTTAAGAAGGTAATTTATCTGTGATTAACATAGACTATACATTTTTTTTCATAGGGGGAAAGGGTAAAATATTTTTAGTAACTAACTATACGTCAGTTTTCTAACTCTTCTTAAGAAATATTGTTACTATAATAAATGTATATACAAAACGGATTAACGCGTCTTGAAAAAATTGTCACAGATATAGAACATATTCTGGTAGAAAATAGACAACTTGGTTACGATGTTTTTTTATTATTCCGTGCGAACTTTGCAGGCAAAAACTATATTTTAGTTATTTGCTTCGGAACATTTAAAATTAGAATTACATTTTAATAAAAAAAACAGGAACAATTTAATAAAAACCATGGGAAATATTTTCATATTTATATATTACTAGCTTTCGCCTGCGACTCCGCATGGAAGTAAAAAAACGAAAGTGAGTAGGCTATGTGTTCTTTCAGACCATCCTCTACATCGATACCAAATTTTATTGAAATCCGTTCAACAGTTTAGTCTACAAAGTCTAACAAAGATCCATCTAAAAACCCTAATGTGGGAAAGAGACCATAAGTTGCTGCCAACATCAAGGAAGCAAGGTTGTCATTATGACATTTGCAATTGATATTTTGACTAATGTGAACAATAAAACGATTTTTTTTTATAATTTTATGCGGATGAAGTCGCATGGGAGCAGCTAGTTAAAGATAAAAATTTCAATGTATAAATATATCCTTACAATAAAACATTTGGCACTGCGTCAAAAACATCGGAACTGAGATCACGAAAATGTTGTGAAAGTGATCGAAGTAAACAATTATCTGTGACTCAGAATTATTTCCCACGATTTATTTTTCAGTTCCATTTTCCTTGTTTTTCATGATGTTACATCTTAATTAGAGCGTGCGTATATCTTTGACTAAACTATTGGACAACTCTCAACAGTGGTAGAGCCCGCTTTAACATCTTCGCACGAATGGGCCGACTCGCCCCGTGAAATACCACGACCACACAGAAAACGAAGTGTAAGCAAATCCGCGTTTCGTCTGATAAGTGTGGTGCCGGAGGACTAATTTTAGTCCCTTTCCGTCCCACCTTTTTCTTATAAGGGAAGTATGGGAAAGTAAATTTGACGGTGGAGGAGATGCATAGGAAGGGTAAATATCCTCTTTATGTGCGTCTCTTCCTCCGTCGGATAAGGGTAGGCAACGCATCTGCAATTGCGGATGTCTATGGGCAGTTGTCGCTTCGCCATTTTGGCGGATTTATGTTGCCTCTTGCTCGTTTGTCACTTTTTTGTATAAAAAAATGCCCTTAACCCGCTTACTTACATCACTGCCTTATCCTACTCCCGTAGGGTCGGCGCTCGGTTTTTGTCCACCAAAGCACTCTATTATCTGTCATCTCAGTCCCTTCTCGATCATGTCACTTTTCACGCAATACATCCATCTCTTTCTAGTTTCGGTTTTTCCAATTTATTTAATCCTTTAGTTAAGTCATCTTCTTTCTCCTTATCCTACTCCCGTAGGGTCGGCGCAACAGGTTTTTGTCCTCCACATAACTCTGTCATACGTCATCTCAGTCATCACTCAGTTTAATGTACCTAAAATATATAACCTAAAACGCGTCGTGTGGGGCTTTTTATTAAAAAAAAGATTTATTTAAAACTAGCCTCCGCCGGCGACTACGTCCGCGTGGAATTAAAAAAAAACGAAAGTGAGAAGCCGATTTGTTCTTCCGGACTATCCTCTACATCCGTACTGTTAGGAATAAAATTAGTACCGTGCTATAGAATTGGTGCAACTCTAGATTATCGGCATGAACGTCACGTCCCTAGCTGACAGCTGTCAATGTCACTAGAAGTATGGATCGATTTGGCGCGCATCCTAAGTCTTGACGAGAAGTATTGCTCTGAGTTAAAAGCGACAGTATCAATTAAATAAGTTGTCTAATAGTACCAAATTTCATCAAAATCCGTTCAGCCGTTTAGGCTACAAACTTTAACAAACACCCATCCATCTATCCATTCATCCATCTAAACTTTCGCATTTATAATATTAGTAAGATATACTGTGATTTTCTACATAAGTGTGTCTTTACGCTTTATTATACGAGTACAGATATAGACAAAATGGCGCCCCTTTACGGCGCCTTAGTCGATAACTTCGCCCAACACTAATGGCGTTACCGCGTAGGTATGAAGTCTGCTCACCCCTTTTTTAATGACTTGAGTCATCAAGATACCAAACTCCTTATCTGTCTTTTAAAACATATTGTTAATAATCAATAGCTTTATCTGTTAAGTTTTTGACGTTGAAAAGCTTTTGCAATAAATTTTAATATTAACCAGCTGCGACTTCGTCTACAAAATTTCAAAATACAACCTATGTTACTCGATAACGTAGCTTTTTAACGGTGAAAGAATTTTTGTAATCGGCCCAGTTTTAGAGTAATACCAATATATATAAAAATACAAATCATTCCTCTTTATAATATTAGTATAGATATAAATATAAAAAAGTCAATTTTAAAAGATGTTATTATCCAACTAAAGTCCTTTTTCCTTGAAATTATACCAAACGTAATTAAAAGTGACTCAGATATGTGACGTAGCGTGTCCGCTACGTTATCGTTGTTTGGTTTCAGCTAATTGACAAACAACGCTAGTTTGTTTAGCAGATAGCGGTTTGTTAGCTTTATTTAACGCGATATAATAGCTGTTGAAAATAACCGTTTTTACACGGATAAAAATTGTTCAACTTGTTCATTTCAACCTTTTTCCATTGTTTACTGAGAGAATTGTGAATTATCTTACTAATATTATAAATGCGAAAGTTTAGATGGATGGATGGATGTTTGTTAGCGTTTGTAGCCTAAACGGCTTAATGGATCTCCATGAAATTTGGCACAGGTTTAAAGCATAGTCTGGAAGAACACATAGGCTACTTTTTATCCCGGGAATAGTTACGGTTCCCGTGGGATTCATTAATTTAGTTTTTTAATGTTCACTCGATCATTCTGCAACGGTTCAACATATCTTATTAAAATTTGGCACAGATATAAAACAGAGGTTGGAGTACACATGAGATAAGCTTCATCCCAGATAAATGTCCGGTTCCCGGGATACGTAGCTTTTTGTAATTTATATAGTTTGTATGTTTTCTAATACCACGCGGACGAAGACGCGGGCAACAGCTCGTACTTATATATTTATACTAACTAATATTATAAATGCAAAAGTTTAGATGGATGGATGTTTGTTAGAGTTTGTAGCTTAACCGTTGGCGGATTTCGACGAAAGGTATAGATGTAGAGGATAGTCTATAAGAACACATACGCTACTCACTTTTCTTTTAAATTCCACGTAGACGGAGTCGCGGGCGAAAGCTAGTATTAAATCATAATTTACGAATATTTACAGCGAGGAATACCAAAGAATTATGTTGAAAAAACCGTTAGTTTTAATTCATTCTTTTCATCCATAAACAGTAATAGCCAGATTTTTTTTTATAAACGTTACAAAAGCTGCTATATTAACTGCTATTTCTAGCGCATTACTACAGTCATAAAAGTGGAAACAACGGTTGTTTGTCGAACTGGAACTAGTTCGCTAGTTCGTTTATGTTATTTGCGACGGAAGGACGTGTGTTTCGCTTTAAGGTAAGTAAATACGATGTTTTTATATCAAAAGTATTGAATTATTACGTTATAATGAATTTAGTTAATATTATGCAGTATAATTTGTTAAACAATCTTAAATAACTGCGTCAAATAAAGAAAATATGTGAGAAAATTAATGAATTAACTTATTGTAGAAGTCTGTTTTTTTTTTCACATACTAATGTTATAAATGCGAAAGTTTAGATGGATGTTTGTTAGAGTTTGTAGCCTAAACGGTTGAACGGATTTCGATGAAATTTGGCATAGATGTCTAGTCTGGAAGAACACATAGGCTACTCAGTTTTTTTTAATTCCACGCGGACAGTCACGGGCGAAAGCTAGTGTATCATATGTCAAAGATTGGGGATGTCAGTCATCATCATCAACTTGCCCTTATCCCTTATAGGTCGGCACAGTATGTGCTGCTCTTCCATACATCTCTATCAGCCATATCTGAATCCACTCCTTTCTTAAGCATATCCTCTTTCACACAATCCATCCATACTTTCTTCGGCCTTCTTCCTTTGTAGCCATCAATCTTAACACTTTCAGGTTTATGTCCCCATCGTCTCGTCCCATAACATGTCCATACCACGCTAACCTTTTGCTTCTCAATTTCTCCACCACTAGCGATACTTTCAAACTTCCTCTAATGTCTAGAACAGTGTATAAAATAAAAAAATCTTAACTTATTTCTATTTGTTGTAAGTGGGTTTTTCTTTACATTACTCGTGTGACTCAGAAAGGAAATGTTTTTCGCGTATGACTAGACTTGTAAGAACCTATACAAGTGCGTTGTCATTTTTTTTAAATTATTACTCACTACCTGCAATTAGAATTTTTATTTAGTTTACATTACATTGGAAATTGATCCGTAATACAAAAAGCACGGAAAATACTGAGCTTCATTTTGTATTATTTACCTGATAAAAAAATGTCAAAGAACGTTTTTTAAAAATGAAACCTAGGTCAATACCACAGATGCCCAAAGTAATCACATCCCCTTTCAAAATGTTACTGGTTTAGAAACCCCCTTCTGCAATACTATTTTAAAATGTAATATAAAAAAATGCAATATACACAAACAAGTTAGTTGTAGTGCCCGCTTTAACATCTTAGCACTGCAGGGCACGCCCGGTGTAATACCACGACCACACAGAAGACAGGCGTGAAATGGAAGCAATTCCGTGTTTCGTCTGATGAGTGTGGTGCCGGAGGCCTAATTTGAGTCCCTTTCTCTTTACCACCCATTTCTTATAAGGAGAAGTTGAAAAGGGGAAGTGGATTTGACGGTGGAGATGCATAGGAAGGGGCAATATCCTCTTTATGTGCGTTTCCTCTGTCGGATAAGGGTAGGCACCGCATCTGCTATCGCGGATGACTGAGCAGCGGTCGCTTCGCCATTTTGGCGGATTCAGGTGACCGCTTGCTCGTTTGCCACCTTATGTTATAAAAAAAGTTAATTACAATTAGTTAGATGTAAAAATTTACCTTTTTCAATATATTCGGGCACAAAGGTGAGGTGTGCCAAAAGGGCTTGGCGCATTATTGCTCAGGGGTATAGTTCCGACGAGCACACCTTGAATAAACTATCGCACGACTCTTGTGTTCACAATTGTTTCGCCTTCAACTGTTTAGTTTCTTAACAGACAATATTCCTAATATTATAAATGCGAAAGATGGATGTTTTAACAAACATTTGAAAACGGATCGACGGATCATAAAGAAAATTTTGTTTCCCTTTTATAATTTCGCGGGCGAAAGCTAGTTGCTTACTAAATGTAGTAAATATTTCTTGACGTCGAGTAAATATTCTATAGCCTTGGCAGAGAAATTATTTCGCCTGACAAAATAAGAACGACGCAAAACAGTCGGGAACGACCAGTCTTTTCAAGGTCTGTGACAAGGTCAATCGACCTATGAATAGGGTGACCATCTCTATATTGGGATAAAGGAAATTCACTACATTTTTAATATCTACTTATTTATTCAGTTTACTATTAGTCAATTCATTATTTTAAAGAAATCGAGAGATATAGAGATAGAGCGTCGGTGGCTCAGTGGTTTAAGCACTTGACTTGTAATCTATACAGGTCTTAGGTCTTGAGTTCGAATCCCGCCGTGTACCAATGTCATTTTCGATTTTTCGAATTTTTCATGTACACATAATTTACCCTACATTCTTACGGTGAAGGAAAACATCGTGATGCAACCTGCACATATCAGCGAAGAAATTCAAAGATATGTGCGAAGTCAACCAACCTGCACTGGGCCAGCGTGGTTGACTATGGCCTAGTCACCCTAACATATATAGGTCGGCTCCGAGCCCCTCGGTGGGGACGTTCAGTGAGCTGGTGATGATGGTGATGAGAGATATAGCTTGAATAACAGAAAGAGAAAAGATTTGTATTTTTTTCTACAATAAAATGGTAAACGAGTAAGCGGCCATCTAAAGCCGATGAAATGGCGAAGCGACCACTGCCCATAGACATCCGCAAATGCAGAAGTTTTGCCTACCCTAAATCGACGGAGGAGACGGACATAAAGAGGATATTTCTTCACCGTCAAATCCATTTTCCCATCCAATCATTTCTTTATAAGAAAAGGGTGGAACGAGACTAAAATTGGGTTTCCGTTTTTTTGTATGTATTTGATTCACGCAAAAACTACTGGGCCAATTTTAAAAATTCTTTCACCATCAGAAAGGTAATTTATCTGTGAGTAACATAGGCTATATTTTTATCTATGAACTAGCTGTTCTCTTGCGACTTCATCCGCATGTAATTATGAAAAATCTATTTTGTTTACATTTGTCAAATTGACACGACAAAATGTCAACATGACATGACATTACAAACCTTAGCAATTTTTTTTCTTGATGTTGGCAGCAACTTATGGTCTCTTTCCCATATTAAAGTTTTTATCAAAAATATTTATCCCCTAAGTTTAACGGCGTGAAAATATATAGCCTAAAGCGTGATGCAAGTGTAGGGCTTTTCATTTCAGTATAGATTTTAAACGCATTAGAGAATTGACAAACCAATAACTCTCTTTTGAGTGTTAACTTCGTAAATACATAAAAACATACTCCATAGAAAAACTCCTCTTTATATCATGAAACCCCTCACAGCGTACCTAATACAAACACCATAAATTTTGGACAATGGTGGAATTCCCGTAACCTACAAAGGTCAAAAGGCGAACTTTTACCTACTAAATGACCTTGGTTTGACATTAGCGAGTTCCGATCATTGTTACAAAGATATTGTGTTAGAAAGAGACGGATAATACCATGAAAATGGCCTTGCATTGTTTCTTACAAAGCAGGTACAAGGGCACGTTTTTAAGAAAAGTAGGCAGAGTTTATATATTTACGAGCTGTTGCCCGCGACTTCGTCCGCGTGGTATTAGAAAACATACAAACTATATAAATTACAAAAAGTTACGTATCCCTCGGGAAGCGGACATATCTCGGGGATGAAGCTTATCCCATGTGTACTCCAAACTTTGTTTTATATCTGTGCCAAATTTCAATAAGATATGTTGAACCGTTGCAGAGTGATCGAGTAAACATTAAAAAACTAAATTAATGAATCCCACGGGAACCGTAACTATTCCCGGGATAAAAAGTAGCCTATGTGTTCTTCCAGACTATGCTTTAAACCTGTGCCAAATTTCATGGAGATCCTTTAAGCCGTTTAGGCTACAAACGCTAACAAACATCTATCCATCCATCCATCTAAACTTTCGCATTTATAATATTAGTAAGATATATAGGCCTAAATAAAACATGAGTTCCTACAGTGGGGTTGTGAACAGAAATATTTTAGTTCCCTGTTGCCCGTGACTTCGTCCACGCTATTAAGATAGAAAAGAATCCTGTAATATGCTCGTCTATGTCTACCTTTCAGTGAAAGTCCGGTCCAAATCGGCCCAGTCGTTTCGTAGATTACCCGGAACAAACGCGGCTTACGGACAGACGGAGAGACAATTTTTTTTAATGCGATTTTCGTCATCAGCAACGCAAATACATCATCTTCCCGAAATATTGAATTATTCTTTTAATGTTAACCAGACACTCCATTTTTTTTAATGTATATGCTTTCTCCCTCGACTCCGTCCGCGTGGAATTAAAAAACCAAAAGTGAGTAGTATGTGTTCTTCCAGGCTATCACCTACGTCTGTGGCATTTCATCGAAATCTGTTAAGCCGTTTAAGCCACAAACTCTAACAAACATCCATCCATCTAAACTGTCGCATTTACATTAGTAAGATTTAGATATATCGTGCCAAAAACACTGTTTATTTATGAAAACCTTCATGGAGGACGCGGCGTTTGATCTCTAATGTCAAACTCGGGTGTTTGTTTCCCGCCAACTGTCACTTGTCAATGTCAAACTATGACGTTTACAATCTTAGTGGCGTTAGTAATTGCGTGTATAATTTGCTTTATATTATTATGTTTATTGTGTATTTTGAGTTCGTTTTTGAGAGTTTTAACATGCATACTGGTGACGGCGGTTGTTGTTTTATCGATATGTACTTTCGTGACAGGTTAACTGTGAAAGGAATTTAATATTGGTAAGGTAATGTTGCCATAAATGTTACTGACCATTTATGTACCTTTTACCGTTAAAGGGCTTATGAACTTCGCCCATGTCCACCGCCCTGGGCGATTGACTACACCCTGTAGGGTGTGTAGGGTGTGCTGTGTACAGCATTGTCTAATTTTTGTCATCCTTTCTATACTGTTCCCAACTCTCATCATAGACAAACTGCGCACAACACTTGTTCCGTCTTAATTCTTGTTATTCCCACTAATATTGTATACAAGCTTTCGCCCTTTCCGTCGACGTGGATTTAAAAAAGTGAGTAGCCTATGTGTTCTTCCAGACTATCTTCTACAAATATACCAAATTTTATCGAAATCCGTTTATCCGTTTATGCTACAAACTAAAAAACATCCGTCTAAACTTTTGCATTTATAATATTAGTATGAAGTATGATGGGAAAGGTATGAAAGAGGGGTGAAGAATTATTGTTTTTTTAGCCTTAGAGTGGGTTACCTTTCGCATCTCACGACTGTCGTGCGATTGTTGATTCGCAGACAATTCAACTGTTTAGTTGCACAATTAAAAAGCGAGTAGTGAACATCTAAGCTCATACAAATCAAAGCAAGACTAAACAATGCGATAGTCAAGGGTGCACTCTTAAATTGATGAATGAATTTCGAACCAATAAGCTAAGATAAAATTTTAAAAAAATCAATATATAGTAGGCGACGCATCTGCAATAGCAGATGTCTATGGGCAGTCGTTTCGCCATTTTACCGGATTCAGGTGGCCGCTTGCTCGTTTATAAAAAAAAAATGTTGAAAATTACCGAGTCCGAATCCCACTCGCCGTGAATTTATTATAAATCCTTATTCTAACAGTGGTAAAGCCCGCTTTAACATAGCACGAATGGGCCGACTCGCCCCCAGCAATACCACGACCACACAGAAAACAGGCGTGAAGTACAAGTTCGCGTTTCGACTGATGAGTGTGGTGCCGTAGGCCTAATTTTAGTCCCTTTCCCTTTCCACCCTTTTCTTAAGGGGAAAGGATGGGAAGTAAGAGTGGATTTGACAGTAGAGGAGATTGGAAGGGGAAATGTCTTTATGTGCGTCTCCGTCAACTAAGGGTAGGCGACGCAGCAATTGCGGTTTATGGGCAGCGGTCGCTTTCCATTTCTGCGGATTCAGGCCGCTTGCTCGTTTGCCACCTTATATTATAAAAAAAGGTTTTTTTTTTCGATGTCTTCGAGAATATTCATCTACTAGATTTATTTAGCCAGTTTTTTTTTTAATTTAATCATTGTTACAGATAATGCCTGAGGTACACCCAGCTTTTGTGGATGCGGGAAAGAAACAAGGATTGGAGATATGGAGAGTTGAAGTAAGTTCTTTTACTCGTATTTCTTACTAATATAAATGTTTACATGTTTTTTTTATAGTTAATATTAGAGATGACTTTAAAATTTAACTATAGTGTGTCTAAATAATTTAGATTCGTTTGACAATTCATTTCAAATTTAGTAGGGATGGGTTGTGTAATCAGTCATGAATCTTATCGATTTTCGATTTTTATTCTTATAGAAGTTAGAATCGATAGATTTATAGTTATAATTCATGAATTTAAAAAAAAACACTGTTTTCTCAAATTGATAATAACCTTAACAAATAATGAGAGTAAATAAATGTTTATTACTACTACAGCCGTACGTAATCGAATTGGATTTCGCTATTATTTCTGTCATCGCTAAATTCTCTACACTATAATAAATACTAGAATTGTCCTATAAATTAGTTAATAAGAAAATAATAATTTTAGTTGAGTTCGATAATTATTTAAACCGAATATCGATAGTTCATAATTGTTCGCTGCGTGTTTGTTTTGTCATTACGATACCTGTCTATTAAGTATGACATTTGCCTTCATAGAAATTGAATTCGATACATCATATACGTCATTTATCAAACTAATCTATTTTATTTAGACAAACTATAACAAACACTCAGAGCTACCAAGTACCCGTTACCTAGTCCGCGTTAAATAAAAAAAAAACAGCCTACTAGCTGTCGCTAGACTCCGTTCGCGTGGAATTAAAAAAAAACTGAATAGCCTATCCGTTCTTCCAGACTATCCTCTACGTCTATGCCAAATTTCATCCCAATCCGTTCAGCCGTTAAGGCTACAAAGTAACAAACATCCATCTAAACTTTCGCATTTATATCAGTAACATTGTTTACAATAGATAACAGTGGTAGTGCACGCCTTAACATCTTAGCACTGCAGGGCACGCCTCCAGTAATACCACGACCACACAGAAGACAGGCGTGAAATGGAATTAATTCCGTGTTTCGTCTGATGAGTGTGGTGCCGGAGGCCCAATTTAAGTCCCTTTCTCTTTACCACCCTTTTCTCATAAGAAGAGGATGGGAAGGGGAAGTGGATTTGACAGTGGAGGAGATGCATGAGAAGGGGATATATCCTCTTTATGTGCGTCTCCTCCTCAGTCGCATAAGGGTCGGCAACGCATCTGCAATTGCGGATGTCTATGGGCAGTCGCTTCGCCATTTTGGCGGATTCAGGTGGCCGCTTGCTCGTTTGCCACCTTATGATATAAAAAAACTAAAGTTATATCTACGAAAGAAAGAAGGCATCCAACAAGAATTATTTTAAAATTGAATTTGTAACGTAAAATATACATTTTGTATGATTAGATAACTTATTACGTGTTCATATTCTATGTTAATGAGAATAGTAATTTCTAGAAAGAAATTCCTTTCAATTGACGTTCACACGTATTTAAATCTGCCTACACGAGAAACAAAAAACGCATTTAATGGATGTGCGCTTGGTGACTGGGAAACAGTAGAAATAAATTCCTTGTTTTTGTGATCGAAATTACATTATACAGCTGTTGCCCCCGATTTTGTCCACGCAATAATAAGATAAAACGTAGCCTATAATATGCCCGTCTATGTCAACTAACCTTCAGTGAAAGTTCGGTCGAAACAGGTCCAGCCGTTTTAGAGTTTGCCCGGAACAAACGCGGCTTGCGGACAAACAAACAGACACAAAAAAAATTAAATGCGATTTTCGTTGAAATAGGATACATTAATTCTGTTATTTCATGTTTACTCGATAATTCTGCAACGTTTCAATATACTCGTATCTTACAAGCTTTTGCCCTAAACTCCGTTCGCGTGGAATTTGTTCTGTGTTCTTCCATAATATGCTCTGAAGGGTATGATGAATGAAGGGTAGGTGACATAAACGCCCTTATTTTAGGCTGCTTTTTTATCTTGATACGAGCTGTTCCCGTGCGACTTCATCCGCATAAAATTATGATTTTTTTTATTGTTTACATTTATCAAATTATCAATTACAAATATCAAAATGACATGACATGATGACAACCTTGTTTCCTTAATGTTGGCAGCAACTTATGGTCTCTTTCCCATATTAGGGTTTTTTATCCAAAAGATTTACACCCTAAGTTTAATGGCGTGAAAATATATAACCTAAAGCGTGTAGGGCTTTTTATTTAAAAAAAGATTCAAAAATATGCTGTAATTGCTGACATCTTAGGCAACAAAGAAGTGTGTGTTTACGCGTTATTATAATAGTGTAGAATCGCGGGCGATCGCCAGTTTGTTAATAAAATTTTATGTTCTCTTTACTGTTAAGTGTTTAAAATATAGGATGCCTAAAATATAGCACTTACTGTTGACGTAATATTTTTGTAGTGATGTTGTAAATTTTTAAACGAGATAGATTTATGTTCTTCTCAAAGTGTTACGGAATGATGGATACCATTACATTTTTATTATCTGTTATTTTTGACGGGAAGTTTGTCAGTTTTATAATGATTGTTTTTATACATTTACTAATAGATTTATCGAAATAATCTACAATTGATTTTGACATGTAACACTTTACCTCGGTTCTATTTACAGAAAATATTGCCTAGAATATACGAGACATACTTTGTTTCTTCTTACAAATTAGATAATCATTAACATAATTGGCAAAGGTAGAGCACTGTAGGGCTCGTCAGCAATACCACGACCACACAAGACAGGCGTGAAGTGGGAGCAATTCCGCGTAAACTCTGATGATTGTGCGTGATTTTTTCCTTTCTTTTTCCACCCTTTGTCATAAGGAAAGGTTGGAAAGAGAATGTGGATTTGACATTGGATTGGATGGTAGACGCATAGGAAACGGATATAATCTCTTTATGTGCGTCTCCGTCGATTAAGGTAGGCAACGTATGCGTATATATGGGCAGCGGTCTCTCGCCATTTTGGCAGATTCAGGTGGACGCTTGTGCGTGTGCCGCCTTATAATGTAAAAAAAAACTCGCAATTAGACCGATCTTTTCGTACAGAGACATTTAGTAACTGTATTCTATTGTTTATTGTTTTGCATCGTCTTAATAAGTTTTAGAGCCTGTCCCACCACTGGCTATTAGAGGCTAATATAGCTTAAAAATGTCGTGACTGTCAATTAAGGAAACAAAATCCGATATTTCCATGACATATTTTACACGTTGGATTGTTATCTTTTTACAATTTGGTGGGACAGGCCCTTAAACGTTCAAACGTGTGTGAGTAAAATGTACATTTCGTTGGATACACAACAAATTCGTCTGTCTCCGCAAATCTAGTTACTGTTGCTACATAAATAGACTCCCGGCATAGATAGATGTATAAACTTATGAATACGGGATGTTCGGAAATTCAGAATAAATGGGATAGCTTTATTTCAGAATTTGTACAAAAATGATTTAAAAATGTGCTGTGTTTGACATCCGGGATAACAAAGTGTGTGTTTACGCTTATATTAGTATAGATTACTGTAAAATTCAACTATGTCCACTTGTATATATACTATATACTATATCTATACTATTATAATAAAGCGTAAACACACACTTCTTTGTTGCCTAAGATGTCAGCAATTACAGTATATTTTTGAATAATTCTTTTTTTAATAAAAAGCCCTACACTTACGCCACGCTTTAGGCTATATATTTTCACGCCATTAAAATTAGGGTTAAATATTTTTGATAAAAAACTCTAATGTGGGAAAGAGACCATAAGTTGCTGCCAACATCAAGGAAGCATGGTCATGCTTTGTCATCATGTCATGTCATTTTGAAATTTGCAATTGATAATTTGACAAATGTGAACAATAAAATGAAATTTTTATAATTTTATGCGGATGAAGTCGCATGAGAACAGCTACTTAATACATATTTTTCTATCTCTTTTATTCTCTTTGTCCAGAGACAACAGTATAATAAAGTCTACAGCACCTATTAATTTTATTAGTAAAATTAAACACCCTGTATTTTTAACGATCGTTTTACACAGGAAATGTGTACGCGATGAGTTGTCTCTAATTCTGTACAGAGATACTTTGTACATGGTGTTTATTTTATTATGTGGTGTAAATGTTTAGTTTTCTGATTCGATTAACATGTGTTTTTTAATACACACTGTACATTTCTTACGTCAAGACAAGCGATAGGAGAATTGTAATTATAAAAACTAGTTATAGTGTGTCTAAATAATTTAGATTAGTTTGATAAATGACGCATATGAAGTATCGAATTCAATTTGTATGGAGGTAAATCCCATACTTCATAGACAGGTATCGTAGTGACGAAACAAACACACGTAGCGAAACATTTTGAACTATCGATATTCGGTTTAAATAATTATCAAACTCAAATTTTTATTTTCTTATTCGCTAATTTAGAGGACAATTCTAGTATTGATTATAGTGTAGAGAATTTAGCGATGACAGGAATAATAGCCAAATCCAATTCGATTATGTACGGCTGTAGTAGTAATAAACATTTCTTTACTCTCATTATTTGTTATGGTCATTATTAATGTTAGAAAACAGTGTTTTTTTCTTTCATAAGTACTATAAATCTGTCGATTCCAACTTCTATAAGAATAAAAATCGAAAATCGATAAGATTCATGACTGATTTTACACAACCCATCCCTACTAAATTTGAAATGAATTGTCAAACTAATCTAAATTATTTAGACAAACAATAATGAAAAATCGAGTTCGAATTTCAACCATAACTTTTATTAAGATATTTTTACTAGCTTTCGCCCGCGACTCCGTTTGCTTGGAATTAAAAAACAAAGCTAAGTAGCATATGTGTTCTTCCAGACTATCCTCTACGTCTATACCAAATTTCATCGAAATCCGTTTAGACTACAAACTCTAACAAACATCCATCTATCCATCCATACATTCATCCATCTAAACTTTCGCATTTATAATATTAGTAGGATTGTACGTATGTTTTAGTATTTAGTTATTTATTTATTGTGTATTTTGTTGTAGAACTTCGAGCCAGTTGCGGTACCTCTAAACCAGTATGGAAATTTTTACTCTGGAGACTCTTATATAGTGCTTAAGGTAAGAATATCTATTGAGAATTTTTTTTAAATATTAAACAATGTTTTGTTTTCAATTTCGCGACTATCTCAAGTTGTTTAAATTTCAAAGTAATTAAGGCGCTGTGGATAAAATGATCGTAATTCCGTTCAAACAGATTTTAATTAAAGGACTGAAGTTACACGTACTAAGATATCACGAATCAAATCTTTGTAGAAATCCCGTTCTAAGCTTCTTAAGATTTGCAATTTGGTACCAGAGCGCCTTAATTTTAATGACAATTGGGTACATTTTTAAGATAATAGATGGCGTTGTATTAAACCGAATACAATTTTAAAAATATGCCTATTTGAGATTCCTCTTTATATCTATAGTAATATTATAAAGAGGAAAGATTTCTATTATTTTTTTATGTATTGAAATAAATCAAAAACTACTGGGATAATTTCAAAAATTCCACCATTAAAAATCTATATTATTAGTGAGTAACATTAGCTAGATTTTTAATTCAATTTTTTAAATTCCATGTGAACGAAGTCACGAGCAACAGCTAGTAAATTATAAGATAATAGTTTACTAGCTGTTGCTCGCGACTTCACCAGCGTGATTTTAATAAATAATAAAAAAACAACCTATGTTAGTCACTGATAATGTAGCTTTCTAATAGTGAATCGCCCCAGTAGTTTTTGAGTTATTTCAATAAATATAAAGATTTAATATTAATTTTACGTTATCTAATCTCGACAGACAACTGGTACGTCAAATCTATTCTGGGATATCCACTTCTGGCTGGGTTCACACACCAGCCAAGATGAGGCAGGAGCGGCCGCCATCTTGTCTGTCAATCTAGACGATGAACAGTTCCACGGAGATGCTGTACAGCATAGAGAAACCCAAGGACATGAGTCTAGACAGTTCTTGAGTTACTTTGAACCTGGTAAGTGATTGAAAACTAAAAAAACAATGATCAGTAACAATAGATAGGTACAGTTTGAATGACTACTTTTGCTATGTTCTGAAACATGCCTTTTGATGTTAATGACAGTTATCAATATTAGTTGTTCCCGTGCGGCTACATTCGGGTGTGTAAAAACTTTATTTTGTGGTTTACATTTGTCTAATTCTCAAATGCAAATGTCATAGTTACCGTTGCCATAATAACCTTGTTTCCTTAATGTTGGCAGCTTGTTTTTTTTTTCCTCCCACGTGAAGGTTTTTCCAATTTATTTACCGCCTAAGTTTAATAGTGTGAAAATATATAGTGTAAAGCGTGTCGTAAGTGTAGACCTTTTTATTATAGAAATAATTATTCAAAAGTATGCTGTTTTGAGAGTAGCCCCAGTGGTTGAGAAAATAAGGAGTAAAAGGTTAGAGTGGTATGGGCATGTTATGAGAAGGGATGAATCGCATGTAACAAGAAGGATGTTATGAGTGTGGAGGTACACCATGGTGATATGTTCAAGAAGAGAGTGATGACTGAGATGACGTATGATAGAGTTATTTGGAGGACAAAAACCCGACACTACGGGAGTAGGATAAGGCAGGGGAGATGATGATGCTATGATTGCTGACATCATACGCCACAAAGTATTGTATGTTTACCCTTTATCATATAAGAATAGAGTATAGATTAAGGTAAATGTTGAATTACAATCGATATAAGATATTCTAAAGTTTATGATATAATAAAAATAAGTTTCATATTTCAATGTAACCTAGTAAAATTTTAAACAGTTTAACCATTTTACAGATCAAAAAAATGTTTCTAGGAAAACATCCGAAAAACGCAAGTATTCTTGCATGGAAAGGGTTATATAACAAGGGACATCCAATTATATTACTATTATGTGAATGCTTAAAACGGGAAATATGTGTGAAATTATAGAATGAATTTTGGGTATTAATACTTTTAGACATTTTTTCTTGGGATATTTTTTATATAAAATTATGCATGTGAGATTGAAAATATATTATGGGTACATATAATTTCATATTTTTTTATTTATGAGGGAGGAGAGGGATTTTTATTTATGTATGTATAAACTCAAAAACTACTATATCCATTAGAAAGCTATTGTTAGCTATATTAATGTTATAAAGAAGAAAGCTTTGATTGTAATGAAATAACTCAAAAACTACTTGGGTAATTTCAGAAATTCTTTCACCATTAAAAAGCTACGATATAAGTAAATAAAATAAGGTGTACTGTATTGTTTAAAACTCTCGCGGACGAAGACGTGATCAACAGGTAGTCGTATATAAAAATAATAGACAAAGAAAAGATTTAACTCTGCCTACCCTTGTTAAGCGTAACTATTATGACTTCGTCCTCGTGAAATTAAAAGAAAATATTAATATCACTATATTACTCAATGATAACGTAGTTTTTAATGGTGAAAGAATGTTTGAAATTGTCCCAGTAGTTTTTGAGTTTTCAATACATATAAAAATACAAATCTTTCCTCTTTATAATATTAGTACGAGTATAAATAAAACCAGCAAGCAAGCAAGCGGGTCTAACACCAAGGGTCTTAAATAATTTTTAATGTCCATAATTTTAAATAAATATATTTATTTTCAGCTATAAGATATATGGATGGAGGCCATGCTTCAGGTTTCAGTCATGTAACTATAAACCCTGGAGCAGAGAAAAGGTTGTTCCAAATCAAAGGAAGAAGAAATGTCCGCGTTAAACAGGTATTACATGATTACGACAGACCGCCAGGTATCCATCTTCCATCCATCCATCCATCCTCACAAACTCGATAACTGGTATTCCACAATCGTGCGGTTTTCGAGGAACTTTCTGCTCCGCACAGCCGCGTTGTAGAACGGTCTGTCCTCGGCGGTATTCCCAAACCAATACGACTTAGGGTCCTTCAAGAAGCGAGCCTATCATTTACTCAAATGCCGGCAACGCATCTGTAGTTCCTCTGGTATTGCGGATGTCCATGGGTGTTGTTGACCACCACGGTATTCTCGCCGTTCGTTTGACCCCTTCTCTAAAAAAAATGAAAAGAGGGTAATGAATTTCGCTTGTATGTAAGTTTGCATGTTTGTAACGGTCTACAGCATAAAATACTGAACAGATTTAGATGAATGAGGTGTCATTGGATTTGTCTTCTTCTACAGAGTGTCATAGGTGATATAACATTAGCACAAAACAACTACAGTTGCTGTGAGGAATGTAAATCTAAAAAATAGTGAAAAGTACTGTATCTCAAATCTTACTATTATTATATAAATGTGAAAGTTTAGATGCAAGTTTGTTAGTTTGTATCCTTAACTGCTGAACATATCTTGAGGATTGTCTAAAGTAGGGGAAAGTCTGGAAGAACATATAGGCTACTTACTTTTTTGTTTTTATTTCCCCGTGGACGGTGTCGCGGGCGAAAGCTAGTAGTCTATATTAGTATTTGTTACCTCTATAAAAACACTGGGAGAAATTATTACGGCAACCCTAATTTTAGCAAATTTTGAAGTAGGAGACAGAATTTAATGCTCGGTTCACATTTGGCCAGTACGTTTGGTTAGTTGCGCTCAACCCAACTGGCAATCGACTGGCACAGGGTAAAGGCTAACTGGCACCAGTAATTCCAACTGTACTAGTAATGTGTTAATCGTGCATTACATAACTCTGTTTACCCCCTTCAAAAAGTTGAAAAAGGGGATGACTGAAATCTCTCTCTTTTAATTAGAGGAATTAGAAAAACGTAAGTTTGTGTTCTTCCAGACTATACTCTATATTAGGCAATCCAGATTCGTTCAGTTTAGATATACTCTAACAAACATCCATCTAAACTTTCGCTATTAGTAAGATTTATTCAATGTTAAAAAAATTGCTACAAAAAACTCCGTCCAATAGGCAATATGCATATGACACCAAATTGTACCAAACTTTTTTTAAGTATACTTTATTACTATAAAAACAGACCTGCAAAGATTTTTTTAAATGTAACGTATTTTAGTGGCAAAATTTAATCATTAAAATGTGTCTTTTTTCAAATTCCCTCGCTAAGTTCTAAAACGCACACTATTGGTCATAGCAAGTGGCTTATCTAATATGGCGTCGCTGTGTTGACAATACACAGTTCATTTACGTTACTTTATATAGAAATACACTCTTGAAGTATTTTACTGTAAACACGATATCAAAACCAACTTTAAAATAAAAAAAATAATGAATAGAATTATTAACCACTTATTTGTACCAGGAATAATAAAAATGAATCGATTTTTGACTTTTTGACCTTGAGAAACTCGTCGCGTTTTAGTCGCTCGAAAATGGTCGTAATTTTATTTTATTATTTTTAGCTCAATGGTTGAATATTTTCGCGTCAAATTTTTTTTGTGGTTATTTTATAACAAGTAGAATCGTTTAAAAATACATATTCCCTATTAAACGTGAATATATATATATATATTTTTTTTATAACACAAGGTGGCAAACGAGCAAGCGCCCACCTGAAACCGCCAAAATGGCGAAGCGACCGCTGCCTATAGACATCCGCAATTGCAGATGCGTTGCCTACCCTTATACGACGGAGGAGGAGACGCACATAAAGAGAATATTTCCCCTCCTATGCATCTCCTCCACCGTCAAATCCACTTCCTCTTCCCAACCTCTCCTTAAAAGAAAAGGGTGGTAAAGAGAAAGGGACTTAAATTAGGCCTCCGGCACCACACTCATCAGACGAAACACGGAATTGCTTCCATTTCACGCCTATCTTTTGTGTGGTCGTGGTATTGCACCGGGCGTGCCGGCCCATTCGTGCTAAGATGTTAAAGCGGGCACTACCACTGTCAAACAAGCAAGTTTCCAAACATTTTCAGGTAGAAGCATCGATAACTTCAATGAATAACGGAGATTGTTTCATATTGGATGTCAATCATGATATATTTGTATACGTCGGAGATGGCTCTAAAACTGTGGAAAGGTTAAAAGCTATAACTGTAGCTAATCAAATCAAAGATCAAGATCATAATGGAAGAGCCAATATTGAAATTATTGGTAAGAATTAAATATTCTACACACAATGTATATACTAGCTGTTCCCATGCGACTTCAACCGCATAAAATTATAAAAATTTCATTTTATTGTTCACATTTGTCATTATCAATTGCAAATATCAAAATGACGACATGATGTCAAATTACGGCGACCTGATGTTCGTCACAAATGTAGAACATAGACTAAAATAACATTGTTACTTGCTTTTTTTTTTTCATTAATTAAACGTGGACAGAATCGCAGGGAAAAGCTAGAGAGGTATTTTATGAAATAAGTAATTGAACTAGTCATACTGAATGTTTTATTTGATTTTACAATTAAAATTGTTGTTTTTAAACGTAAAATTAATGTTTAACAAAAGTGGGCCAAAAACCGTCCCTTGCGGGATTCCCTTCATCATTTAATTATTGCTTCAGATCCGTTCTCTCATGAAGGTGATTTAGAGAAATTCTTCGAAGCTCTCGGCTCTGGTGATCAGGATTCAGTTCCTGATGCTGAAGAGGGTGGTGATGATGAAGTGAGTATGGAGTATGTTGTGATGAAGTTTGTCAAACGCTGATAAAAAATCTCCGTGCGGGTTTATCCGCATGAAATTTGAAAACTTTATATTATTGTTTACATTTGTGAATTCAATTGCAAATGTCAAGTCAAATGCACAGACAACGAAGGCCTTTGACATTGGATAACAATTACCGTTACCATGGCAACCATGCTATTGTCAACTTATTTTTGTCTCTTTCACGTGTTACTTTTTATACTTTTTATTTGAGTTTCTTTACGTTTTTTCAGGAGTTTGAAAGAGGAAGTACTAAAGAAGTAACTTTGAGTGAGATTTCGGACAGAACTGGACAGTTGGAAATCAAGAAACTTGAGGGACCACTGAATAAAGAACTACTGGATACTCAGGTTTGTATTGAATAAAATTCCAAGTTATAATAGTTGTGTTATAGGGAAGGAGGGAGGGAGGGAGAGATAGAGAGAGAGAGAGAAAGCAAGTGTCGGTATATGTAAATATGTATTGAGGGAAGGTAAATAGTAATAATAAATGAGTTAGTCTAAATCTGAACTTGGTCGGTTCATTAAAGAACGAAAGAAGGAAGGAAGAAAGGAAGAAAGAAAGAAAGAGAGAAAGAAAGACGTTTAATAAAAAAAAACCGGCTGACGCACATTTTAACTTTTCAGGAATGTTACATTCTGGACACAGGAAGCAGTATCTACGTGTGGGTCGGCAAGAAATCTAATGGAACGGTACGAATTTTCTTATTTATTATTCTTTTTTCGATGTTTTTTGAGTGAATCTTTTTTAAAAAAAAATAAGAAACTTATCTAACATTAAAGTTTTTAGTTTGATTAAAATAATTTAAAATGTTTGTTTTTAAATCAATATGTTTTTAGAGAATAGATTAAAATGAGAATTCAAATAATAATTTCATTGCAAACTTTATTCAATGGAATGAAAAAGCTATCGACTCAATTAGATACAGCGCCATCTATTTGTCTAAAAAAAAGGTCTTAAAAATTTCGATTCAAACTAAACTTTGATGTTTAGTAACTTTATTACTATTATAATATATTATAAAGTGTAAAGATTTGTATTTTTGTATGTATTTGATTCACGTAAAAACTACTAGGCCGATTTAAAAAAAAATTTCAATTAGAAAGATAATTTATCTGTGACTAACATTGGCTATATTTATTTACATGCGGGCGATGTCGCGAGCAACAGCCGGTTAATATTAAACTAATAGAGAATGAAATAAATATGCTTTTGTAATTTTTGTTATGCACATTTCCAGGAGAAGTCAGCTGCGATGGCTAAAGCTCAACAATACTTGAAAGCCAATAATTATCCTGATTGGGTAAGATTTAATATCAGATTTATAATTTATTATTTGACTATACGATAGCTGACATAGACCCATATTAGAGGTTACTTTTATCTTTATCTATACTATTATAATAAAGCGTAAACACTCACTTCTTTGTTGCCTAAGATGTCAGCAATTACAGCATATTTTTGAATAATTCTTACACTTACGTCACGCTTTAGGCTATATATTTTCACGCCATAAAACTTAGGGGGTAATTTTGCATAAAAACTCTAATGTGGGAAAGAGAACATAAGTTGCTGCCAACATCAAGAAAGAAAGATTGCTAAGGCTTTTCATGTCATGTCATTTTGACATTTCAATTGATAATTTGACAAATGTGAACAATAAAATAAAATTTTCATAATTTCATACGGATGAAGTCGCACGGGAACAACTAGTATACACTATAAAGTAAAGTTTTTATAATGCAGATGAAGATTTGGAAAATTTAGTTATGTATTTTATTTCAGGTTCATATTTCAAAGGTAACAGAAGGCGCTGAGGCGACCGCGTTCAGACAATATTTTGAAAATTGGAATTAAACGATCTCTTTAAATTTTTTCCACTGTCTAAAAACTTTTATTAAAACATCTAAGTTAGAATCTATACTCTTATAATAAATGTATTTTTGTATGTATTGAAATAACTCAAAAACTACTGGGACAATTTTAAAAATTCTTACACCATTAAAGCTACGTTTATCAGTAACATTGGCTATACTTTTAATTACACGCGAAGTCGGTAGCAACATCTAGTCTATACTAATATTATAAGAAAGATTTGTATTTTTTATCTATTGAAATAATTCAAAAACTACTGGGGCAATTTCAAAAATTCACACACGATGAAAAAGTTACTTTTTTAGTAACATAGGTTATGTTTTTCATTTTTTCTAATTATACGCGGACAAAGTCCCGAGAAACAGATAGTTTTATATAAAACTACTGTTAAAAAACCTCATTTATTTGGATTTTAAAACAAGTTTAATGGCAGAGGAAATTCTAAAGAATCTCTATTTCGAAGCACAAATATATTGCTTTTAATGTTAGAGTATAAATCTACAATTTGAGTCGAATTCAAAAATGAGAAATTATAACAAATAAGCTTTCGCCCGCGACTCCGTCCGCAATTAAAAAAAACGAAAGTAGTAGTGTTCTTCCAAACTATCCTCTACATCATTATCAACTTGCCCTTATCCCTTATGGAGGGTCGGCAGAGTATGTGCTCTTTTACATACATATCAGCCATATCTGAATACACTCCTTTCTTAAGCATATCCTCTTTCACACAATACTTTCTTCAGTCTTCCTCTACCTTTGTACCCATCCACATTCATTCTTAACACTTTCAGGATTAGACTTTTAGACTATCCTCTACATCTATACCAAATTCCATCGAAATCCGTTCAGCCGTTTAGGCTACAAACTAACAAACATCCATATAAACTTTCACATATTATCTTAATAATTATAAATGCGAAAGTTTAGATGGATGTTTGTTAGTTTGTAGCCTAAACGGCTGAACGGATTTCGATGGAATTTGGTATAGATGTAGTAATCTAGAAGAACATAGGCTACTTTTAATTCCACGCAAGGAATCGCTGGTGAAAACTAGTACATAAATAAATAATTTTCAGTGACGTGTGAAATCTCTTTTGAATTCGACTACAAATCAAATTGCGTTATATTTTTAAATTAAATTTAGACTTTCATTTATTGCTTTTTGTTTGTTTTTTTTTAGAAATGACATTAAAAATTGTTAACCTTCAGTATTTGATATTCCTTATAAGTTAACCTCATTTTAAAATATATTTTATTGAATCCAGTATTTTTGTATTAATATATGTTTTGAGTTTAAAATATTAGCGTAATATTTGAGATTTTTTTAATTATACATATAATAAAATTACTAATAATAATTGTAAGAACGTTTTCGTGACATTGAGAATTTTATTGGTTATAAAAATGTTCCTTGTACTTTGTTGCATTTAGATTTTTAACTTAATAACTGTGTTTATTTTGTGTTTTTTTATATGTAAGTTTACTTGTTATGTCTAAGTTTGTCAAATAAATCTATTTGAGAAATGCGAGTTTTATTTTCAGATTTAAAAACCATCCTTTTAATATTTAAGAATAAAATTATAACAATAAAAGCGTCCGACAATATTGCAGATATTTTTTGTCAGGCGCTTTTCACAAAAACAATCTTGTCTTGTAAACATATTTCAAAAGCTATATACCTCGTTTAATTTACTAATTAAAAGAGAAAATCTTGGCTTCTATTTCTTTTTAACTATTTAAAGCAAAGCAACGATAAATTGGTATTTTTGTCAAAAAACCCACAATGATGTATCAAGATTCGGAAGACAATCGAAATAACTCAAAATTGCTTTTAAACATTACCGCTATCTTTAAGAAGAAATTGATAAGTATTTTATGAGCGGTCAAATCACTTTATAGCTACATTCACAGTATAAACTTGTTGTTGCTCGCGATATTGCCCGCGTGAAATTAAAAAATATAGCCGAAGTTACTCACAGAAAAATAACCTTTCTAACGGTGAAAGAGGAAAGATTTATATCTTTGTTTGCTTTTCGAAGAAGTTACGTCACCGAGCTCTGATTGGTGTTTGAGATAGAGTAATTGAGGGTAAAAACTATTGCAGCGTTTTTAATTTATATTTCCATGGAGACAAACATTTAAGGTCTCCAAATGTTATTATAGGTTTTAAAATACTGTCTTAAAAATATTAAACATAACTTTATTTGAATTTGTAACATTAGGAAACATCCCCATTCTTTCAACATTAAAATGCTATGTTATCAGTGAGTAACATAGGCTATATTTTTTATCCAATTCCAAGCGGGTCATGAGCAACAGTAATATAATAAAATACGAATTAGATACTTAAAAAATTTATTACAAAAAAATTACATTTAAAAAAACATTACAATCCAATTTGAGACAATAAAAATTGTTCACAATATTTGTACACAGAAATATAGAAATTTTTAAATAAATTATTGCTTTTTTAACACACATATTTATATATCACAAGAGATAGATTTAACAGTGGTACAGCCCGCTTTAACATCTTCACAGTAGGGCTCTCAGCAATACCACGACCACACAGACAGTCGTTAAAGTGGAAACAATTCCACGTTTAGTCTGATGAGTGTGGTTCCGGAGGCCTAATTTTAGTCCCTTTCCCTTCCCAACCTTTTTTTAAGAGGAAAGGATGGGAAGATAAAGCGGATTTGACAGTGGAGGGGACGCATAGGAAGGGGAAATGTCCTCTTTATGTGTGTCCTCCGTTAATGAAAGGTAGGTAACGCTGCAATTGTAGATGTCTATGGGCAGCGTTTGCTTTCCATTTCGGTGGATTCAGGCCGCTTGCTTGTTTGCTACCTTACATTATAAAAAATAGATCTAAAAATATCTGACTTGGTGGACAAAATCAAACAAAAATTTAATATCTTCCTATCATTTGACAAAATAACAAGATTCTTCTCATGTTTTGTTGTCATATATGATTTTGTAACAGAATTGTATCTCACCGAGTAAATTACTCTATAAGCATGTCCCACCAAATTGTCAATTGAAAACAATCCAATGTGTAAAATATGTGATGGAAATATCGGAATTTGTTATCTTATCTGACAGTGACGTTATTTAAGCTAGCTATCAGCCAGTGGTGGGACAGGCCCTAACTATATTAAAAATATCTTTAAAACAATGTCATAGATTAAAAAATATACAGTAAATTGTACATTTAAAAACATCAATATTAAAATTATTTAAAATTCAATCAAAATAATCAATTTTGAACAATTATTAATTGGTAAATTCTATTTTATTACTATACATTTTTAAGTAAATACTTTGTAGGAGTCCTACCTGGCCTGACATTTTAACTGCTTATAACCTGAAAAAGCGAGAAACTCTCAAAAGCAAGAGTCCTTAAGAAAATAACCCTAACAAATAATATTTAAAAAAATATCAACATCCCTTAATACAGGTTTATCTGTAATTTACTTCTTACTAATATTATAAATGCGAAAGTTTGTTATAGTCTGTCTAAATAAGATAGTTTGATAAATGACACATATGAAGTATCAAATTCAATTTGTATGAAGGCAAATACCGTACTTGGACGGGTATCGTAGTGACGAAACACGCAGCTAACAATTATGAACTATCGATATTCGGTTTAAATAATTATCGAACTTAACTAAATTTATTATTATCTTATTAACTAATTTATAGGACAATTCTAGTATTGATTATAGTGTAGAGAATTTAGCGATGACAGAAATAATAGCGAAATCCAATTCGATTACGTACGGATGCAGTAGTAATAAATATATATTTACTCTCATTATTTGTAATGATTTTGCAGGTCATTATTAATTTGAGAAAACAGTGGTTTTATTTATTTAAATTATAACTATGAATCTGTTGATTCTGACTTCTATAATAAAAATGGAAAATCGAAAATTTGATTTTACACAATCAACCCTACTAAATTGTCAAATGAATTGTCCACAATGGATCCAGGGGGAGGTCATGGGATCGTGACCCCTCCTGAGCTGATCAAGAGCTTGACAAAATATGTAAAGCACTTGACTTGCCCATAACTATGTGAGCCCCGTGGCACCAAAGCACCGCCCTTTGTCAAATAAATCTATCTTATTTAGACAAACATATCCTAAACTGACTGGATCTTGCCAATTGTCTAATGTACAGGATAATCCGAAATACTAAGCTATATTTGATTTTTCAATGTAGACAAAGTTGCGGGCAATAGCTGTTACATAAAGATGCTTTAGTTTGATTAAATGTAGTTTTGGTGCTCTTAGACCAAAGAAAGTAGGGATGGATTGTGTGAAAGAGGATATGCGAGAAAGGAGTGGATTCAGATATGACTGAGAGAGATGTATGGAGCAGTACATACTGTGCCGACCCTCCGCAAGGGATAAGGGCAAGTGGATGATGATGGATGATGAGTTTTGTTGCTTTTAATATCTCTATATGTGTAATTGACTTTGATTTGGCCCCTCTGGAAATTCGGAGACATACTTTTGGACTCTATTAGTGTACACCTTTCACTAAACTTATTTACAGTGCACACTATATCAATGGGTGAATCTGTATACTGGTGCTATTTATTTCAACCGCCATTTTAGGCGATAATGACTTACATATCCATCCAGAATAGGTGATTTCTGCGTCGTTAATAAACAATGAAGTATGCAGAATTATAGTCATTTTAATCTCAAAACCGTCTGAAAACCTTTCAATTTATATTATTTTCAGAATTTTTTATGCTTTTTTCAAATACTTCAAATGGCTCACCTGAACATTTAATCTAATGACGCTTATAACAAACAGCCTTTCACCCATTGTTATATTTAGTTGTGCTAAACAGTTGAAGGCTGCGAAACAACCGACAATCAGACAATTATTGTGCGATTGTTTAGTCAAAGGTGCTTACTTCAAGTCTTGAGATCAGCAAATTATTCAAACAATATTATAATTTGATGTACAAGATGATGTTGGTTTCCGTAACTTCTCTTTAATGATATCGCAAGGTGATTTTGTACTGAAATCGAATCTTACAATGTTTGATTTGATGTTTTCTTTAATGTACGGTGCTGGTACTGGCTTCAGTCGTGAAGTTAACACTTTACCAAATGTTGAGCATTTTCCACGTCTTACCTTTTGTTTTAATATATAAGACATATCGGTAATACAAGGTAGTAATGGTTCAGGTTCAATTGTTGGTAGATCTTCGTCGAAATCGTTGAAATTTAGTTCGAATATCGACTCTGATGAACTACTTTTGCTAATTTCTGGAGGTTTCGATGTTCCACAAGGCGTCTGTAATGCTTTCATTAAATCGATAACGTAATCCTGATCGTCGATTTTTATTTCGTTGAGTTTTTCTTCCAACTTCTGTTTCTCTTCGAATTCTCGTTTTTCTTTGGCTTTTAACATGTTTGCAACTTGTTCTGATAGTTTGTCTAGTATTTGACTGTTGTTTTCACTTAATGTAGGTATTGGCAGTCGATTTGGAGAATGTAAAAAGGATTCCGAAACACTTCCATTGTGGGAAAGTTTTATGTTTGGTATAGGTAAAGATTTTGTGTTCGATGAAGTCTCTTTTAAACTGGTCTGTGAAAGATGGCTATCGACTAACGCGAATAACGACGAATACACTTTTGATTCCATATTTACTCGATAATTATTTATTTCAACACTTTAAAGGACAGAAAATATTTTGTTTTGATAACAAAGACGTAATACTTGACATAGACAATTAATTTTGTTTATGATTTGTGATGACATTTGTCCGATGAAGTTTTAGAATTGCCATAATAAGAAAAAATTACCCAACATAATTTTTATTTACATGGGGAGAATTTATGTACCATAATTCAAAAAATCAATAAATAATTACATCCAGGTTAACTCATGTTAGTTAAGTTATTAAAATAACTGTAAACCAAAAATGTAACTTCGAAGGGATTCGAACACCTCAGTTATATTTAAATAGAGTTTTTTTTTTCCTTCAAATTATATCTCTTAAAAAATATTCTAAACAATGTTTTTTGTTTCTTCAAATAGTGTTCATTCCATTTCAATGGAAATAACGTTCTGTTATATAAACAAGCTGAATTTCGCAATAAATTGAGAAACACACTTATTTATCTCAAGTAAACAGTAGCGACAAAAATCCTGGAACAAGAATAACGAGTTCCAGTTAATCATATCGACCATTGACTTGTTTTCTTGACATTTGACCGTGTGACGAATGCCGAATGGCTAAAAACTTTGACTTTTAAGAGACAGGACTTAACGAGCGCGCGCCCTTGTTGTCAAATAAAAAGTTGAATGCTTCATTGTTTTGTGTTTTTTGGTTAAATTTAATAATCAGTATGTATTCTTAGACTTTCAATCATTTGTATTTTATTTATAGCGAAAAGTAACATATTTTTTAAAGTATAATGTTATCTTTGTCCGTTTTTGTATAGTCTAAGGCCATAGACCATTTTAGTCGTTTAAAATCAGTCGCACGGTCATTCCGTGGTACACAAGTTGTGTAACAAACAGACGGAATACGTTCTTTTCTGATTCAATTTAATTACGTGAGTAATTCCGATTTATTTTATGTACGCTTTCATTCATGTTTGTGTTTGTTTAAAAGTTATATTAATTTCTGCTTTAAGTCAAGTTATTTTATAGAAATATGATGTAAGACGGTGTTTTTAAAACTTTTTTTTATGAAGTAAGGTGTGCTAGTTATGATCTAATAGTCACAAAATTAGCTGAATCTTTTTATTACTCTATTCCACTTATTATAAGTTTTACTTGTGGCCAGCTATTTTTAAATGCTGATGTTTTTTTTTATAAACATATCTCTAATTGTCCAGTATTTAATGTGGATGATTATGTAAATGTGCCTTTACAGTTTGTTTTTTTGTCACTTCATTACTAGCTTCTTACCTAAAAGGTTAGAGTGGTAATTATGAGAAGGGATGAATCGCATGTAACAAGACGGACGTTAGTTATGAATGTGGAGGGGTACATCGGTAGAGGTAGACGTAGAAAGAGATGGATGGATTGCGTGAAAGTGACATGATAATGAAGGGAGTGATGACTGAGATGACGGATGATAGAGTGCTTTGGAGGACGAAAACTCGGTGCGCCCTACGGGGATAGGATAAGTCAGGGAAGATGATGATGATTACTAGCTTCGTACCTTCCTAACAAAACAATTATATTCTAAAATTATTACTATTCTAGGAGCGGCCGCACACCTTTTACTAAACTATCGTACAACTGTTGTCCGATAGTCGATTGTTTCGCAGCCAATTCAATTGTTTGGAACAAATAAACATCGAGTTGTACGTGTACCGTCATATAATATCATATGGATCAAAAAGAGACTAAATAGTTGTGTAATAATTTGGTCAAAGGTGTGCGCGCCTCTTACTATTTCAAGTGATTTTATCGCGTTCAGATGAACGAAGGAAATTACTTCGGAGTGATTCCACGAGCGTAATCAAATTGACCTATGTCATAACATTTCTTGATCTCCGATAAAACATAAATAAAACCTACGTTTATCTATAAGTTTACACAGATTTTAATAAGCAATAATTATAATAATTAAAGTAAATTTTACTGTTTACCAATGACAAACAAATCTCAACAAAGAGTGCACGCCTTTGAATAAACTTTGCACAACTGTCTTGCTTTGATTCTTATGAGCTTAGGGACACACTACTCGATGTTTAGTTGTGCTATAGTTTGTCTAAATAAAATAGATTAGTTTGATAAATCACGCATATGTAGTATCGAATTCAGTTTGTATGAAGGCAAATGTCATACTTAATAGACAGGTATCGTAGTGAAACACGCAGCGACCAATTATGAACTATCGATATTCGGTTTAAATAATTATCGAACTCAACTAAAATTATTATTTTCTTATTAACTAATTTATAGGACAATTCTAGTATTGATTGTGGTGTAGAGAATTTAGCGATGACAGAAATAATAGTGAAATCCAATTTGATTACGTACGGCTGTAGTAGTAATAAACATTTATTTGCTCTCATTATTTGTTATGGTCATATTTAAATTGAGAAAACAGTGTTTTTTTAAATTCACAAGTTATAACTATAAATCTATCGATTCCAACTTCTATAAGAATAAAAATCGAAAATCGATAAGATTCGTGACTGATTTTACACAACATACAACATAGTACATTTGAAGTGAATTGTCAAACTAATCTAAATTATTTAGACACACTATAAACAGTTGAAGGCTGCGAAACAATCGACAATCAACAGTTGGTCGTTTAGTTTGCTAGATTAGTCCAACGTATGCACCCGCTCTTAGCGTCTAGTACAACGTAAATAAAACCACAATGTAACCTATAAATACACATCAATTCATACTGCGTACAAACAACTTAACAATGGTATCATTTATTTGAATTACTCATGCGAATGACTAAGAAAATACGAAACATTTTTCACGGTTCATCATCTTATCCTACTCCCGTAGTGTCGGCGCAGCAGGTTTTTGTCCTCCAAACTCTATCATACGTCATCTCAGTCATCACTCCCTTTTTGTTCATGTCACCTTTTACACAATCCATCCATCTCTTTAGGTCTATTAGTTAAAAAATACATACAGTTACTAAGTCCAAAACTATAATAATGATCTGGATAATATAACTTATATGCAGAATAGAGAAATTATTAAACAAACATGAGATATAGCAAGAAAATGAGGTAAAAAATAATTTAATTGACTAAATTTGTCTGTTTGTTTTTTTTATAACATAAGGTGGCAAATAGGCAAGCGGCCACCCGAATCCACCGAAATGGAAAGCGACCGCTGCCCATAAACATCTGCAATTGCAGATGCGTTGCCTACCCTTAGTTGACGGAGGAGTAGACGCACATAAAGAGGACATTTCCCCTTCTTATGCGTCTCCTCCACCGTCAAATCCACTTTTCCTTCCCATCCCTTCCTCTCAAGAAAAGGGTGGAAAGGAAAAGGGACTAAAATTGGGTATCCGGCACCACACTCATCAGACGAAACGCGGAATTTCTTCCACTTCACGCCTGTTTCTGTGATCTGTCGTTGAACATTCTTGCAAATTTTGTGTGCTATACCCCCCATTTGTTTTTCAACGTAATAATTGAAGCTATTATTTCTTTAGCATGTTTATAAATAACTAGCTGTTCGCGTGCGGCTTCATCCGCATAAAATTATATATATTTTTTTATTGTTTACATTTGTCAAATTATCAATAGCAAATGTCAAAATGACATGACATGACAAACCTTGGCAATCTTGTTTCCTTGATGTTGGCAGCAACTTATGATCTCTTTCCCACAATAAGGTTTTTATCCAACATATTTACCCCCTAAGTTTGACGTAAGTGTAGAGCTTTTTATTAAAAATAAAATATTAAAAAATATGCTGTAATTGCTGACATGTTAGGCAACAAAGAAGTGTGTGTTTACGCTTTATTATAATAGTACAGATTTGAAATATGGCTTCATTTATCAAAACCAATGAAGTTATGTTTGTAAACATTGAGAAGTTCTTTGTTTTTAAAAAGGAAAATAATAACAGGAAAAAAATCTTAACCTTGTTATTGCCTAGTCAGTGTCGGTTAGTCACGTAACATCCGGCCAATGACCACACATATCTACTTACAGATCCAAGGTGCAAACCTCGGTAGAACTATATACCAGCCGTCGAACGCGTTTTCTTTTGTGAATAAAATCTTACCCTATACGTCTAGACTGTCATTTATGTTTATGTGTTGCTTTGATTCAGATCCGGTCAGGCATAGCTACATGGTACAATCGAGGAAACTGTCGGTGTTCCCCCTTAAGCAGTTGTCAGAATAACTAATTATTTTACGGCTATTACTCACGTCTATTTTCTCGGTGCCGCCACCGAAAAAAATAGATGGGAGTAATAGTCGTAAAATAATTAGTTATAAAAATGTCTTATGAAAATTTAAATAATTTAGTTGTCAGAATGTTTTGTACGTTTTGAGACGACAAACAATAACCAATAGAACGTTGTATATTTGTTTCTATTTTAAAAGATCAGTCAGTGGTACAGCTAATATATTTTTTTTATTATCTCGTTTTTTGCGCAACTCTATGGTACTAGTACTAGTTTTAACTATGGAATATGTTTTAATTACAGGATGAGATCTTTATTCGTATGGGCCCTGCTGGCCCTGTTTGTGTGTGTGCAGTCGCGCACCACACATGTGCAACAGCCAATCACAGCGCAGATAACGTCCCTAACAGACAAGGTAACGTAGTACAAGATGAATAATAACAAAACTATACTATGTACATGTATAACTAGATGGTACTACTGTGTAGCACTAACACGATTACTAGATGGCGCCACTATAAGAGTTAAAACACGCTAGTGCTTCATTAGAAAAATAACAAGATGACTCACTCTGTTCTTTGATGATTTTGTCAGATTGTCATATCTACTACTTTAACAAAGTTTTGTTTAATATTTCAGGATGCGCGTAGAAAGGCCAGTGTACACCCAGCGTTCTCTAACGCAGGCAGGCAAGCTGGTGTTGAAGCATGGAGGATCGTGGTAAGTTTAAATTACTACATTTAGTGATAACATCGGTTAGGCCTGACATAACAGTTGATAGAGTGCCAGGGAAGAAAGCAAATGAACATAAAAAGGAGGAGTCAGAAGTTCATAATATAGAAACACCACAAGAGTAATTTCATTTCCTATTGTTTCAGGACTTCAATCCGGTTGCCGTAGCGCAAAACGACATTGGTAAATTCCATAAAGGAGATTCTTATATTGTTCTTAAGGTAATAATTAACATTTTCCACTTTGATTATTAATTCCCTTTATTCGACCTAAACTATTTTTATAACATAAGGTGACAAACGAGCAAGCGGCCACCTGAATCCACCGAAAGCGACCGATGCCCATAAACATCCGCAATTACAGGTGCATTGCCCTTAATTGACGGAGCAGGAGACTCACATAAAGAGGACATTTCCCCTTCCTATGCGTCTCCTCCACCGTCAAATCCACTTTGTCTACCCAACATTTCCTCTTCAAATATGGATGGAAAGGGAAAGGGATTAAAATTAGGGATTTCCTGTCGAAACCATAATTTAAATTAGCTTTTCCCCACGAATCTATCCTCGTGGAATAAAAAAAATCAACCGTAAGTGGCCTTTGTGCTCTTCCAACTATCCTCTAACTAGCAGTTTAGGCTACAAACAAACATCAATCTAAACTATCAAATTGATATTAGTAAAATTTACAGACGACAGCTGACAAAAAGAACAATCTATCCTGGGACATATACTACTGGATCGGTAGTGAGTCAACACAAGACGAATCGGGAGCGGCGGCCATATTGACTGTAGGGTTGGATGATAAATTCAACGGAGCTGCGATACAGCACAGAGAGACGTTAGGACACGAGAGTCAGCAGTTCCAATCTTTATTCAGACCAGGTACAGAATAAATTCAAATAATGTTTCCCTAATACATTTAGAGCGTGCATATACCTTCGACAACTATCGCAGAACAGTTATGCGATTGTTGTTTGTTTCATCCCATTCAAATGTTTACTTGCACAACTAAAAATCTAGTAGTATGTGACCTATATTTATTTATTTATTTATTTATTTATTTTTAGCTATCAAGTATCTCGACGGTGGGGCTACGTCTGGTTTTAACCATGTGGTGACAAACCCTGGTGCGGAAAAGCGATTGTTCCATATCAAAGGAAAGAAGAATATACGTGTTAGACAGGTATGTTTTTATTAAGAAATTATCAACTTTTATTGAACATTATTTATCTCCTTTACATTCAGTAATTAACTAGTTATAAAAATATGCTTTACAATAGGCAGATTTTCAGGATTTGAACCCACAAACACATTAGTAAATGTACAATCGCAGAAATCCGTGGTGGTTCACTTTCAGAATAATTGTCTTGTTCCTTACATCGAGACAAACTTCTACAAATAACCAATTAGATACCAGTGAGTTGCGAAAACGATATAATAATAATCCATTACCCATTACGGACCGATATTTCGTAGATCCATCTAAATTTTTAGCAGTGTGAATCGGTATTTACTGAACTAGCGCGTACCATCCTTCGACCACATCTTCACCTTGGTCTAGGTGGGATAGTGGTTAAGCGCTGGTTTTGCAATTTAAAAAAAAATGCGTCTTATTGTTTGCTTGCGTTGTCTATACGATAAAAATGTTAAAGAGATACAAAGAGAAAGAGAACAGTGGTAGTGCCCGCTTTAACATCTTAGCACGAATGGGCCGGCACGCCCGGTGTAATACCACGACCACACAGAAGATAGGCGTGAAATGGAAGCAATTCAGAGTTTCGTCTGATGAGTGTGGTGCCGGAGGCCTAATTTAAGTCTTTTTCTTCTCCCTTTTCTTATAAGGAGTGGATTTAACGGTGGAGGAGATGCATAGGAAGGGGAAATATCCTCTTTATTTGCGTTTCCTCCTCCGTTGTATAAGGGTAGGCAACGTATGTGCAATTGAGGATGTCTATGGGCAGTGGTCGCTTCGCCATTTTCGCGATTTCAGGGGGCCGCTTGCTCGATTGCCACCTTATGTTATAAAAAAAAAGAGATTGTAACTTTCTACACTGATAGATTTCCCGATTGTACTCTAATAGAGTTCATAATGAGTCGTGTTTCAGGTGGACCCACTAATCGCTTCAATGAATAAAGGGGATTGCTTCGTTTTGGACATAAATAATGATATTTATGTATACGTGGGTGACAGTGCTAACCATAAGGAACGTCTGAAGGCGATATCATTCGCTAACCAGGTTAGAGACCAGGACCACAACGGCAGAGGAAGGGTCGATATCGTTGGTGAGTAATTTAGATTAGACTGCGTTAAGATTGTTCAATATTTTAAGTTTACAATGATTTATAAGAATATCAAATTAACACGTTCACTGCGTAACAGGCTAATATCGGCCTGACGCGGTACCTAAGCTGGTGAGGACGAAAACTATGTCCCACTCCCTAGCGTGAAACGATTATCTTTGGTATACATTACATAAAATGTATACATTATGTTTCTACAAAGTTTTAGCAATTTTATCTATCCTAAAGCTGGTGGGTTCATAAAGACCTGCCGTGTATTAGCGGAAATATTAGTGGGCACATTTTGGCCCGCCGCCGCCCTAGATAAAGAATCATGCTTTTACTCGCCGCAATAAACGTATTAAAGACTCTTAAATTTACTCTTAAATTTTACACTTCCCACCCTTTTCTTATAATGGAGGAGACGCATAAGAAAAGAAATCTCTTTATATGCGTCTCCGTCAATTAAGGGTAGGCAACCTGAAATTACATGTCTATGGGCATTCACTTCGCCTTTTTGTTGAAAACAGTCGCTTGCTTATCTATACTTCTATACTATTATAATAAAGCGTAAACACACACTTCTTTGTTGCCTAAGATGTCAGCAATTACAACATATTTTTGAATAATTCTTTGATTAATAAAAAGCCCTACTTACGTCACGCTTTAGGCTATTTCACACCATTAAACTTAGGGGGTAAATATTTTGGATGAAAAGACTAATGTGGGAAAGAGACCATAAATTGCTGCCAACATAAGGGAGCAAGGTTGCCATCGTTTGTCATCATGTCATGTCATTTTGACATTTGCAATTGAATTTGACAGATGTAATCAATGAAACAATTATCATAATTTCATGCGAATGAAGTCGTGGGAACAACTAGCCTTCTATAATATAAATTTTTTTCAGACCAATACTCAAGTGATAGCGATGTCCAGAAATACTTCACCGCCTTAGGTTCAGGAACAAGGGATATAGTACCTGAAGCAAGTGCCGGTGGAGATGATCAGGTAAGCTAACTATTAATTTTAGATTAACTACTTAATGTTAAGAACAAAATTAGTACCGTGCTATAGAATTGGCGCAACACTAGATTATCGGCATAAACGTCACGTCCCTAGCTGACAGCTGTCAATGTCACTACAAGTATGGATTTGGCGCGCATCCTGAGTCCTGACGAGAAGTGTTGCTCTGAGTTTAAACCGACAGTATCAATTAAATAAGTTGTCTAATATAATAACGTCAAACTTTATTATATTTAAATACTGTAGCTCGCGACTTCGACTTCTATTTTACTCACAGATAAAGTAGCTTTTTAACGGTGTAAGAATTTTTTAAATCGTGCCAGTAGTTTTTAAATTATTTCAATATATACAAAAATATAAATCAAATTATAATAGTAAATATGTATAAGGGCTAGAATACATAGACAGTAAAATTGAGTAGTCGCTGGCATGCCAGTTACTGGCATTTGTCGGATACAGGCGAACAATGCTAGAATATTCACACCATACATGATTAAACAAGCCTGTCTAGATTTTTTTTGAATTAAAATGTCTTACAAATGCATTAACTTAAGGCCCTTCTTGTTTCTTTTATTAATATAAGTTTATCTTCTTATTAATTCTAGACTTTCGAACGGAGCGAAGAAGATGCAGTTTCTCTATCTGAGATATCTGACAGCAAGGGATCTCTGGTTGCTACTCCTCTACGCAAGCCATTCAGGCAAGAAAACTTAAAACCACAAGTAAGGCAATACAATTATCTATTATATGCATATTTACTTAATAAAAAAAAACAAATAAACTGAACTTTATGTTCATAAAGTTCCATAATTTGGTTAACTTACCATCTCCCGATATTCGGGGAAATTATTATTATGGCAGCCCTGAAAACCTCACCCCAAAATTCCCGAAATTGCTATACTATCTTAAAAATTAAAAAAAAAACAACGGTGTTGTATTTATGTTAGTTTATTAATTACGTAAATTACTTTTACAATTGTATTTTCGCTGACACTAACATATTTTATATTTCAGGAAGCTTATATCTTGGACACTGTTAGTGGAAGTATTTATGTATGGCTGGGAAGACAAGCCACAAAAAGAGTAAGTATATAAAAAAAAACATTTTCCTTTTCGGTCACACCTGTGGTTTTCGTGTATTTTCCCTCTCACTCTATTTATAATATTAGTAGACTCTTAGTCAGCCTTATAGGAGTATTAATTGTTTAAAAGTATAATATTTGACACATTTCGCTACAATATAATTAATTACAATAGAGAAATTATAAAAAATAATATTTTAATAACGTTTACAAACATTCCCGCCAAAATGTATTTAATATCAAAGTGACATTTACTTTTTTTTCAGGAAAAGACAGAAGCGATGTCAAAAGCACAACAGTTGTTGAGATCTAAAAATTATCCATCATGGGTAAGTTAGTTTAAAATAGATTTTATTTTAAATTTAATTGACTTACTGAATAGTGAATAGGAGGAAGGGAATAATTTTTTTTTCTATCAGGTGCAAGTGACAAGGATTCCCCAAGGCACGGAGCCAGCGGCGTTCAAACAATACTTCGCGACCTGGCAGGACGCTGGCATGTCACACAGTCGACTTGTAAGATCTATTCACGGTGAGTACAAAGAAAACGTGAAAGAAACTTATTCGTGACTTTATTATATAATTTACTGCGTTATTAAGAATGTTAAAACTTTGACCTGGCAGCGCTAGAATCGCTATCGAATATTCTTCCATGTTCCCTTAATTATATTTTTCCGTAATATAGCAGGGTTTTTATATAGCTGCCATGGCAAAAACATTGTAAATAAACTTTAATGTTTTAAATTATGAGAATAAAAGTAAAAATTGTATTTTACACATTGTTACTTGTAGTTAATGGTTATAATTATAATTGCGTGGGATTCAATTGTTTTTTGTTTGGTAATTGCAATTTTTAATTGTATTTATTTTATGCACGTGTTCTGGGAATATGAAGTACAAAAATAATTTTAAGCATGGAATTTACGGAGATCATGTTACGTTGTATTTAAGTAAGGGTTTCATTTTATATTATTTATTTCAGAAACTTCTTAGGGTAACAAGAAGAAGAAAATACTGTGCTATGACCCAGTCTTGACATATTTTTGTATATCTATTAAAAGCTTTACATATTTAAATGTTTAAACTAATAGCATGGGAAATACTCATTTTATACATTGTAATATAATTTTTGTAATGCCAATTGAATAAGAAAATAAATAAATATTATACCTGGATTTTGTTTTATTTATTTAAGAAGTTTGGGAAATTACTGCTTATGGACTCATTGGTGTTAGCTTACGCATGCGGACATGCATCTTGCTTGGAATCTAGTTGAAATAAATACATTTAGAAAAAACTATAATGCAATACTTGAGACTTACTATGAACAATAAATAGGAATTCGTTCCATAAGTTTTCATGAATGATTCTTTTTCCACAATTTAAATCAATGATATTTTACCGGAGTAGTTATACAATAAAACATAAAAAAAACATTAACGTAAATAAATACAAACATTTACTTTAAATAATTTTGAAATATAATTGTCATTGACGTTTGGCTGTATGACTATAGAACTTTTGCCTTATGTAAATGAAATCTAAACAAAACGTCAATGGTGATTGACTCAAATGTCAAATTTTAAATTGATAAAAAAAATTCAAATTCCTATTTACTTTTGTAATTATAATCGATGGGGTCGACTATTTATTAAAAAATATAATGAATTACATTCAAATGTTTAGTTTTTAAACTGTATAAATAACAGACAACTGTTTGCTGTGTTCTGCTCTTTTAAAAAGATAAGAATTTTTATCTATAATTTACTGGACTGATAATTTCAGCCAAAACAACAATGAATGAAAACTCGATTCAACCGAAACTCTACAAAGGCGTAGTCAAATCAGAAACTGTTATGGTATTCGAGGAAATACCTAATTTTCAACAAACTGTAAGTATTCCCTTTTCAATTCATTTACGCAAATAAATTAAGTTTGTTAGAATACCAGCTGTTGCCCGCGACTACGTCCGCGTGATTTAAATGAAATTCAATTGCAGTTTATGGGCAATCGCTTTCCATTTTGGTGGATTCAGGCCGCTTGCTCATTTGCCACCTTATAAAAAAAATAATGCTGAAAATTCATAATTTTGTTTGTATGTTTGTTACAGGATTTAAGACAGGATTCGGTGTTTGTACTAGACATGGGCGATGAGTTATATGTGTGGGTAGGAGAAGATGTGTCCGACTTAGAAAGAAAAGTAACATTTAATATACATGTAAGTATTATATTTTTCTCTAATCCCTCATTTTATCTGTTTAATACTTATACTAGCTGCTGCTCGCGACTTCGCCCTTGTGTAATTAAAATAATAACAAAAGTGAGTAGCCTAAGCATTCCAGACTATCCTCTACATCTACGCAAAATTTCATGAAGTGGACCTCCAGCAGTATAGGCTACAAACTAACAAACATCCATCTAAACTTTCGCATTTATAATATTAGTATTAAGACCAAAATTAGTACTGTGCTGTAGAATTGGTGTAACTCTAGATTATCGGCATATGAGAGGATGGGAAGGGGAAGTGGATTTGATGATGGAGGAGATGCATAGGAAGGGAAATATCCTCTTTATGTACGTCTCTTCTGTCGGTTAAGGGTAGGCAACGCTGCAATTGTGGATGTCTATGGTCAGTCGCTTCGCCATACTGAAAGATTCAGGTGGCCGCTTGCTTATTTGCCACCTTATATTATAAAAAAAAGTCACGTCCCTCGCTGACAGCTGTCAATGTCACTAGAAGGATGGATCTGGCGCGCATCCTGAGTCCTGACGAGAAGTGTTGCTCTGAATTTAAATTGACAGTATCAAATAAGTTTTTTTAAAAATATGAAGTATATTATAATGCACTTAACTTTTCAGACTCATCTAATACAGCTAAAGGCTAATTTCAGTAAGAATTGGGATGTTATAATGACGAAACAAGGACTAGAACCTGAATGTTTTAAGAAATCATTTGGGAAATGGCAACCCGAGTTACTAGAGGTGAGTTTCAAATCATAAAATTAATATAACTTAATATATTCTTAAGAAAACCTTTATAAACCCTTCTACGGTCAAATGGAGTAACTCCTCTATAGTGGTGGGGAAAATTTTCCCTTTACCAGTCAGATTGTGTTCTCCATTGCATGCTCTTCACTCGCCTGACCTGAATTACTGTAATTATATACAATAATTTCTTTTTCGTATTTAAAAAAAAAACTGTGTAAATCGAGTTTTTATATTTATTAAAGAAATAGTAGTACAAGAAAGTATTTTATCTATACTATTATAATAAAGCGTAAACACACACTTCTTTGTTGCCTCAGATGTCAGCAATCACAGCATATTTTTGAATAACTCCTTTTTTAATAAAAAGCCCTACACTTACATCACGCTTTAGGCTATAGATTGTATGTGTAGGGCCTTTTATTACAGAAAGAATTATTTAAAAATATGCTATAATTGCTGACATCTTAGGCAACAAAAAAGTGTGTGTTTACACTTTATTATAATAGTACGAGCTGTTGCCCGCGACTTCGTCCGCGTGGAAAACATACGAACTCTATAAATAACAAAAAGCTACGTATCCCGGGAACCGGACATTTCTCGGGGATGAAGCTTATCCCATGTGTACTCCACACTTTGTTTTATATCTGTGACACATTTCAATAAGATATGTTGAACCATTGCAGAATGATCGAGTAAACATTAAAAAACTAAATTAATGAATCCCAGGGGAACCGTAACGATTCCCGGGATAAAAAGTAGCCTATGTATTCTTCCAGACTATGCTCTAAACCTGTGTCAAATTTCATGGAGATCCGTTCAGCCGTTTTGGCTACAAACGCTAACAAACATCCATCCATCCATCTAAACTTTCGCATTTATAATATTAGTAAGATTAGTAAGATAGATACATGTAATATATTACAAATGTTTTTTTTTTCAGAAATTAAGAAATAGTGACAGTGATGAAAAATATGATGCATTGAATTTCAACGAAATAGATGACTAAAGGAAATAATTGAAATACAATAAAAAGAAATTATAAATGTATAAACAATATTCCCTTTATAAATAGACTAGCTGTTGCTCGCGACTTCCTCCACATGTAAAAAAATATAGTCTATGTTACTCACTGATAAAATAGCTTTTTAATGGTGAATTTTTGAAATTGTCCCAGTAGTTTTTGAGTTATTTCAATTACAAAAATCTTTCCTCTTTATAATATCAGTATAGATATATTAAACTGGGACGACCTAGGCTATAATTTTTTATTATTTTTTAAATTCTTGAAATTGTCCCAGTAGTTTTTGAGTTATTTCAATTACAAATTTCCTCTTTATAATATTAGTATAGATATATTAAACTGGGACGACATAGGCTTTAATTTTTTATTATTTTTAAAATTTTTGAAATTGTCCCAGTAGTTTTTGAGTTATTTCAATTACAAATTTCCTCTTTATAATATTAGCATAGATATATTAAACTGGGACGACGTAGGCTATAATTTTTTATTATTTTTTTAATTTCACGCGGGTGAAGTCGCGAGCAACAGCTAGTCTGTTTACTACAGTTGAAATAATATACTATAGCATGTAAATAACTGGTCATAGATTTTTTATTACACAGAGTAAATAAAGTAAGAGTATAAAAAAGATTCCTAATAAATGTCTTCTATATTTTTTTACAAAGAATTTATTTTATTGTAATATAAGGAAATATCTATTTTCATACATCTTTCATCTAAATAAATATATCATAGAAATAATGCATTTTGTTTATTATAAATTATTCCAACTGTGAAAAAAAAATCAAAAGTAATTTACTTTTAGATATTTGGATATATATTTTTATTTAGCACTAGCTGTTCCCGTGCGGCTTCATCCGCATGGAATTATGAATTTTTTTTATTGTTAACACTTGTCAAAGTATCAATAGCAAATGTCAAAATGACATGACATGACAAACCTTGGCAATCTTGCTTCCTTGATGTTGGCAGCAACTTATGGTCTATTTCCCACATTAGGGTTTTTATCTAAAATATTTACCCCTAAGTTTAATGACGTGAAAATATATAGACTAAAGCGTGACGTAAGTGTAGGGCTGTTTATTAAAGAAAGAATTATTCAATAATATGCTGTAATTGCTGACATCTTAGGCAACAAATAAATGTGTTTTTACGCTTTATTATAATAGTATAGATTTATTGGTAATATTTCTTATTGTGTGTTGAATAAACTTGCGTGGAACGGAACGTACCGCGTGTCAAATCCGCCATTTTGATTTTAACAGAATAACAGCAGAGATTTAATAATAAATCGATTACATTAATAGTTTTTGTAGTAAATTAAAGGCTTTTTATCTATTTTTATAAATAAAATATGAAATTAGTGAAAATATTCTCATATAAGTTTGATATATAGAGATATATGTCTCTATCACACTTAGGCTCTTTAGAATACATGCGTCTCACTCTGGAACTGTCAATTGGAAGAGCAAAGTTCTATCTCTGTCGCACTTGAGTATTCTTATATGTTCCGTCTCTCTCTTAAATGGTCAACTAATTTTTATAAAGATTTTTGTAGAAATATTTCTTGAACTCATATGTTTATTTGTGTTCTTTTTATATAGACAATAAATGTTGTTATAAATCTTCGTTTTATTTACCTTTTTTAAAGTATTATTTTTTTATTTTAGTACCCGTAATAAAAACATAATTCGATTTTAATTGTCTTTGGCTGCGATCGTTAACCACGCCCTTTACTAAAGGTTCTCAACCTCAGCTCGCGGGCAACATGGCGCGGAACGATTCGACACATTCTGATTTTCTTAAATTTTATTCCTTAGTTTAATTTTTTTGGAGTGCGTAGATAGGTTTAGTAAATCTATCCTAATATTATAAAGAGGAAAGATTTGTATTTTTGTATGTATTGAAATAACTCGAAAACTATTGGGCCGATTTTAAAAATTCTTTCACCATCAGAAAGGTAGTTAGTTTATTATTGCTAATGTTTAGGAGCTATTAATAAACAGCTTGTTTCTGGACGCCGGCGTTATTATTATATAAGAAAAATAGGTGGGAAAATAAGAACATATCGAAGAAGTTGGTCGATAAAAGTGGCGGACCACTTGAGCGATATTTTAGAATGTAGTCTAGAGTACAAGAAAGTTGGGCACCCATGCCCTATACTAATGCACTGAATATAGTAAACGATTGAATCTTAGAAGTGTGAGGTCATTCGGTCATATTCTTGTCAGGAATGCCATAAATGGAATCTCTTTAAAATTATTTACGTAAATAAAATAAAAAGTATTCGTACTTTATAAACAAAATAAATGTAAATGCGAATGTTTAGATGGATGTTTGTTAGAGTTTGTAGCCTAAACGGCTCAACGGATTTCGATGAAATTTGGTACAGATGTAGAGGATAGTCTGGAAGAACACATAGGGTACTCACTTTTGTTTTTTTTCTAATTTCACTCGGACGTAGTCGCGAGCAAAAGCTAGTAATATTATAAATGCGAAAGTTTAGATGGTTGTTTGTTAGAGTTTGTAGCCTAAACGGCTCAACGGATTTCGATAAAATTTGGTATATATGTAGAGGATAGTCTGGAAGAACACATACTCTACTTACTTTTTTTGTATTCCACGCGATAGTCGCGGGCGAAAGCTAGTAATATATATTTTTCAATGTCAAATTCCGATGTCTATACAAGGTCATTAAAGTCTTGTGTTATTTCCTTAAACATGTTTGCGTTTATTTTACTAGCTTTCGCTCGCGAATCCGTCCGTGCGGGATTAAAAAAATACAAGTAGCCTATACTTCAGACTATCCTCTATATCTGTGCCAAAATTCATCGAAATCCGTTCATCAGTTTAGGCTACAAACCCACAAACATCCATCTAAACTTTCGCATTTATATTAGTATGATTTAAAAAAAAAAAACTAGTTTGTGTCTAAGACTAACGTAGAATGAAAATAATGTTCTAACATTATAAATGCGAAAGTTTAGATGGATGTTTGTTAGAGTTTGTAGCCTAAACTGCTGAACGGATCTCGCTTGTCATATTTATAGTCTGGGAGAAGGAATAGGCTTTTGATCCTGGAAACAGTTACGGTTTTTATGGGATACATTAATCTTTTCCTTTTTATATAATATAAGGTGACAAACGAGCAAGCGGCCACCTGAGTCCACCGAAATGGAAAGCGACTGCACATAAACATCCGCAATTGCAGCGTTGCCTACCCTTCATTGACGGAGACGCACATAAAGAGGACATTTCCCCTACCTATGCGTATTCTCCACCGTCAAATCCACTTATTCCGATCCTCTCCTCTTAAGAAAACGGTGGAAAGGAGAGTCTAGAATAAGGCCTCCGGCACCACACTCATTAGACGAACGGCAGAATTGCTTCCACTTCACGCCTGTTTTCTGTGTGGTCGTGGTATTACTCCGGGCGAGCCGACCCATTCGTGCGAAGATGTTAAAACGGACTCTACCACTGTTATCATGTTTATTCGATAATTCTGTAACGTTTCAATATATCTTATTCAAAAACACAGATTAAATAAAATCTTTAGTAACACATGGGATACGATTTAGCCTCAAAAAATGTCAGGTTTCCGTGGGATAAGTAGTTTTTTATGGTTTTGGTATGTTTTTAATTTAGGGATAGTGATAATAACTAGCTGTTCCCATGCGGCTTCATCCGCAGGTAATTATAAAAACTTCACTTTATCGTTTACATTGGTCAATTTATCAATTGCAAATGTCAAAATGACATGACATGTGACAATTCATGGCAATCTTGCTTCCTTGATGTTGGCAGCAACTTATGGTCTCTTTCACACATTAAGTTTTTTATCCAATTTATTTACTCCCTAAGTTTAATAGCGTGAAAATATATAGCCTAAAGCGTAAGTTAATGTAGGGTCTTTTTATTAAAAAAAGAATTATTCAAAAATACGGTGTAATTGCTGACATCTTAGGCAACAAAGAAGTGTGTGTTTACGCTTTATTATAATAGTATAAATAAAAGCTTACATTAGTACTGACTGATATAAGATAATGTAGCTTTTTAATGGCGAAAGAATATTTAAAATCTATTCAACAGTTTTTTAGTTTCCTCTGTACATAAAAAAATACAAATCTTTCCTCGTTATACTTAAGATTTTTTGTAAACTAGTTTATGTCTAAAAAGTTCGTTAAATTTGTATTTCTTACATCCAACCATAAACAGAGTGCTGTATTTAGATATATAAAGAGAATAATTTTTTAATTCGCTAAGATAGCGAAAGAATTTACTCAGATAACTATAACTAGTTGTTGCTCGTGACTTCGTCTGGGTCAAATTAAAACAATATTAAAAGCATAGCCTATATTACGCTATAATATAGCTTTTTAATGGTGAAAGAATTTTTGAAAACGGCCTAGTATTTGATTTATTTTAATACATACAAAAATACAAATATTTCCTCTATATATTAGTACTAGTTTTCGCCCGCGACTCCGCCCGCTTGGAATTAAAACCAAAGTGAGTAGTGTGTTCTTCCAGACTATCCTCTACGTCTATACCAAATTTCATCGAGATCCGTTCAGCAGTTTAGGCTACAAACTCTAACAAACATCCATCTAAACTTTCCCATTTATAATAGTGTGATAGACGTATAGATATACTTGCATTTCAAATGTCTATGGTCACTCCGTCCGTTCATCTGTTCGCGTAAAAAAGATTTTACGCGAATAAAGTCGTGATCTTAAACTTGTTTTTGTTGAAATGTGAATTACATATCGTGTTTAGTCCAACATACAGGTTTGTTGGAGAAGGTTGTAGAGCAAATATATTTTTTTATTTAAAAAACTAAATTGTTACATGATTGAGTACTTTGTTTATTTTACTTGTACAAAACCTGAGGAATTTGATTTACAAGTATTGGATAGTAAGCTTTTTTGGTAAGTAAATTAATTTTTAAAAGATTTATTTGTAACTAGCTGTTCCAGTGCGGCTTTATCCGCACTTCTAAAGACTTTATTGTTTACATTGCAAATGTCCTTAACGTTGGCAGCTAGTTTATGTTCCCTTTCACATGAAGATTTGTTTCCAATTTATTTACCCTTAAGTTTAATAGCGTGAATATAGCCTAAAGCGTGTAAGTGTAGGGCTTTTTATTAAAGAAAGAATTATTCATATTTATTTATTCTTTTTCGATTTTTCGAATTTTCATATGTACATAATTTACTCGACGTTCTTACCGGTAAGGAAAACATCGTGATGCAACCTACACATATCGGTGAAGAGATTCAAAGATATGTGTGAAGTCAACCCGCAGTGCAGCGTGTTTGACTATGGCCTAGTCACCCTAACTCAGGGTAGGCTCCGAGCCCCATTCCCCCCGTAAAATGGGTCTGCAAGTGCGGACGGCGCTGGCTAGATCGCGGAAGATTGCGAGTGTTCCCGTGACCCAGCCATCGGCGGACAGGAGGAACACCGCTGGGTTTTTAGTGGATGTTCCGGCCATGTCTGTTCTTTTGGCCGGCGAGTCTCACATAGCCCCCTGGCAACGGGGGGGACGCGTAAAGGCATGTTCCCAACGAGAAAAAAAAGAGGCTCAGAGCCCTCACTAGGGACGTATAGTGAGCTGGTGGCTGACATTCTACGCCACGAAGTAGTGTGTTTACGCTTTATTATATTATATAGACAATCTTTCAACCGCGACTCCGTCCGCGTGGTATGAAAAAAAAAAACATGAGTTGCCTATGTGTTCTTCCAGACTATCCTCTATATATGTTCCAAATTTTATCGAAATCCGTTTAACCGTTTAGACTACAAACTCTAACAATCATCCATCCATCCATCTAAACTTTCGCATTTATAATATTACTAGCTTTCGCCCGCGATTCCGTCCGCGCGGAATTAAAAAAATCAAAAGTGAGTAGCCTATGTGTTCTTCCAGACTATCCTCTACATCTATACCAAATTTCATCGAGATCCCTTCAGCCGTTTAGGCTACAAACTCTAACGAACATCTAAACTTTCGCATTTATAATAATACGAGCTGTTGCCCGCGACTTCGTCCGCGTGGTATTAGAAAACATACAAACTATATAAATAACAAAAAGTTACGTATCCCTCGGGAACCGGACATTTCTCAGGGATGAACCTTATCCCATGTGTGCCCCAGACTTTGTTTTATATCTGTGCCAAATTTCAATAAGATATGTTGAACCGTTGCAGAATTATCGAGTAAACATTAAAAAACAAACTCAATGCATCCCTCGGGAACCGTGACTATTTCCGGGATAAAGTAGCCTATGTGTTCTTCCAGACTATGCTCTACATCTATACCAAATTTTATCGAGATCCCTTCAGCCGTTTAGGCTACAAACTCTAACAAACATCCATCCATCCAACTAAACTTTCGCATTTATAATATTAGTAAGACTAGTTTTCCACCGCGACTCTGTCCGCGCGGTATTAAAAAAAAGCAAAAGTGAGTAGCCTATGTGTTCTTCCAGACTATCCTCTACATCTATGCCAAATTTCATCGAAATCCGTTTAACCGTTTAGACTACAAACTCTAACAAACATCCATCCATCTAAACTTTCGCGTTTATAATATTACTATGATTACTATGATAGTATGATAGATATACAAGTATAGATTATACATTCTTCTCGTGTTCTTGTGTTAGAATATGTTGGATAACTACAGTAAAGATGTAACGATATAAAATTATCCTCCTTAAACCGGTTGGAAAACGTTATTATTAAAAAATAATTAACCAGTTATTTTTCTGTGTCTTTATCCTCCTTTGTATTTTATATATGTTAATTTATATAATTATCTTAGATCCCGAGTTCGAATACCTGTGTTTTTATATGTACAGTCTCGGAAATCAGCGGTATACCACTTGAGGAAAAATTGCCTTCGTTGCAACGATAACTTCGCTTCTTATAATTAAGCTGTTCCCGTGCGGCTTCATCCGCATGAAATTATGAAAATTTTGTTTTATAGTTTACATTTGTCAAATTATCAATAGTAAATGTCAAAATGACATGACATGACACACCTTGGCAATCTTACCTTCTTGATGTTGGCAGCAACTTATGGTCTCTTTCCCACATTAGGGCTTTTATCTAAAATATTTACCCAAAAGTTTAATGGCGTGAAAAAATATAGTCTAAAGCGTGACGTAAGTAGGGCTTTTTATTAATCAAAGAATTATTCAAAAATATGCTGTGTTTGTCTCCTACGTAGGCGTGAGTCGTTACGTCATTTTCGAGAAACGTAACGAAACTAGTGATTTGTTCGGCGTCACATGTTTCAAAACTAGTGATTTTTGT
>NW_013525325.1:271787-301700 GCF_000836215.1 Papilio polytes | reverse complement strand
CTTTTAATTTGACTCGAAGCTAGTGACGTCGTTACATATCTCGTCACAGGTGATTGTAACTAGTGACGTGAAATAACGCTCACGTCTACTCCTACGTAACCTTGTCCAAAAATTGGACGACTCGACCAAAACGACAAAAGACCTTTACAACGCAACGACAATACCAAACCAACAAACGCAATGACAATGACAACCACCAAAGACACCTGCGAACCGCAGGAAGTATATGTGTAGCGAGACATGAGACTAAACATCGCGATACAGTAAAATAATGTCTCGCTACAGCGCCATCTGTTAGGGTGCGGCAGAAACGGCGCAAACATGCTGTAATTGCTGACATCTTAGGCTACAAATAAGTGTGTGTTTACCCTTTATTATAATAGTATAGATTAGTTAGATTGCAGTGAATGCAAACGAATCACTTGCTCACTTTACGTCCTCACCGAGGGGCTCGGAGTCTTTTTTTAAAAGGGGAATTCCTTATGCATACTCCGTGCCTCGGGGCAGACACGAGTGTTATGTGGGCCTCTCCCTATAATGGTGCATACCTAAACCCCTCTGTTCCCTCCTGGCCATTGTGTAGGACGCCGATTGAGGGGCTCGGAGTATACCTTAAGTTAGGCGAGGCCATAGTCAACCTCTGGCGGCACCAGCGGGCGAGGCGGGGTCTCCGAGCCCGCATTGCACGGTGCCGTCTTCCGAGGAGCGCCTTAAGGTGCAGCGTCCCAACTCGTTGGGACGCACCGAGGGCCCCTTCCCGGGGCGGTCAGTGGGGCGTCGCGGTGGCAAGCGCAAGCGATCCCGTGGCGCCCCACACAATGGCCAGGAGGGAACGAAGGGGTTTAGTGCGGTATGCCCCCCACTATGGGGGGGAGAGTCCCACATAACTCACGTGTCTGCCCCGAGGCATGGAGTATGCAGAAAGCATTCACCTTCGGAAAAAAAAGGCCATAGTCAACCTACACTGCGCTACTTCACACATATCTTTGAATTTCCACACAGATATGTGCATCACGATGTTTTCCTTCACCGTAAGAACGTCGGGTATAATGTACATATCGAGCCACCGACGCTCGAAACGTAGAGATACAAATTACCAGACTTGTTTATAGACATTTATAAGCTATGTATTTATTTTTGTTCCGCGTCTCGTTTCCAAATGTTCAAGCGATTGTAATTTATAAGTTAGAACACCGATAGTTTCCCCGAATGTACATACGTACCGACATACGTGAAGTACACATATCCGTAAAGATATTCAAAGATATGTCTGAAAGAAGAAAAAGAAGAGGAAGCGAGTCTACAACGTCAAAGGCCGGCAACGCATCTATAGTTCCTCTGGATGTCTGAGCGTCGTTGACCACTTCTGTGTTCCCGCCGCTCGTTTACTCCCTTCCCTTATAAAAAAAAGTCGAGCAGGGCAGTGAAGTTCTAGTCTAACTTAGGGACTCTGAGCCCCTCAGTGTGGACGTAGTAAGCTGGTGATATTTTTTTAACATCATAAGGTGGTCACCTGAATCCGCCAAAAAGGGGAAGCGACCACTGCCTATAGACGTTCGCAATAGCGTATGCGTTGCCTACCTTACATCGACGAAGGAGACGCATTAGAAGAGGATATATCCTCATCCTATCGTCTCCTCCACTGTCAAATCCATGTTCCCTTCATAAAAGGGCGGAAAAGGGACTAAAGTTGGGCCTCCGGCACTACAATGATCAGATTGTACGCGGAATTGCTTCCTATTACGCCTGTCTGTGTAGTATATTGCTGGGGGTGACCCACGCGTGCGAAGATGTTAAAGCGGGCTCTACCACTGTTATATATATATTTTTTATTGTTACAGAAATTAAAAAAAAGACAGTAAATATGAAATATGTTGCTGTAATTACATTACTCCTATGGGTACAGAATATCGATTGCCAAGTTAGAGGTAAGTTTTTTAAGTGCATATTTTTTTAATTACAATCTTACTAATATTATAAATGCGAAAGTTTAGATGGATGTTTGTTAGAGTTTGTAGCCTAAACGACTGAACGGATCTCGGTGAAATTTGGCATACACGTAGAGAATACTCAAGAACACATGGGCTACTCGCTTTTGTTTTTTTATAATTCCACGCGGACGGAGTCGCGCGCGAAAGCTAGTAAAAACATATTTTTGATTGTCTGCCTTTTCCTCGAAATTCTGTTCGCGTGGATACAAATCTAAGAACATAGTCTAATCTATGGCAAACATCGAGATCCGTTCAGCAGTTTAGGCTACAAACTCTAACAAACATCCATCCAAATTTACTATAAAATGTTAGTAAAATTTAAATAATGCTCAAAGAATTATATTTCTAAAAAGAAAAGAAACTTACTAGTTAATCTTACTTCTTACTAATATTATAAATGCGAAAGTTTAGATGGATGGATGGATAGATGGATGGATAGATGGATGGATGTGTGTTAGAGTTTGTAGCCTAAACTGCTGAACGGATTTCGATGAAATTTGGTATAGATGTAGAAGATAGTCTGGAAGAACACATAGGCTATTTATTTTTATTTTTTCAATTCCACGTGAACGGAGTCGCTGGCGAAAGCTAGTGTATTTTTAAAGCAATTTGGAATGTAATGAAATCACAATAAGACTTCTAGCTAGGAGACTTAAGATACATTTGAGATACATTCTTATTATTTTAAGTTATCTTAAATTAACTTGATAAATACTTGAAGCGTGCGCATATCTTTGGATCAATCGGACAATTGTTAAGTCTCGCTATGATTCCTAGCTTATATGGACACACTACTCGATGTTCAGTTGTCCGACTAAACAGTTGACTGCGAAATAATCGACAATCACAACAGTTTTGCGATAGTTTCGTCAAATGTGCACACGCTTTTATTCTGTTTATAAAAGTAACGTTAGAAAGAAGATTAAGGGCCTGTCCCACTAAATCGTAAATAGAGAATATGCATGTATTTTTTTCTCCGATTCTACTTGTTATAAAATAACCACAAAAAAAATTGACGCGAAAATATTCAACCATTTAGTTAAAAATAATTAAATAAAATTACGACCATTTCCAAGCGACTAACACGCGACCGGAGTTGTCATGAGACGATGACGTCAATCGTCTATTTCATTCATAACATACGCTCAGATGTCACTTCGACGTAAAACACAACAAAGTTTCTCAAGGTCAAAAAGTCAAAAATCGATTCATTTTTATTATTCCTGGTACAAATAAGTGGTGATTAATAATTCTATTTATTATTTTTTTTATTTTAAAGTTGGTTTTAATATCGTGTTTACAGTAAAATACTTCAAGAGTGTATTTCTATATAAACTAACGTAAATGAATTGTATATTGTCAACACAGCGACGACATATTAGATAAGCCACTTGCTTCGACCAATAGTGTGCGGTTTAGAACTTAGCGAGGGAATTTGAAAAAAGACACCTTTTAATAATTAAATTTCGCCACTAAATCACATTATATTTAAAAAATCTTTGCAGGAATGTTTTTATAGTAATAAAGTATACTTAAAAAAATGGTACAATTTGGCGTCATATGCATATTGCATACTGTCTAATCCAACGTGTAAAGCGATAGAAACATCGGATTTTGTTACCTTATCTGATAGTGACGTCATCTTTAAAATATCTGAATCTATCAGCCAGTAGTGGGACAAGACTTAAGTATTTATTGTTTCTTATATGTTCATATTTCATGGTCTGAATTGTTTAAAAGATTTTTGTTCGCGTTACATACGATAGTTTACGTAGGAACCGAAATGACAGTTACTCTTTGACCATAGATTAACGATTATTTTTCCACAGAAGGTCAAAATTGTGTTGACAAGACGAGTAAGAAAGCAGGACGATGTTTACAGCCGCAAAATTGTCATTCCGCAAATGATAATTTTTTGTAAGTGATCAATTTATCTATACTTTTATACTAATAAAATAAAGCGTAAACACACACTTCTTTGTTGCCTAAGATGTTAGCAATCGAAGCATATTTTCGAATAACTCTTTTTTTTTAATTAAAAGCCCTACACTTGCAATACGCTTTAGGCTATATATTTTTACGCCGTTAAACTTAGGGGTAAATATTTTGGATAAAAATTCTAATGTAGGAAAGAGACCATAAGTTATTGCCAACATCAAGAAAGCAAGGTTGCAATGGTTTGTCATTTCATATCATTTTGACATTTGCAACTGATAATTTAACACATGAAAACACTTTCATAATTTTACTCGGATGAAGCCGCACTGTAACAGCTAGTTACAGTATATTTTTGAATAATTCTTTCTTTAATAAAAAGCCCTACACTTCCGACACGCTTTAGGCTATATATTTTTACACTATTAAACCTAGTGGGTTAATAAATTCGAAAAAAATCACCTGGGAAAGGGGCTATAAATTTCGAACTGCCAACATTAAGGAAGCAAGGTTATGGTAACGGTAATTTTGACATTTGCTATTGAGAATTTGACAAATGTAAACAATAAAATAAAGTTTTTATAATTTCATGCGGATGAAGCCGCACTGGAACTGCATTCACATAATCCACATTTATATATCCTCTTTGCAATCCATACATACTTTCTGTAATTACTTGTAACTAACGGATTACGGTTTTCTAAAATACAGTCGGGGAAACTTTTAATAATATAAGGTGGCAAACGAGCAAGAGGCCTGGATACGCCGAAATGCGAACTCTACATATGTATACACGCGTAATTGCAGATGCGTTGCCCTTAATAGAGGTATATAAAAATGATGTATGAAAGAATTGTAGACCTCAAAAAGTTCTACAAAAAAGTCCGCAATGGCATATATCTATCTTTAACGGTTTTTTTACAATAACCACTTTTATGTTTACAAAATGAATTAAAGCACTTTTTGCAGCGTTCTTTTATTCGTTTCAATATTAATGCTTATCCAAATAAATGCGTTTGTTATCAGGAGAATTTAATGTAGAATAAAATTGTCCTTTACAGTATTTAAATTGGACTAATAGTTTAGAAGATATCGCGAACACAAACAATAAGTGTAACCGAAAAATCAGCTTACAAGCTACCGGGCTTAGAAATTTGGAATCTTGCATCGGTAGATTTCTGTTATTACGTACTAAATAAATACTTTTGGTAATAGGTTGAGAAAAAGGGCGAACGTAATAGGTTATATTTGTAATTTCACACGGGAAGTCGCGAGCATCTTACGTTGGATTGTTATCCGAAAATTTACAATTGTGGGAGAGGTCCTAAATCTTGGGAAATTTTTCAAATGAATTTAATTTCCAGTAAGCGTGGAAGAAGACCAACATTCTGCGAATATACGAAGAGAAGAATATTATTATGTTGCGTCCAGGAACAGAGACACGCTAATAGAAATAGACCCAGGTAAATCTTAGACCAAACTAACGCACAGTTTATTTTCACTTTGATTCCTGTCTGCTTTTGGACACTATAGTGTGTCTAAATAATTTAGATTAGTTTGACAATTCATTTCAAATTTAGTAGGGATGGGTTGTGTAATCAGTCATGAATCTTATCGATTTTCGATTTTTATTCTTTTAGATTGAGATCCCAGAGCAGGATGACGACACCTAAATTCTAAAACTTTACAGTTATCTGATTCGATAGTACTCGTTTGTGATGTAACTGAATGGCCATTAGTTATCTTGTCAAATGGGGCAGTTACGGGCTATCACGCTCTGTAAAAAACACACCTAAGTTCACTTATTTTCACAAAGCTGATTTTCACATATGTGTTGGAGACCACTGTAAGAATTACTAAACAAATATTGGCAGACAATTTCCGTGGGCCGTTTTCGAAGACAGGCGATTTAAAGTTGCCAAAAATCTGACTAAATTTAATTTTTATTTTGTAATGCTTGATTTTTATATATTATACTCGGGGGCCTATAACAATACCCTCTGCAAGAAGGCAGACATTTGCATTTGAATTTGTCAAATTCAATCAAATAAACAATTTTCATAATTTCATGCGAATGAAGTCGCGAAAAGCTAGTCATATTATAAAGAAACATTTGTAATTTTGTATGTATTGTGAGGAACAAAATTAGTACCGTGCTGTAGAATTGGCACAACTCTAGATTATCGGCATAAACGTCACGTCCCTAGCTGACAGCTGTCAATGTCACTAGAAGTATAGATAGATTGGCGCGTAACTTGAGTCTTGACGAGAAGTATTGCTCTGAGTTAAAAGCGACAGTATCAATTAAATAAGTTGTCTAATGTATTGAAATAACAAAAAAACTACTGGGCCGATTTGAGAAATTCTTGTACTAATAAAAAGCTATGTTATCTGAGTAACATAAGCTATATTTTACTATTTTTAACTCCATTTAGAGGCCAGTTGCACGAGTAAGCTAGTCATAAATTTAATGTTCCCTTTTTATTTTCAGCAAACAACCAGCTCGGCAAGGAAATAACAAGGCGCCTAAGTTACGTCAACTAGAAAGAGTCAGTGAAAGAAGTGAGTGATTTTAAATAAATTACCTTTTTCACTAATGAAAAAAAACATTTATTTACTAAAATCAGTCAAGTATTCGTATTAGTCAAAGACATAATAGTTTGTCTAAATAATTTAGATTAGTTTGACAATTCATTTCAAATTTAGTAGGGATGGGTTATGTAAAATCAGTCATGAATCTTATCGATTTTCGATTTTTATTCTTATAGAAGTTGGAATCGATAGATTTATAGTTATAACTTATGAATTAAAAAATACACTGTTTTCTCAAATTAATAATGACCATAACAAATAATAAGAGTAAATAAATGTTTATTACTACAGCCGTATATAATCGAATTGGATTTCGCTATTATTTCTCTCATCGCTAAATTCTCTACACTAAAATCAATACTAGAATTGTCCTCTAAATTAGTTAATAAGAAAATAATAATTTTAGTTGAGTTCGATAATTATTTAAACCGAATATCGATAGTTCATAATTGTTCGCTGCGTGTTTCGTCACTACACCTGTCTATTTACGTTAGACTTCATACAAATTGAATTCGATACTTCATGCGTCATTTATTAAACTAATATATCTTATTTAGACACACTATAACGAAATACGAACATATTTTCGCCGGTAACTTCTTTGAAAGCTACTTTATCTGTCTAATTTAGTGACGTGTCGTGTATTGACAGACAATAAAACATTTTACTAAATTATAATAAGCCACATATCTTACTAATATTATAAATGCGAAAGTTTGCATGGATGAATGTTTGTTTGAGTTTGTAACCTAAAAGACTAAACGGATCTCGATGAAATTTGGCATAGATGTAGCATAGTTCGGAAGAACAAATACTATTTTCTGTTGTTTTTTTAAATACACGCGAACGGAGTAGCGGGAGATAGCTAGTTATGTTATAAAATAAATTAAACAGTCTCACAAAATATAAACATTTAAATATGATTTAGTGACATCTATTGGCAATTAATTTAAATAAAATTATATTTACATGTTTTGAGGATCTATCAATAGATGGCGGTAGTAACATGTGAAGAATATCTCAAATAAAGTGTCTATGCTTACATATTTATCTCTATATATTTTCTTGAATTTCTTTGTTTTACTATTATATAAATTAGTACTAATACTAGCTTTCGCCAGCGACTCTGTCCGCGTAGTAATAAATTTAAACAAAAATAAGTAGCCTATGAGTTCTTTCAGACTGTCCTCTGCATCTATGATAAATTTCATTGACACTCGTTCAGCAGTTTGAGCTACAAACTTTAACAAACATCCATCCATCTAAATTTTCGCATTTATAATATTAGTCGAGAAGTCGAAGAGCGTCGGTGGCTCAGTGGTTTAAGCACTTGACTTGTAATCTACAGTACCAATGTGATTTTCGAATTTTCATATGTACATAATTTACCCGACGTTCTTACGGTGAAGGAAAACATCGTGATGCACATATCGGCGAAGAAATTCAAAGATATGTGTGAAGTCAACCCGCAGTGCAGCGTGGTTGACTATGGCCTAGTCACCCTAGTTTAGGATAGGCTCCGCTCCGAGGTCCTCGGGGACGTTCAGTGAGCTGGTGATGATGATGATGATGAATATTAATAAGATTTACGTTTTATATTTTCAGAATGTAAGGAATATAATAAAAATGTTCCAACATTTTTTAATACACAACATACATACGTTTTCGGAGGAAGTAACTCGAGTCCGCGAGAATTTCCGCATATGGTAATATCTCTTTAGGCTAAGAGCTCGCACTCCTTTACTAAAATATCGCACAACTGTTTAGTCTCTGATTCTTATGAGCTTGAGCACACAACTCCATGTTTAGTTGTGCAACTAAACAGTTGAGCCGCGAAACGATCGACAAACTTAGTTGTGAGACAGTTTAGTCAAGAGTGTGTGATAAAAGGGTTTTTCGTAAAAAATTTTGATTAAAAAATATGCTATGATTGATCTATATAACTAAGAAGCGTGTGTTTTTGCTTTAACCTTTTTTTTTATAACAGTAGGTGGCAAACGAGCAAGCGGCCACCTGAATCCACCGAAATGGAAAGCGACCGCTACCCATAGACATCCGCAAATGCAGATGCGTTGCCTACCATTAATTGACGGAGGAGGAGACGCACATAGAGAACACATTTCTCCTTCCTATGCGTCTCCTCCACTTTTCCTTCCTAGTCTTTCCTCTTAAGAAAAGGGTGGAAAGCAAAAGGGACTAAAATTAGGCCTCCGGCACCACACTCATCAGACGAAACGCGGAATTGCTTCCACTTCACGCCTGTTTTCTGTGTGGTCGTGGTATTACACCGGGCGAGCCGGCCCATTCGTGCGAAAATGTTTAAGCGGGCACTACCACTGTTAGAAATCCACGCATTTTACCGCCATATTCAGAAAGCTATCATTTACCTGCAATTTGTTGTTACACAAGTGGTTCCTAGGAACAAAAATGTAGAAGCATATTATTGCATTTATATAAGAGATGAACATTTGCATGTTCATCTCTTATTTGTGTCTGTAACTCGAAGATTCAAAGAATAATTTGTCAATTCGTCCGTGGACACCGGCCATGGCATTCCATACTGTGGCGATTCGATCACGTATGTAAGTAAGAATAGAAAGGCCTTTGACATTGGATAACGATAACTGTTACCAGCAATCTTGCTTCTTTTATATCAACTTGTAGGTTTTGTCTTTCCTGAATGACGTTTTTTTTTTAAATTATTTACTCCTAAAGTTTAATAGCTTGCAAATGTATAGAGGAAAAGGTCTCGTAACTATAAAGCTATTGAAAAAATATTCAAAAAATACTGTGACATATTTGTGTATTTACGCTATATTATATTTACAAGTATATAACAAGAATGGATAAGATATGAGAGTACGAAATGAGTATATTAGAGGAAGTTTGAGAGTAGCCCTAGTGGTAGAGAAGGTAAGGAGTAAAAGGTTAGCATGGGGGCATGTTATGAGGAGGGATGAATCGCATGTTACAAGGAGAACGTTAGTTATGAGTGTGGTACACCGGTAGAGGTAGACAGAAAGAGATGGATGCATTGTGTGAAAGGTGACATGATCAAGAAGGGAGTGATGACTGAGATGACGTATGATGTAGTTTTTTAGACGACAAAAATCCGTTGTACCGACCCTACGGGAGTAGGATAAGGAGAAAGATAATGAAGTACAGATATAGATAAATTACTAAGGTTTATATTCTGTGTTTTAGGGTGCCATCGCTTGGCGCAATTTCGACGGAGGATACAAATTCGGTTGTGGTGGAAGTGTTATTAGTCCGCGTTTTATACTAACGGCTGGTCACTGCTCTTTTAAAGCGAAAACCGTCAATCCTGTACCGGTTATTGTACGTTTGGGGAACGTTGATTTGGACCCTAAGTATAAAAATGGATACCCAATTATTGACGTAAGTAAATTTAATTCATTATTATTATAACGCGTCTTATGTTACAAGCTGTTCCCGTACGGCTTCATTCGCATGAGACTATAAAAACTATATTTTATTGTTTACATTTGTAGAATTCTCAATTTCAAATATCACAGTTACCGTTACCTTAATAACCTTTTTTTTTTTATAATATTAGGTGGCAAACGAGCAAGCGGCCACCTGAATCCACCGAAATGAAAAGTGACCGCTGCCCATAAACATCCGCAATTGCAGATGCGTTGCCTACCCTTCATTGACGAAGGAGAAGACGTACATAAAGAGGACATTTCCAATTCCTATGCGTCTCCTCCACCATCAAATGCACTTTTCCTTCCCATCCTTCCTCTTAAGAAAAGGGTGGAAAGGGAAAGGGACTAAAATTAGGCCTCCGGCACCACACACATCAGACGAAACACGGAATTGCTTCCACTTCACGCCAGTTTTCTGTAAGGTCGTGGTATTACACGGAGCGAGCCGACCCATTCGTGCGAAGATGTTAAAGCGGGCTCTACCACTGTTAAACCTTGCATTTTAGGTTGTAGTTTATGGTTTCTTTCCCATGTGAATGATTTTTTACCTCTTTAGTTTGATAGCGTGAAAAATATAGCCTAAAGCGTGTATAAGTGTAGGGCTTTTTACTAAAGAAAGATATATTCAAGAATATGATGTGATTGCTGACATCCTATGCCACTAATTAGTATGTTTATGCTTTATTATATTAGTATACACTAGCTTTCGCCCGCGACTCGATCTGGAAATGTTGTCGTGGAATAGGAAAAAACATAAGTAAGTAGCCTATGTGTTCCAGACTATCTACATGTATGACAATCTTCGATATCTCGCGTTCATAATATTAGTTATTAAGATAAATATTTAATATAAATATAGGTGAAGATCAAATCCATACACAAACATCCAGACTATAAGCCTCCATCACGCTACAACGATATCGCACTTGTGGAACTGGCAGAAGCTTTGAAATTCTCTGAGGATGTGCGACCTGCATGTCTCTGGACGAAGCCTGACTTTGGAGAACACAAAAGTGTTATAGCGACTGGCTGGGGTGTTACTGAAAGTAAGTAAAATAACAACCGTAACTTACAGGAGTAGGCATGGATACCATTTTTATTGGGCGGCGCTAAATCGTATAGAGTATATTGTATGTTTTTACTTTTAGTTATAATTGGTATAATTTTAATTTTAAATTTGTTATTTTCTGTGTGTTGTGATTTTTGTAAGTGCTGTAGTGTTCTGAATAGATTAAATGATTATTATTATTATTATTATTATTATTATAGAGTATAGATCTTACTTCTTACTAATATTATAAATGCGAAAGTTTAGATGGATGGATGTTTGTTAGCGTTTGTAGCCTAAACGACTGAACGGATCTCCATGAAATTTGGCACAGGTTTAGATCATAGTCTGGAAGAACACATAGGCTACTTTTTATCCCGGGAATAGTTACAGTTCCCGTGGGATTCATTAATTTAGTTTTTTAATGTTTACTCGATCATTCTGAAACGGTTCAACATATCTTATTGAAATTTGGCACAGATATAAAACAAAGTGTGGAGTACACATGGGATAAGCTTCCTTCCCGAGAAATGTCCGGTTCCCGGGATACGTAACTTTTTGTAATTTATATAGTTCGTATGTCTTCTAATACCACGCGGACGAAGTCGCGGGCAACAGCTCGTGTAAAATAAATTTATGCGGATTAAGTCACATGGGAAGTCAGCTAGTATATTATATTTTTAAATTGTTGATTGGTATGACTTGCTTTTATTTATTTATTTATTTTTTACGTGTGCTTATTTTTTGTTTTGTCCATACAATAATATTACCTTTCAATTAATTTCTTACTTTTCAATAATGTAACCGCTGTAACTTACGTACGGAGGATGTAAAGGTTTTTGCAGAACAACAGCGTTTTTACCCCTAGGGTACTAAACATATAGCTGAGCGAAAGCCTTATCAGTTCTGCATTGCAACGCATTGTTAAAATGTCTATATTTTAGCTTTTTTTTCTGTTCACTTTTCTTGTCATTAGTTTTGATTGTTAATAGTTAGTTTTCTCTTATCTCGTTTATATTCTTTTTTTTTGTTCAAGTGTATTATGTTGTATTATGTTGCAATGTGTATTAGAACTGATTAAATGTATGTTATTATATACGAGCTGTTGCCCGCGACTTCGTCCGCGTGGTATTAGAAAACATACGAACTATATAAATAACAAAAAGCTACGTATCCCGGGAACCAGACACCTCGGGGATGAAGCTTATCCCATGTGTACTCCACACTTTGTTTTATATCTGTGCCAAATTTCAATAAGATATGTTGAACCGTTGCAGAATGATCGAGTAAACATTAAAAAACTAAATTAATGAATCCCACGGGAACCGTAACTTATCCCGGGATAAAAAGTAGCCTATGTGTTCTTCCAGACTATGCTCTAAACCTGTGCCACATTTCATGTAGATCCGTTCAGCCGTTTAGGCTACAAACGCTAACAAACATCCATCCATCCATCTAAACTTTCGCATTTATAATATTAGTAAGATTAGTAAGACATCTATATATCAGTAAAACAAACACTGTCTATATTTTTATTGGTATGGTTAATTTTTAGACTCAACAACAACGTCGGATATTTTACAAAATGTAAGATTAAATTTATACAGTAACCAACAATGTGACATAATAACTCCGAGGAACAGATATTGGGATGGCTTTGCTCCGACACAGATGTGTGCGGGCGAACTTAATGGAGGGAAAGATACTTGTCAGGTAAGTGACAGACAAGAAACCGACAAGGGTATACACAAGACATTTAAAAAAAATATATATCTTTCGCCCGCGATTCCGTCTGCGTGGAACTAAAAAAAGTAGCCTATGTGTTCTTTTAGGCTATCTCTACATCTTTACCAAATTTCATAGAAATCCGTTCAGCCGTTTAGGCTACAAACTCCAACAAACATCCATCCGTCTATCTAAACTATCACATTTGTAATATTAGCATAAGGTGGCAAACGAGCCAGCGGTCACCTGAAACCGCTGAAATGGCGAAGCGACAGCCCATAGACATCCCCAATTGTAGGGTTTGCCTTAACCAACGGAGACGCACATAAAGAGGATATTTCCCCTTCCTATGCGCCTCCACCATCAAATCCACTTTTCCTTCCTATCGTTTCTTTTTAAGAAATGGGTAAAAAGGGAAAGGCACTACTAGGCCTCCGGCACCACACCCATAAGACTTAGTGAAGAATTGTACCCACTTGACGCCTGTCTTCTGTGTGGTCGTGCTATTGCTGGGGGCGAGCTGACCCTACAATGCAAACATGTCATGTTAAAGAATTAAAATCGGCCTAGTAATTTATAAGTTATTTTAATTCATACAAAAATAAAAATATCTTTAAAATATTAGTATAGATATAGATATACTAGTTTTCACCCGCGAATCTGTTCGTGTGGAATACAAAAAAATCAAAATTAACTAAGTTATGTGTGACTATCAAACAATTATCGAGATCCGTTCAATTTAGGATACAAACTGACAAACATACATCCCAACTTTCACAGATTACTAATATTACAAATGCAAAAGTTTAGATGTATCCTAAACTGAATAGAGGGTAGTCTGGAAAAACGCTTACTTTTGATTCCACACAGACGGAATCGCGGGGTAAATCTAGTAAGATAGTAAGTATAACTAAATATATCCAGGGTGATTCCGGCGCTCCAATCCAAGTAATGACAGAACCATCGGTAAGAGTATATCACATAATGGGTCTGACCTCATTTGGTGGTCGTTGTGCTCAAAAAGGGTCGCCAGCGGTCTACACTAGGGTTTCTAGTTATATTGACTGGATTGAAGATATAGTTTGGCCTAACCAGTAATATTTACGTTGAGAATTGTGTCTATTTTTAAGCTAACGAAGATATTCAAATAAGCATTATTTTTCACATTTAACGCCATCTATTGATAGATCCTCAAAAACATGTCGATTGTATTGAAATTGCCAATAGATGTCGTTTAACAATTATTTTTTTAATACTAATAATAATTTTTTTTAGAGAAAGTACAGATGGAAATTTTGTTCACTCTTATCTATTTTCTTAATTGTTTTGGAACTTATGAGTTACTAGCTTTTGCCCGCTACTTCGTCTGTTTAAAACAAAAGTAAGTACCCTATGTGTTGTTCCAGAATATCCTCTACATCTATACCAAATTTTATCGAAATCCGTTCAGCAGTTTATGCTACAAACTAACAAACATCCATCTAAACTTTCGCATTTATAATATTAGTATGATTAATTGTAAGCGGTTTTGTCTCCGTATAAGAAACCAGGGAATTTTTACGACTGGAACTGTATCACTTTAGTATAATTACGATATTAAACATTTTTAAACAATTCCTATTTTTATTTTTAAACACGTTTTCTTCAATATTAATAGACAGTTATTTTAAATAAACAAAAAAAATCGATGATTTTACTAACTAGCTATTGCCTACTACTTGCGCGTGGAGTTTAAAAGTTCACAACATACGTTCCTTTCTTCAACCTTTACAGGATGAAGAAGGAAGCCTAAAACGCCTACTTTTTAGTAATCTACGTAATAATAGAAATCTACTGATGCATTCCAAATTTCTAAGCGCCGTATTTCTAATTTGTAAGCTGATTTTTCGGTTACCCTTTGTTATATGTTGTCTGTGACAATATCTATTCAGACTCCTTGTCTTTGGTTAACCGGTATCTGTCATCGTAGAATAAACTAACATGTATCGGAGTTTTATTAAATACAATGATCGAGACCTACGAAACCCAAGCACCCTTATTGTTTGTGTTCGCGATATCTTCTAAACTATTAGTCCAATTTAAATACTGTAAAGGACAATTTTATCGTATAGTAACTGTTGCTCGCGATTCTTCCTCTTAAAAAAATAGCCTATGTTACTCAGTGATAACGTAGCTTTTTAAATGTGTTAGAATCGTTGAAATAACCGCCAATGGTTGTGGGTACGGACTACCGATCTTACGGTCGGGTTCGAATCCCGACATTCGACTGTGAACCATATCCTAGCACAAGCCTACAGCTTAGTTGTAATGGTTAAAGGAAATATTAGTAAATTAAAAAAAATCTACTAATATTAAAAAAAAAATCAGCCATCATTGTAAGCCATAGGTCGTCCACTGCTGAACGTAGGCCTCCCCCATTGATTGCCACAATGCCCGGTCCTGTGCCGCCCGCATCCAGTGCACTCCCGCAACCTTGACCAGGTCATAGGTCCATCTTGCGGGAGGCCTACCTACGCTGCGACGACCTATCCGTGGCCGCCACTCCAGGACTCTTGGGCCCCATCGGCCGTCAGTTCTGCGGGCAATATGGCCAGCCCATCGCCACTTAAGGTTTACAATTCTTCGGGCAATGTCGGCTATGATTCTGCTGCGGATCGCATCGTTCCATTTTTCAATACATACAAAAATACAAATCTGTCATCTTTATAATGTTAGTAAATAAATAAAGATATAATAACCGTCTGACCCTGCATTGATAGTGTGAAGGTAATTAATGTTGCCATCGTACAAATATTACCCGTGTTATAGGGAAATTTTATAAAAAATAATCATCTTTAGAGCATACCTTTGACTGAACTATTGCACAACTGTTTAGTCTTGCGTTGATTACTATGAACGTACATGGACACTACTTGATGTTTAGTTGTGCGACACAATTTTGACAGTGGTAGTGCCCGCGTTAACATCTTAGCACTGCAGGGCACGCCCCCAGTAATACCACGACCACACAGACAGGCGTGAAATGGAAGCAATTCCGTGTTTCGTCTGATGAGTGTGGTGCCGGAGGCCTAATTTAAGTCCCTTTCTCTTTACCATCCTTTTCTTATAAGGAGAGGAAGTGGATTTGACGGTGGAGGAGATGCATGGGAAGGAGAATTATCCTCTTTATGTGCGTCTCCTCCTCCGTCGTATAAGGGTAGGCAACGCATCTGCAATTGCGGATGTCTATGGGCAGCGGTCGCTTCGCCATTTTGGCGGTTTCAGGTAGTCGCTTGCTCGTTTGCCACCTTATGTTATAAAAAAAATCACAAGAAATTTTTTTTATTTATTCTTACAGGGGGCTTTGTCGCAAAGCGACGATAAACCAATAAATCTTAAACAAACAAAAATTAACTAACTAACTGTTCTCTTAAACAATTGTGCGAAGAATTTTATATTTAAGAAAGTAATAAAAATAGTATATTTTTTTAATTTCATAACGTCATAAAAGTAATAAAAATGATTTACAAACATGCTTTCCTTGACTCTAATAATTTTAATATTAAAATGAAATATAAAAATCGGGGAAGAAAACCTAACCTGGCAACAATATAAATATAACTGGTTCTTGCAGTTAATATACACAGTTGTTAATGAACTTTTGATACGAAAATATGAAATATTTCGTCTGTTTCTTAATACTTTTGTTAGACAAAACAAGAGGTCACATCCAAGGTCGTTTTGGACTACAAGAAGTGTTCAAATGGAAGCAAATGACTTACGATTTCAATGGACATATATGTGAGTATTTTTAATTATTAACTTCCTCCGTGTGGAATTAAAAAAAATAGTAACCTATGTGTTCTTCCAGACTATACATCTATGCCAAATTTCGTTGCGATCCGTTCTGCAGTTCAGACTACTAAGGGCCTGTCCCACTTGTGAATTTTCTGGTAACAATCCAACGTAAAATATGTGAAAATATCGTATTGTATTACCTTATCTGACAGTGTTTTAAAGCTGAGCCTCTATCAGCTGGTGGTGGGACAGGCCCTAACACTAAAAAAAAGGATCTCATTAGTGCTATACGGATTATGCAACAAAAAAAAATAAAACAAACTGTGCAAAAAAGAGTACGGACCAAGAGACTGTAGAAGTTGAAAATAAGAATTAAAAAAAAACACTAACAAATATCCATCCATTTAAAATTTCACATTTATAATATTAGTAAGATGTTATGTAACTAAGAAAGCGTAAAAACTCTAAACTGGTTTGGAATATCGCACCAACCAAGGGCGAATCCAGCTTTGGCGCCAGGGGGCGTTACATAGACGTAGTCAAGTGACTTGACAAAATATGTAAATATATTTAGTCAAGCTTGACCAACCAGCTCAGGGGGGGTCATGACCCCCATGACCCGACCCTGGATCCGCCGTTATACCAACTCACACGATGTCCCATAGATGTCACAAGATTGTAGCTCAGACACGATCTGTCCAGTGTAATATTTGAACAGTGTGAATCCGGTAATAATAACGAAGTAACAGCCCGAGCCGAGGCTTCTGAAGGAGTTCTCTAGCTTAGTTACTCATAAACGAGGTCTAGGCTGAGCGCCATGTCCGGCCAAGGCCTCTTCAAGGCAAAGTGACAACTAGGTCAAAAATCCATGAAATTTGATATAGACGTAGAGGATAGTCTGGAAGAATACATAGGCTACTCACTTTTGTTATTCCACGCGGACGGAATCACGGGCGAAAGCTAGTTTACTGTGTGTGGCTGTGCCACCCGCCACGTGAGCACGGCCAAACACTATTTCCTCGAAGCGTTTCATGGCTCTATACATCCTTGTAACTTCGTTGTGGATAAAGATGGAAGGTTGAAATTTTAAACATTAATAGATGTACCGGAATTCATTATATTGCCAAAATATCTTTTAATCACATCTAGTAGTTTACGAAATATAGGTAATTGAATTCTTCAATTTGTTTACACAATTGCGTGTCTAATTGTAATTTTTACAGACTTCGAATTGTGCTATAAAATTCAAATTTAGAATTCAGTCAGCGCTTCTTCTATAGATTTAGGAGAAACTGAAAAATCTCTAAATTTGATAATCTATACTTCTATACTATTATAATAAAGCGTAAACACACACTTCTTTGTTGCCTAAGATGTCAGCAATTACAGCATATTTTTGAATAATTCTTTTTTTAATAAAAAGTCCTACACTTACGTCACGCTTTAGGCTATATATTTTAACGTCATTAAACTTAGGTGTTAATATCTTGGATAAAAACCCTAATGTGGGAAATAGACCATAAATTGCTGTCAACATCAAGGAAGCAAGGTTGTCATCATGTCATGTCATTTTGACATTTGTAATTGATAATTTGACAAATGTAAGTATTAAAATAAAATTACATGCGGATGAAGTCGCACGGGAACAGCTAGTAGTTAATAAAAATATAGTTTGGTCAAGGGTCCGCATCTCGTCATTCGACTATTGTAAACCTTATTCTAGCAAGCCTAGATCTTCGTTCGAATGTTAAAGGAAATATTAGTAAACTAGCTTTCGCACGCGACTCTGTCCGCGTAGAATTATTCAAAGTGAGCAGCCTACGTGTTCTTCCAGACTATCCTCTACATCTATGCCAAATTTCATCCAGATCCGTTCAGCAGTTTAGGCTACAAACTCTAACAAACATCCATCCATCTAAACCAGTGTATATCAAACTTATTTCTTTTACCGGCCCCTTTGAAAACCAATGATCTTTAGAGCCCCCGTTTTTATACAATTTTAGTAAAATTTAAAATACTAACTATATAATATAAATAAAATTACAAATTATGCATCGCCCCCCTAACCCATATCAACGCCCTCAGTTTTTTCTGGGGGCCTATAACGCCCCTCTATAGGTTTCAAACGCCCCAAAGGAGGCTTTATCGCCTACTTTAAGAAACACTGTCCTAACAGTGGTAGAGCCCGCTTTAACATCTTTGCACGAATGGGCCAGCTCGCCCGGTGTAATACCACGACCACACAGAAAACAGGCGTGAAGTGGACGCAATTTCGCGTTTCGTCTGATGAGTGTGGTGCCGGAGGCCTAATTATAGTCCCTTTTCCTTTCCACCCTTTTCTTAAAAGGAAAGGATGAAAAGGAAAAGTGGATTTGACGGTGGAGACGCATGTAAAAGGGAAATGTCCTCTTTATGTGCGTCTCCTCCGTCAATTAAGGGCAGGCAGCGCTGCAATTGCGAATGGGCAGCGGTCGCTTTCCATTTCGTTAGATTCAGGCCGCTTGCTCGTTTGCCACATTATGTTATAAAAAAACTATCGCATTTATAATGTTGGTAAGATTAAAACAGCAAAGCTGGTAAAAAGGTCAACGCAGTACAATCAGTGTCATTTGAGGTTATCCACGTGTTATATTTTCAGACGAATCAAGTTCAGATAGCGAGTTACAGACGCAAAAACAAAACAATGTCGCAGATGCTGAGAAATTTTTTACACAATATAATAATGTACCGATTGGTATGGAAGTGTTTGGAAACAGAGTGTTTGTTACTGTACCAAGAAGGAGGCATGGTATGGACATAAAACCAAGAGCATTAAGACAAGATCATTGACTAAAATATCGCACGACAGTTGTCAGTGTTTCGTTATTCAACTGTTTAGTTGCACATAAACATCGAATTTGTGCACCTCCATGTAAGATTATTGAAATCGAATCGAGACTAAAAGTTGTGCGATGGTTTTGTCAATTGTGCGGTCTATATCTATCTATTTATACATATATTAAAAATCAAACAAAAAAATTGGACCTGCAAGCATTACCTTTCAGATAAAAAAAGAATTATCAAAATCAGTCCACTAGCGGCGGAGTTATGCCGTAACACAGAAAAAAAAACATACAGACGAATTGAATACCTTTTGGGAAGTCGGTCAAAAATTGGAGTGTCTGTTTGTAATATCAAAAGATATGTATTTGCTTTGCTGATAACGAAAATCGCATTTAAATTTAATTTTGTATGTCTGTCCACAAGCCGCGTTTGTTCCGAGTAATCTCCGAAACAGCTGGGACGATTTCGACGAGACTTTCACTGGAGGGTAGTTCACATAGACGGGCATATAGGCTACTTTAACCGATTTCCTAAAAGAAGGAGGTACTCAATTCGTCTGCATGTTTTGTTATGTGTGTTACATCACTCCGCCGCTAGTGGACCGATTTTGATATTTCTTTTTATTTATCTTAGCATTGAGTGGACGAACTCGCGAACAACAGCTAGTGAATAATAAGAATATCTTTCAGGTATACCATCGACATTAAACTATGTTAAAATATCAAGTGGTACATCACCAGCTTTGATTCCATATCCTGATACTAAAAGTAGGAATAAATTCGTCTCTGTATATCGTCCGAGGGTCGATGTGTGTGGAAGGCTGTGGATGGTAGACACTGGCCATTTAGAAGTACCAGGTATGTTCCAGTCATTGGGGTAACCCCTTAAAGTAGGGTAACACATGTAACTAAATTATCGCACTCTACTGCTTGCCTGCCTAATTTTAGTTTCTTTCCCTTTCCACGCTTTTCTTAAGAGGAAAGGATGGGAAGGAAAAGTATTTAACGGTGGAGGAGACCCATGTCCTCTTTATGTGCGTCTCCTCTGTCAATGAAGGGCAGGCAGCGCTGCAATTGCGGATGTTTATGTGCAGCGGTCGCTTTCCATTTCAGTGGATTCAGGCCGCTTGCTCGTTTGCCTCGTTATATTATGAAAAAAAAAAACAACTGTTTAGTCTCGCTTTGATTCCTATAATCTCATGTGGACACACTACTTTATGTTTAGTGCACCTAAACAGATAGGCTGCGTAACAATCGACAATCAATTTTTAATCGTTGCTCTTGTTTTTATTATTTTTTTCTTTTAAGGTGAAAGGAAACAAATTCAGCCACCGGCGATTGTTGTATACGATTTGAAAACTGACGAGGAAATAGTCAGATATGAATTGAAATCGACTGATTTGGTCAACGAAAGATCATCTGCAGGTAGATTTACTTACGTTTGTATGTATGGAAGTTTATAAATGAAAGATTCCGGATTAATACAGACTTCCTACCAATTTTCTTTAATTATACAAGTCTTACTTCAAAACAAACCTTAACATCGTGTTCTAAAACACAAGTAGCGCCATCTAGTTACTTTTCAGGTCTAACCTCAATTACCGTGGACGTAGATAAGAAGTCATGTGATGACGCATACGCGTATATCAATGATCTAGCGACTGAAGGTATGATTGTATTCTCTCTTAAGAACATGGACAGCTGGAGAGTAAATCATAGAAGCTTCGTCCACGATGAGAATGCTATGAACTTCACAGCTGCAGGTAATTACATAACTGGAATTTAATAAAATCCAAAATACGAAATAGCGCCATCTGTTGACAGCGTTTTAAAACAAAAAATTACATTTTTGACCGACTTCCCAAAAGTAGGAGGTATTCAATTCGTCGATATGTTTTTTTTATGTGTGTTACGGCATAACTCCGCTAGTGAACCGATTTGGATAATTATTTTTTTATCCGAAAGGTAATGCTTGCAGGTGGGTCCCATTTTTTTGTTTAATTTTTGGAGTCTAAGACTACGACGTAGTTAAATAGTTTAGCTCAAAATCGCGCGACGAAATTTCGGGCCATTTTTGCTTTCTTTGCTTACGTAGCCTAAACTATAAGACTTACATAAAAATGATGTATGGAAGAATTGTAGCCCATTAAATTTGCTAAATAAAAGTCCGGGATAGCATAAATCTATCTATTAAGGTTGTCGCACAATAACCACTTTTTTCATTAAAATATCGCTCGAAATCTACACCCCACTTTCAACGCTATTACTCGTGTTCGGTATGAATCCTTATCCAAATAAATGTGTCTATCATCAAGAGAATTTATTAATAGATGGATGTTCGTTAGAGTTTGTAGCCTAAACTATGGTACGGATCTCGAAATAATTTGGCATAGATGTAGAGGAGTCAAAGGCGAAAGCTATAGGTAAATACATACATCTCGTTTCAATAGGTATCTATTAATATCTCTTTGTTCTATCCCAGGGTACGTAATTAATTGGAAAGATGGATTATTCAGCGTCACGCTAACTGATCCTGACACCAAAGGGAAGAGGAAGGCTTTCTACCATCCACTCGTCTCCACACAAGAGTTTGCTATCGATACTGAATTCCTTAAAAACAATAACTTTCCCGAACGTAATACTGTGAGTATAACATTTTTTTTATATTATAAAGTGGCAAACGAGCAAGCGGCCTGAATCCGCCGAAATTTTATTTATTTATTTTTATTTATTTATTAAGATAAACCAACAGGACAAAATTATAACACATACATTTTTACACCATACAATAAGTAACATGCAGATAATTTGTCCTAATTATAGGTTTACACGACATACATAGAAAAATAACAACAACGACAACAGTAACAACAGTAGACAGTATATGTTTTTATCTTTTTTTTTTTTTTTATTTTTTTATTTTGTTGAACCCAAAAAGTAAAAATTAAATTTAAGTGATAACCTCGCGTAGATATTTTTTAAATGTTGGCCATTTGTTGGAGAAGATGTCGATTATAGGGCTTTTATATCTGGCTCCTTTGACGCACGCACAAGAGTTATGCAAAGTTATGCAAATGGCGAACTGCTTAGACATCCGCAATGACAGCGTTGCCTTTAATCGCCGGAGACGCACATAAAGAGGATATTTCCCTTTCCTATGCGTCTTTACATTCAAATACACTTGTCCTTCCCATCCTTTCTGTATAGGAAAAGGATGGAAACGGAAATGGACTAATTTAATTAATTATCCTTATTCCAATCTTAATTCCATTTTCATATGTGAGAAGAAAAAAGAGATTCAAAAAATAAATGTAGTGACGTTTTTACATAGTCACCAACGCCATCTATTAATGTATCCTCAAAACATGACAATATACTTAATTTTATTTATATAAATTGCCAATAGATGTCACTAAATCATATTTAAATGTTTAAATTTTATTTTGTGAGACTGTTTAGTTTATTTTATAACAAAATATGGAGCTTCTTATAATTTTGTAAAATTTTTTGTGACTTGCCCATACAAGGACAAGAGACCTTGACAACTAAAATAGTGCCTTTTAAAGAAGTTATCGTTCTTAAATAGCTGTTCCCGTGTGGCTCCTCATAAAATTATAAAAACTTTATTGTATTGTTTACATTTGTCAAATTCTCAATTACAAATGTCAAAATTACCCTTACCAGAATAACCTTGATTCCTTAAAGTTGACAGCTTATAGTTTGTGGTTCCTTTCCCACATGAAGGTCTTTTTCCAATGTATTTATCCCCTAAGTTTAATAGCGCGTATATATATAAACTAAAGCGTATCGTAAGTAAAGGGCGATTTATTAAAGAAGGTCTTATTTAAACTATGGTGTGATTGCTGACATCCTACGCCACAAAGTAGTGTGTGTTTACGCTTTATTAAATTAGTATAGATAGATGGATAGATTTGTATATAACTGACCGCCATTAAATTTGAAATTCCTCTCTTTATTTAATTTTGACTTTAGAACCAAATACACTTCACGTATTTTTCTAATTTTCAGTATTTCGGTGAACGTGGTAATAATACGCAGAGCGGTTCACACGACTACCACGCACCTTCTAGAATAATCTTCTACGCAAATGTCGCACAAGACGCCATCTTGTGTTGGAATATCGACACTGAAATGACACCGGAAAATGTCGCTATCGTCGCACAAGATCATAAAAAACTTGCCTACATTTCTGGTAACTAGATGGCGTTACTGGTAACTCGGGGTTTTTTTTTGTTTGTTATTCAGATGTTTTTGTCTTGTTTTTTCTAGATTTAAAAATAGTCGGTGATGAAGTATATGTTCTGGTGAATCAGATACCGAAGTTTATTTACTCTAGATTTGATATTAATGAATATAATTTTTTTATCCATAGGTAAGTTGGTAGATATAGTTAGTTGAATATTTTAACGTAAACGAAAGAGGTTATTTTACCGATTTCTCAAAAAAAAGTACTCAACTAGTCTGTTGTGTTACGGTATAACTCCGACTCCGCGCCTGGTAGATCGATTTTGATTTTTTTTATCAAAATATGTCAAACAGATTGACAGACAAAAATGTGTTATAGTGTGTCAAATTAATTTAGATTAGTTTGACAATTCACTTCAAATTTAGTAGGGATGTGTTGTGTAAAATCAGTCATGAATCTTATCGATTTTCGATTTTTATTCTTTTAGAAGTTGGAATCGATAGATTTATAGTTCTAACTTATGAAATAAAAAAAACACTGTTTTCTTAAATTAATAATGACCATAACAAATAATGAAAGTAAATAAATGTTTATTACTACTACAGCCGTACGTAATCGAATTGGATTTCGCTATTATTTCTGTCATCGCTAAATTCTCTACACTATAATCAATACTAGAATTGTCCTATAAATTATTAAATAAGAAAATAATAATTTTAGTTGAGTGCGATAATTATTTAAACCGAATATCGATAGAATAGTTCGCTGCGTGTTTCGTCATTACGATACCTGTCTATTAAGTGTGGCATTTGCCTTCATACAAATTGAATTCGATACTTCATATGCGTTATTTATCAAACTAATCTTATTTAGACTTGTTATCAGCAACGCAAATACATCATCTTCCCGAAATCTGGAATTTATTTTGATATAACAAACAGACACTCCAATTTCATTATATGTATTGTTAAGAACAAAATTAGTACCGTGCTGTAGAATTGGCGCAACTCTAGATTATCGGCATAAACGTCACGTCCCTAGCTGACAGCTGTCAATGTCACTAGAAGTATGGATAGATTTGGCGCGCATCCTGAGTCCAGACGAGAAGTATTGCTCTGAGTTTAAAGCGACAGTATCAATTAAATAAGTTGTCTAAAAGTATATAGAAGGAAAATAAATTTATTTTGTGTTTTGTTTCCAGATATCGTGTTTTTGATTTAATATTGGGTACAGTATGCGATATAGCGGCACCTTGAAAATGCATTTTATTAAATAAAAGTTTTCTTTGACAATGTTTTTGTTTATTTTCTTCGTCCTCATGCTTAAATATAATATTTCATAACAAATTGTTGCATTGTTGCTGATTGTTGCAAACTGCCATTGTTGTGCAGTAAAAGGGACGGATGAAAGGAGAATACATGTGGCGGAAATGCGAATGTTAAGATGAGGTAACACGAATAAGTTACGAAATGAGTATATTAAAGAAAGTTTGAGAGTAGCCCCAGTGGTTGAGAAAATAATAAAGGGTTAGAGTATGGACATGTTATGAGAAGGGATGAATCGCATGTAACAAGACGGCCGTTAGTTATGATTGTGGTACACCGGTAGAGGTGAACCTAGAAAGAGATGGATGCGTGAAAGGTGACGTGATCAAATAACTAGTTACTATTAAAATTGTTTGCCATAGCTTCCATGGTGACGCCCAAATGACTTTTTATAGTTACATGATACTGCGATGCGGTTAAACAGGTCACGACTTGTGTATTCTTGGTAATTTATTTAAATTTACTATAATAATTATATTGTAAATAAACAAGACATAGGATGATCACATAATAGTGATGTGTTAACACGAAGCCGGTTCATCGACAAATCGATATCGATATGCTAAACGCATTTTGAGAGTGACACCTAAAAGGAAACTACAGTACAACTGTTCAGTTTCGCTTTGATTCTTTGATCTTATATGGAGATGCGCTATTCGATTTTTAGTTGTGCAACTAAACAGTTGTTTTTTATAATAAAAGGTGGCAAACGAACAAGCGACCTGAATCTACCGAAATGTGAAGCGACCGCTGCACATAAACATCCGCAATTGCAGCGTTGCCTATTTACTCTTCATTGACGGGGGAGACGCACATAAAAGGGACATATCCCCTTACTATGCGTCTCCTACACTGTCAAATCCACTTTTGCTTCCTATCCTTTCTTCTTAAAAATGGTGGAAAGAGAAAGGGATTAAAATTAGGCCTCCGGCACCACACTCATCAGATGAAACGCGGAATAGCTCTCACTTCACGCCTGTCTTCTGTGTGGTCGTGGTATTACACCGGGCGAGCCGGCCCATTCGTGCGTAGATGTTATATCTGTGCCAAATTTTAATAAGATATGTTGAACCGTTGCAGAATTATCGAGCAAACATTAAAACACGAAACTAATGCATCCCACGGGAACCGTAACTATTTCCGGGATAAAAAGTAGCCTATGTGTTCCTCCAGATTATCCTCTATATCTGTACCAAATTTCATCAAAATCTATTCAGTCGTTTAGGCTACAAACTCTAACAAACATCCATCTAAACTTTCGCATTTATAATATTAGTATGATTATGATGTAAGGAATAAATTGAAATCTTCATCAGATTTTATATAGTTATTTATGTAAGGATTTTTAAATAATCTTAATTCAAATGTATCGATGTATCTCATCACTAGTCAAAATGTGTTACGTGACAAATACCCAAACAAAATGAAGCAAACATTTCTCATGTACTTGCATAGTTACTGCAAATATTTAAAGATTCAAAAACACGTTTGTAGTAAGTACTAGCTTTCGCGCGCGACTCCGTCCGTGTAGAGTTAAAAAAAACAAAAGTGAGTAGCCTATCTGTTCTATCGGGGTACCCTCTACGTCTGTGTCAAATTTCATCGAGATGTGTTCAGCCATTTAGGCTACAAACTCTAATAAAGATCCATCAATCCCCTTTCTTAAGAGGAAAGGATGGAAAGGAAAAGTGGATTTGACTGGAGGAGACGCATAGGAAGGGGAAATATCCACTTTATGTGCATCTCCTCCTCCATCAATGAAGGGTAGGCAACGCATCTACAATTGCGGATGTTTATGGGCAGCGGTCGCTTTCCATTTCGGTGGATTCAGGCCGTTTGCACGTTTGCCACCTTATATTATAAAAAAAACGTACCTAGCTCACAGCTGTCAATGTCATCACAACGATTGGGATATTCGCGCGCATTCCTGACGACTCTCTAATCGAGTATTAAAATTCATATCGCTAGTTACAATTATATTATTTTTTTTAAAGAAGTAATATTTTTACATTCTTTAAAATTATCTTATTTTTTTTTCACAATATAAGGTGGCAAACGAGCAAGCGGCCACCTGAATCCACCGAAATAGAAAGCGATCGCTGCCCATAGCCCACCGCAATTGCAGATGCGTTGCCTACTCTTAATTGACGGAGGGGGAGACGCAGATAAAGAGGACATTACATCTTCCTATGCGTCTCCTCCACCGTTAAATCCAAGAAAAGGGTGGAAAGGAAAAGGGACTAAAATCAGACCTCCGGTACCACACTCATCAGACGAAACGCGGAATTATTTGCACTTCACGCCTGTTTTCTATGTGGTAGTGGTATTACATCGAGGAAGCCGGTCCATTCGTGCGAAGATGTTAAAGCGGGCTCTACCACTGTTTAATACGTTAATACTGTCTTGAGATAGTTAAAAAGAGATAGATATATGTTTGTCTGTAGTTTTTTAATAGATCATTGAAACAATTTACACTGTTCTTTTGTTTTCAACTTGAATGCACGTTTATTGTCTTAATGGAAAGAATTACCAACTCCAAGGCATTGTTACTTGTAAAGCTAGCTGTTGCATGCAACTTCGTCTGCGTGGAATTGAAAATGTTCCTGCAAACATCAACTTTCTAGTAAAGTTTCGTTAAAATCAGTCGAACAACTCAACTTAGAGACCACATAAGAAAAGTATAGTTACTTGATGTAATTCACGGTAAAATAGTCCAATATGTTTGTATATTAATCATGTTTGTTAGCATTTGTAGCCTAAACGACTGAACGGATCTCCATGAAATCTGGCACAGGTTTAGAGCATAGTCTGAAAGAACACATTGGCTACTTTTTATCCCGGGAATAATTACGGTTCCCGTGGGATTCATTAATTTAGTTTTTTAATGTTTACTCGATCATTCTGCAACGGTTCAACATATCTTATTGAAATTTGGCACAGATATATAACAAAGTCTGGAGTACACATGGGATAAGGTTCATCACCGAGAAATGTCCGGTTCCCGAGGAATAGGTAGCTTTTTGTTATTTATATACTACGCGGACGAAGTCGCGGGCAACAGCTAGTATTTTATATATAAAACGGATCAACTACTTAAATTTACTATTCAGGGTGTTCTGTCAAACTTAAAACATCGATATCGATATCGATAGTTTTTATCGAACAGTAGCCCATCACTAAATCGTCGCTCACTCTAGTACATAAATGAAGACGTGATATTATAACTTAAATCACTTCAAAGTTCTCGTCTTAGATAATTAATGTTCTTGTGTATTTTTATATGAATATTCAGTTTTATGTTAAATTCTATAAATAGTCAAAAGACGGGAATAAAATAAACATATGTGAGTACATGTAATTTAATAATTAATCTATTTTTGAATAGTGATGTGATGTTTACAATTTCTTTAGTTAAATACCGTATTTGATTGCTAAATAAAAAAGACTAAGGGCATATCCCAGTACTGGCTGATACAGCCTCAGATAGCTTAATGACGTCACTGTCATAAGATAACAAGATCCGATATTTCCATCACTTACGTTGGATTGTTGTCAATTTACAATTTGGCGGGACAGGCCTTTAGTAAGTAGCCTATTTCTTTGCTATGTTCTACATGTGTCAACACTGATATCCGTTGAACAGTTGAGGCTACTAACATTCATCCAATTTTTCCTCCTTTTCCTACTCCCGTAGGGCCAATGGGTTTTGTCCTCCAAACTCTATCATACGTCATCTGTCATCACTCCTTGATCATGTCACCTTTCACACAATACATCCATCTCTTTCTGTCTACCTCTACCGGTGTACCACACTCATAACGTTCTCCTTGTACATGCGATTCATCCCTCATAACATGCCCCCATGCTAACCTTTTACTCCTTACCTTCTACCACTGGTGCTACTCTCACTTCCTCTAATATACTCATTTCGTATTATCACATATGTTACATCCATCTTAACATTCTCATATCTGCCACATGTAGTCTCCTTTCATCCGTCCCTTTTACTGCCCAACATTCAGATCCATACATCATGGCAGGTCTTGACGGCCTTGTAAATGTTCCCCTCTACTTTAAGGGGGTTTGAGAGTCATATCATACCATCATCATCACCAGCTCACTATATGTCCCCACCGAGGGGCTCAGAGCTTACCCTAAAGTTAGGGTGACTAGGCCATAGTCAACCACGCTGCACTGCGGGTTGACTTCACACATATCTTTGAATTTCATCGCCGATATGTGCAGGCATCTCGATGTTTTCCTTCACCGTAAGAACGTCGGGTAAATTATATACATTAGAAAATTCGAAAATCACATTGGTACGGCGGGATTCGAACCCAAGACCTGTAGATTACAAGTCAAGTGGTTAAACCACTGAGCCACCGACGCTGCCATATCATATAGCGTATCATAAATCAAATTTATTTGCTCTAAAATGTTCTTCGTATGATTCTTACGTTATTAAATATCTTTGTAATGTTTTGTTTATCTGTGGTAACCAAGGCTAAGCGTATAAAAAGCGTTTAGACACAAATCACCGTATTCAAGTTTTCCTGCTTCATAATTCGCAACAGTTTTGCATAACTATATAACTGTTTATAAAAACGGCAGTTAAAAGGTTAAAGCACTTAAAAAAATAAAAAATAAATAAAAATAAAACACTATTTATTGACCAAAAAGAAAATTAAAGGAACATAACTTACAATTATTAATGAAATAAAAATAAAAATACAAACTCTTGGTCAAAAGGAAAAGGCTCAGCTGATGCGGCCTCCAGCTTGTCACTGAAGGCCGCGCTGGTTTTCAGCCTCCCCTGAACTACTATAACATGGTTCAGTTTATGATACAGGGGGCAGTTGAGTTATAATATAAGCCATCATTGCACATGCGCGCGCCTGTGTGTGTGTGTGTGTGTGTGTGTGTGTTGCTGTGTGTATGTGAATGTATTTGTGCATTGTCGCGTAGGCTTGTGTGCGTTTGTGTGTGCGATGAGGGAAAATAAATATATAGGGATACATATAATATACATACATACATAGTAT
>NW_013525325.1:251376-267560 GCF_000836215.1 Papilio polytes | reverse complement strand
CAAAAAAAGTAGAAATTAGTTCTCAAATTATTTAAAAAACATTTAAATTATAAGAGCCAATGTTAACTGTGACACAACTACCCTGACAAAACGTTATTTTGTTCAAACAAAAATGTTAATATATGAATGTGAATGTGTTCTTTCAAACTATCTTATACATCTATACCAAATTTCATAGTTAGGCTACAAAATCTAAAAAACATCAGTGTAAACCTAAATATGCATTTACAGTGGTAGAGCCCGCTTTAACATCATCGCACGAATGGGTCGGCTCGCCCGGTGTTATACCACGACCACACAGAAAACAGGCGTGAAGTGGAAGCAATTCCACGTTTCGTCTGATGAGTGTGGTGCCGGAGGCCTAATTTTAGTCGCTTTCCCTTTCCACCCTATTCTTAAGAGGAAAGGATGGGAAGGAAAAGTAGATATAATGGTGGAAAAGACGCGTAGGAAGGGGAAATGTCCTCTTTAGGTGCGTCTCCGTCAATGAAGGGTAGGCAACGATGCAATTGCGGATGTTTATAGGCAGCGGTCGCTTTCCATTTCGGTGGATTCTGGCCGCTTGCTCGTTTGCCACCTTATATTATAAATAAAAAAGTATATTTTCGTTATTTAAATTTTCTCTTGAACAATAATATCACATGCTAAAATGCGTTAAAACAATAATTATTACTCTCAATTGTTTATTTGCTCGTAAAAAAATATTTTCTTTTCCACAGATTAAAAATAACATAAACATCAGCTAACTGAATAAAAATGTGGACGAAATCGGAGATAATATTTTCACTACAAATGTTATTATTGTTAAATACTGAAGTTATATCACAGAGGAAACTTGGGAAATTTCAAGAAGTATTTGCATGGAAACAACTTACGTACAACATTGGCGGGAACTTGGGTGAGTTGTCAATTAGAGATGTCAAAATATCGATAAAAAATTTCGAATTCTGTACATAACTATAACAAAATTGGAGTGTCTGTTTGTAATATCAAAAGAAGAATTCAAGATTTCGGGGTGTATTTGGTTTGCTGATAATGAAAATCGCATTTAAAAAAAGTTTGTGTGTCTGTCCGCAAGCCGTGTTTGTTCCGGGTATTCTCCGAAACGGCTGGGCCGTCTTCGGCGGACTTTCACTGAAGGGTAGCTGACATTGATAGGCATAATACAGGAATTTTTTTTAAATTCCGCGCTGTCAAAACGGCCTAACGGGTGGTCCTTTGCGCTAACGAAGTTTGCGGGCGACAGCTAGTTATAAATAACTAGCTGTTCCCGTGCGACTACATTCGCATAAAATTATGAATATTTATTTTGTTGTTTACATGTGTCAAATTATCAATTGCAAATGTCAAAGTGACATAACATGACAAACCATGGCAATCTTGCTTCCTTGATGTTGGCAACAACTTATGGTCTCTTTCCCACATTAGGGTTTTTATCTAAAATATTTACTCCCTAAGTTTAATAGCGTGAAATATATAGACTGAAGCGTGACTTAAGTTGCTTTTTACTAAAAAAAGAATTATTCAAAAATATGGTGTAATTGCTGACATCTAAAGCAACAAAGAAGTGTGTGTTTACGCTTTATTATAATAGTATAGGTATAGATAGATTACCATTCGGGCACATCACTAAAATTCATGCATCTAAGTCATCACAAAGCCAAGGTCAAATAAGACACGATAAGTTATGTATTTAAATGGTTTGTTACTAGACATAACATTGTGCAAAACATTTTTTATCCTTGCTTTTTCGAATAGAATGAAAAGGGACAACTATACTTTTGTACAAGTGTTCCAGTAAGCGGAAAAAATTATAGTGTAGACTAGCTTTCGCCCGCGACTCCGGCTGATACATAAGCTTATGTATTCTTCCAGATTATAATAAGCTCCATCTATGTATAAAACTAGCTAATCCCCTGCGACTTCTTCCGCATAAAATTATGAAAATTTTATTTTATTGTTTACATGTGTCAAATAATCAATTGCAAATGTCAAAATACCAATTACCTTACTATGGAAAATTAGCTTTCTTGATGTTGGCAGCAACTTATGGTCTCTTTCCCACATTAGGGTTCTTTTTTCAAAATATTTACTCCCTGTGTTTAATGTCATGAGATATAGCCTAAAGCATGACGTAGTGTAGGGTTTTTTATTACAAAAAGAATCATTCAAAAACATGTTATAATTGCTGACATCTTTAGCAACAAAGTGTGTTTTTACGCTTTATTATAATAGTAAAGATTACAAAATAAAATACAAACGTTTTAATATATTTTAAACACTTCTATTGGCAATTATATTGACATGTTTTGAGGATCTATCAATAGATGGCGTTAATTTATGTCAAAATGTCTCAAGTGAAGTGTCAACTATGCCTACTCTATTATCGTTTGAAACTCTTTGTACTGAACAGAATGACTTAACATTTATGCATTTTTAATTCATCACTGTTATGCAATATTTTAAAGGTCGTCTTTATTTAATGTCATAAGGAAATTAACAAGCGGATATATGAATTCGGTAAAATGAAGCAATCACTGTGTAGAATTTAGCTAAAACATTTCAATGACTAAGAGTGCGCACACCTTTGATAAAACTATCGCACAACTGTTTAGTTTTGCTTTGATTCCATCGTGGAAGTATACTACTCGATGTTTAGGTTGTGCAACTAAACAGTTGATTGCGAAACAATTGATAATCGCGATAGTTTTGTCGTAGGTGTGTGAGTCTCATATGTGTAATTTGACTAGTATTTTGTTTGTAATTCTGTCGTTTTTTCTTTGTTTTCATTTTTATTACTGTTTATGTTTTCACAGTACTGCAAGATAGATTCGCCGACGATGTGTCGGACGCTAGAAGCAAAAGGGAGTCAGATATTGTCTTCTTTGATAATGAAGAGGATACCAGGGAATGGAACCAAGGTATGTGACATCTATACTATTATAAAGATTTGTTTTCTGTTTATATTGAAATAATTCAAAAAGTAATGGGCGGATTTAAAAAATGCTTTCACCATAAAAAAGCTATGTTATCATTGAGTTGTTAAAGAGGGCTCTACCACTGCCATTAGTATTTATAAAGTGTGGGCACACCTTTTACTACACTATCGAACATTGTTGTGCGATTGTCAATCAGTTCGTACTATTTAGTTGCACAACTAAAAATTGAATAGTTTACCTCCATAGGAATCAAAGTGAGACTAAACAGTTATCCAATAGTTTAGTCAAAAGTTACGCAGTTAATGTAATTTATTTTGCATTTAATTATTACGTAATTGATTTATTTTCAGGTCCTCCTGAACCTCCGCCGGAAAATACCAAAGGCACCCCAACGATTAAACCAGTTGGTAAGCTTGTATTTATAAAAAATATTGATCGCTCGTTGGTCCAACTCTTCAAACTATACTAGTATAGTGGTTAACCAATAAGTAATGAATATCATGCTGGCTGCCAAGAAAGCCATAGAAAATATTTTGTAATTAAGGAACGTAATTCGAATGAAGAGAAAAATGTGACGTGAGCGATGTAACCATGTTTTATTTGTATTAAATGCTTTTTTTTCAATTTATGTGAATTAGTTTGTGTGTTTTTATCAATAAATAAAGAAGAATTTATCAATAGTACTAGTTTACATTTATTCATATAGAGCGTGAACACACACTTTGTTATGTAGGATGCAAACTGTACAAAATTTTTACTTTAATTCCAGATGAAGAAGGTAGATTTTTCGTGCAGTACAACAATGTACCGATGGGTGTAGAACGAGTTGGTGAAAGATTGTTTGTAACCGTACCACGGAGGAGATATGGTTTGTAATTTTGGACAATAACATATAATCTATAAGTATGTTATGCAATAAGAATGTGTACATTAGAGGAATTTGAAAGTAGTGCCAGTGGTGGTATGGATATGGTATGCGACGAAACGATGGTGACATAAACCAGAAAGTGTTAAGATTGAATGATGGCTACAAAGGTAGATGAAGACCGAAGAAAGTATGGATGGATTGTGTAAAAGAGGATATATCTACCAAAGAAAGGAGAGTATTCAGATGTATGGAAGAGCAGCACATACTGTGCCGACCCACCGTAAGGGATAAGGGCAAGTGGATGATGATGCAAAGAGATTCAATAAATATAGAGTAGACATAATTGATACTTCACATTATTCACATATTACTATCGCCATCTATTGACATATCCCCAAAACGTGTCAACGTAATTAATTGTATTTAAGTTAATTGCCAATAGATGTCACTAAATGAAATTTAAATGTTTGTATTTTATTCTGTGACAATATTTAGTTTATTTATAACAAGAGATTGTTGTAATTTAGTCAAATGTTTTATTACAAGTCAATACACGAGATGGCACTAAACTTGTCTGATATAGTACCTTTCAGAGAAGTACCTGTGTAAAAATTTTGTTCACTCCCTTCTATGTCTTTCTTGTGGTACTTTTTTGACATAGACTAATACGTATATCTTTTATTTTCCAGGAATACCATCAACATTGAACTATATAGACCTTACTAAGGACCTGAACACTAGATCCCCAGGTCTTAGACCGTATCCTAGTATACGAAGGTCTAGAGATCTGACATCTGTGTATAGAACTAGAGCTGATGAGTGTGGAAGACTATGGATGGTGGATACCGGTTTACTCGAAATACCAGGTAATTTTTTTTATGTTTGTAACAGCCTACAGACTAAACTCATCATCATCCTCTTTATTCTACACCCGTAGAGTCGGCACAATCGAATTTATGTTTAATTTTGTTCAAATTAATAAAAACCAAATAAAACTTTGTCAATAGATGGCGCTGTTTTCAATAGAGTTATCAGACAGATTTTTTCTATAGTTTTTTTTTATTCATTTATAAGTAGCTTAATTTTAATACAAAAATATAAAATTTCGCCAAACTGCCAAAGTAGTTTGTTGGCGAAAACTTTATTTTATTTATAAGTAGCTTAATTTTAATACAAAAATATAAAGTAATATAAAACTGCTTTGGCAGTTTGTTGGCGAAAACTGCACCCATAAAGTAAATACTTTTAATGCATGAACTTATTTTTATAAACAAAATATTACTTATACTAATACATAAACTACGATATGAAAAATAAATTAAATCTCTTCTAGTTAGAACTGACAAAATTATTCAGCCGCGTAGATATTTAGTTACTGTGTTTTAAATTTTTTCTTACAACAGTCCTTCTGTAAGTTATCCTGTAATGCGTATTCATTAAATTCGTTCATGACTTCGTTTATTTCCTTGTTTGTTTCATTGTTTTTTTTATTATTAAAACTACAGGCTCGCCTCAACAAGTTCAACAACCAGCGATTGTAATATACGATTTAAGTACAGACCAACAGATATTGAGATATCCATTCAAGAGTTCTGATATTCCAGCCGCTAATACACCTACAGGTTAATATCTATACTAATATTAAAAAGAGGAAAGATTTGTATTTTTGTATATTTGTATTATTGAAATTTTGAGTTATTTCAATGGGACGATTTCAAAAATTCTTTCACGATTAAAATGCTACGTTATCACTGAGTAACATAGGCTATATTTTTTAATTTCACGAGGGCGATATCGAGAGCAACAGCTAGTAACTAGTTATATCAATAAACTCATATTACTATAAGCATTTATTTGAAATGATCGTCATATTTTATATCTAAATTCTTACTAATATTATAAACTAGCTTTTGCCCGCGACTCCGTTTGTGTGAATATAAAAAAACACAAAAAAGTAGTCTATATATTCATCCAGACTAGACATGTATGACAATTATCGAATTCCGTTCAATTTAGGATACAAACTAACAAACATAAATCTATCTAAACATTCACATTTATAATATTAGTAAAATGTCAAGGGTAATGACCGCCAAAGAACTGTGTATAATGAGATAATTTTCAGGTAAATAATATCAGCTGGGGGTCAAAATACGTGTTTAAAAGTATTTTTTTAAGGTTATGCAGTAATTGTTATTGTTATTTTAGGGCTAGCGTCTATAACCATAGACATAACAGGCGATTGCAGCGACGCCTATGCATATGTCCCGGATCTAACGACTTTCGGTTTAATTGTTTACTCTTTGAAAAATAACGACAGTTGGCGTCTCACTCACAATTATTTCTATCTCTCACCAACAGCTGGGAATTTTAGGATCGCTGGTATGTATAAAATGGATCAATATTTCTTATTTTTAAAACGTTGGAATCAAATACATTTGAATAATATGTAAAATTAACGTAATTCTTCACCGATACTTTCTCTAAAAGGTGCTATATTTATTTATTAAGATAAACCAACAAGACAAAATTATAACACATACATTTTTACACAATACAATAAGTAACATGCAGATAGTTTTTCCTAATTATAGGTTTACACGACATACATAGAAAAATAACAACAACAACAGAACAGACAGAACCTGTTTTTTTTTTTTTATTGACCCCAAACCGTCAAATTTAAACTAAATTTGAGTGATAGCCTCTCGGAGATATTTTTTGAATGTTGGCCATTTGTTGGAGATGTCGTATGTATATAATTTTAATAAGCTCCATCTCTTGAAATAAAATAAAATATTAACATCAAAATATATCAATTGGCAATCAATTTAATTACAATTATTTTGAAATGGTTTTGAGGTTTTGTCAATAGATAGCGTTAGTTATATATGAAAAATTTTTCAAGTGAAGTGTCAATTATGCCAACTATATTTTTTGAATCTGGTTTGAATATGGATTGATAATCAACAAACTCATCATCATCATCACCAGCTCACTATACGTCCCCACCGAGGGGCTCGGAGTCTACCCTAATAAGGGGTGACTAGGCCATAGTCAACCACGCTGGCCCACTGCGGGTTGGTTTGACTTCACACATGTCTTTGAATTTCTTCGCCGACATATGCAGGTTGCATCACGATGTTTTCCTTCACCATAAGAACGTCGGGTAAATTATGTACATATGAAAATTAAAAAAATCGAAAATCTCATTGGTACATGGCGGGATTCGAACCTAAGTCCTGTAGATTACAAGTCAAGTGTTCAAACCACTGAGCCACCGACGCTCTATCAACGAACTATTTAGTAGTTAATTTGGTCATTTCAGGTCAAAGGTTTCAATGGAGTGATGGAATATTCAGCGTGACATTAACACAGCCTGGTAAAAATGGCTGCAGAACTGCGTATTTCCATCCGTTGTCAAGTTTTGAAGAGTTCTCCGTATCTACTTGTGTGTTGAAGAATTCAACTGCAAGTTCTGATGATAATTTCTGGTCTGCGTTTTCTGTAAGTTGGTTATTATTAAATTTTCTATACTAATATAATAAAATATTAACACACTTAACAAACTAAGTAAGTACATAACAATGTAGGATGTCGATCACAGCATAGTTATATTTGAATCATTCTTTGCTTAATAAATACCCCTTCACATAATCTACACTAATGTTATAAAGAGAAAAGATTTGTATTTTTGGATTTTTGTATGTATTGATATAACTCGTAAATTACTCGGTCGTTTTCAAAAATTCTTTCACCATTAGAAAGTTACGTTATCAGTGATTGACATAGGCTATATTTTTTTCTTGCGGACGAAGTTTCGGGCAACAGCTAGTCTATACTAATATTATAAAAAGGAAAGATGTGTATTGTAAATATTCAAATAACTCAAAAAAACTGGGTCAATTTAAAACTCTGATATGAAAGTATTATAAAAGTCGGTAATATCTATAAATGCAAAACATTTAAATTCATTATTTAGGAAGTGGGAGTCCGCGGCGAAGACAGCCAGTGTACTATGCACGGTTACCATGGCAACACTGGAGTGGTGTTCTTCGCTGAAGTCGGCAGGGACGCGGTGTCTTGCTGGCATTCCGCTCGTCAACTGACTCCTACTAATGTTGTAATATTAGCCCAACATCCGCAGAGAATGAGCTATCCTTCCGGTAAGTAATTAAGAAATATGTAGACGAGATAGGGAACATTTTTTACCAGTAACTTCTTTGAAAAGTATGTTAGTTGTCAATTGAATATGACACAAATTATAAACAAAAAAATTTAGTTTTTATAATTTCATATGGTCTAAGCCGCTTGGAAAGTTCGTTTTATTTATTTAATGGTTTATTTTCCTTTTTACTAGATCTCCATGTTACGAACGATGAAGTTTGGGTTATGGCGAATACATTACCAAGATTCGGTTATTCAACACTGGATACGAATGAATACAATTTCTACATATACAGGTAAATACTGTGTTTTGGACCTAAAAAAAAAAGACTGGACATAGGGAACAACAATTTTCACCGGCAACTTTGAAATGTATATTTTACAAAATCATAATAAGCTCCATCTTTTGTTATAAAATTTAACTAAAAGGGTGGCAAATATTATATTGTTATGTGGTTTGGAGGACTTATTAATAGATGGCGTTAGTGATTACGTGAAAATGTTTCTATTGAAGTGTCAACTATGCTTTTTCTATATATTTTTTGAAAACTTTGAACACAAATATGTTTTAATTTTCATCGCTGACTTATTACTTTTTTCAGAGGTCAAGTGAAAGATTTGATAAGAGGCACGGCGTGCGACAATCAAATGTAAATTAAATGAATAAATTAACGAGTTTGTGTGTTTTATTTCTGTACGATAGTAATACATATATGACAAAGAAGTTATTTAAAAAAATTAAAAGTAGTAAGTCTTTATAACTTTATTTGTGCTTAAAGTTCTATTAGTTTTTACCTTTAAAAAACAATCATGAGTCTATGGTTCTTGTGTCACAACATTTGACATTGAAAAGTTTGTTTACCACTAAAATTAAATAACCTACAGCCTAAATTAAACGTAATTTTAATCAAAATCAACTGTTTATAAGAACTTTAATAAATGAAATAAGTATAAATTCGCTTTATAAGGTGTTTTTAACATTTGACGTAGTGAAAAAAACAAAAATGGATGAATTTCTTGCGACGACTTCTAATAAATTGGTAAGGAATTATTATTTTTTGGTGTTTTAACGATAGATGTTATGTGAACCCACGATGATATGCTAAAAAACAAACTGATATAACTTATTCCCATATCTTTACCGATATCAAGGAAAAAGGTAGTAAAAACCGACAAGCAAAGGCTATTTTGTAATCATTGATAATTCAACTAATACAGCCATAGTCGTAACTAGACGAGGCATTGAGGTGCATTGCCCTACCTTGAAAATACCAAAAACTAGTATAAATCATAATAAAACGGTATGTTCATTGTGGGGGTAACACAAATGGTTAAGATACAAAATGAGTATATTAGAAGAAGTTTGAAAGTAGTGCCAGTGGTAGAGAAGGTAAGGAGGAAAAGGTTAGCATGAGGGCATGTTATTAAGAGAATGTTAGTTATGACTGTGGAAGGGTACACTGGTAGAGGTAGACATAGAAAGAGATGGATAAATTGCATAGAAAGTGAAAGGTTCAAAAAGGGAGTGATGACTGAGATGACATAAGAAACTATCTATATGTCATCTCAGTCAGTTGAGGAGGACAAAAACCTGTTGCGCTGACCCTACAGGAGTAGAATAAGAAAGATGATGATGAAAATGGGGTCTCTTCATAGTTTGACAAAACTCATAGCTTAGATGGATATCAAAACTTTTGCAAGCATACATCAGTCAAGTTACAGAGAATCCCCTTTTGTAGCTTACCTTAAATTAAACTTTAGCTTGCCTTCATCACTAGCTCATTATACGTCCCCACCGAGGGGCTCGTAGCCTACCCTAATATGGGGTGACTAGGCCATAGCCAACCACGCTGGCCAAGTGCGGGTTGACTTCACACATATCTTTGAATTTCTCCGCCGATATGTGCAGGCATCTCAATGTTTTCCTTCACCGTAAGAACGTCGGGTAAATTATGTACATATGAAAATTCGAAAAATCGAAAATCACAGGTACAGCGGGATTCGAACCCAAGACCTGTAGATTACAAGTCAAGTGTTAAAACCCCTGAACCACCGACGCTCTCATATATATCATAGCTTGCCTTATAAACAGCTATTATAGTAGAACCTCGATAAGTTAAAGTCCAAGGGAAACACAAAATATTTTTTGAAGTTATAGAGGTTTTAAGTTATCAAGGGTCTATGTTGTAGAGGTTTTGGGCTCTGTTGGGAAGGGAACATATTATTTTTTGAAGTTATAGAGGTTTTAAGTTATCAAGGGTCTTTGTAGAGGTTTTGGGCTCTGATGAGAAGGGAACATATTATTTGAAGTTATAGAGGTTTTTATGTTATCAATGTTCTACAATGGCTTAATATTTAAGGAAATATATCAGTGATGTTTTCCTGTTTTCAGAAAACAAACAATTATGTAGATTTAACAATAGTATTGGGCAACGAAAGTTGTGATCTTGATTCCGCTGTGAGCGCTTTAGTTTATGCAATGTTTTTAAACTGGCAATACGAAAGGATAAAATGCAAAGTGTGTACAAAAGAAAAACGTGTAGATCACAAAGATAGTATATTTGTACCAATTCTTGATGTCAATAGGGAAGATTATAGTTTGAAAACCGAAGTGGCTTATTGTTTGAAAGAAAATAATGTTAATGAGGAACATTTAGTTTTCAGGTAAGTGTATTTACGAGCTGTTGCCCGCAACTTCGTCTGCATCATATTAGAAAACATACTAACTATATAAATTACAAAACGCTTCGTATCCCGGGAACTGGACATTTCTCGGGGATGAAGCTTATCCTATATGTACTCCACACTTTGTTTTATATCTGTGTCAAATTTCAATAAGATATTTTGAACCGTTGCAGAATGATCGAGTAAACATTATCAAACTAAATTAATGAATCCCACGGGAACCGTAACTATTCCCGGGATAAAAAGTAGCCTATGTTCTTCCAGACTATGCTCTAAACCTGTGCCAAATTTCATGCAGATCCGTTTAGCCGTTTAGGCTATAAACGCTAACAAACATCCATCCATCTAAACTTTCGCATTTATAATATTAGTATAATAAGATGATAGTTTAATGATTGTATACTGATATTTTTACTTTACCAATATTATTAATGTGAAAATTTAGATGTTAGTTAACAGTGGTAGAGCCCGCTTTAACATCTTCACTGTAGGGCTCTCAGCAATACCACGACCACACAGACAGGCGCCAAGTGGAAGCAATTCCAAGTACAGTCTGATGAGTGTGGTGCCGGAGGCCTGATTTTATTCCCTTTTCCTTTTTACCCTTTTCTTAAGAGAAAAGGATGGGAAGGAAAAGGGGATTTGATGGTGGAGACGCGTAGGAAAGGGAAATGTCCTCTTTATGTGCGTCTCCGTCAATAAAGGGTAGGCAGTGCTGCAATTACGGTTTATGGGCAGCGGTCGCTTTCCATTTCGGTGGATTCAGGCCGCTTGCTCGTTTTCCACCTTCATCATCTCCCCTGCCTTATCCTACTCCCGTAGGGTCGGCGCACCGGGTTTTCGACCTCCAAAGCATTCTATCTTCCGTCATCTCAGTCATCACTCCCTTCTTGATCATGTCACCTTTCACGCAATTCATCCATCTCTTTCTAGGTCTACCTCTACCAATATACCCCTCCACATTCATAACTAACATCCTTCTTGTTACATGCGATTCATCCCTTCTCATAACATGCCCATACTCTAACCTTTTACTCCTTATTTTCTCAACCACTGGGGCTACTCCCTACCTTATATTATAAAAAAAGCTTTTTTTTTATTTCTTTCAGAGATGATATCGACTTAAAAAATCTCTTAACAAATATAACTAAAATAATATTAGTTGACCATCATATTTTAGCTAAAAGATATGACTTTTTACTACCATATGTGACGGAAATAATCGATCATAGACCAAGAGACAAGGAATGGAGTTACAAAGACGACACTCGGAGTACTATAGAGAGTGTGGGATCTTGTACTACATTGATTTGTCAGAGAATAAAAGATTTGAGTGGCTTAATGTGTAAGGATATAGAATTCTTTACGACATACCAAGTTTGTTGTAGTTTACTATATTGTAAGTGTTATAAAATCATAATAATACCAACAGTGGTAGTGCCCGCTTTAACTTAGCACTGCAGGGCACGCCCCTAATACCACGACCGCAGACAGGCGTGAAGTGGAAGCAATTCCGTGTACAGTCTGATGAGTGGTGCCGGAGGCCTAATTTAAGTCCCTTTCTCTTTACTATCCTTTTCTTATAAAAAGAGGATGGGAAGGGGAAGTAGATTTGACAGAGATGTATAGGAAGGGGAAATGTCCTCTTTATGTGCGTCTCCTCAATGAAGGGTAGGCAACGCTGCAATTGCATGTCTATGGGCAGTCGCTTCGCCATTTTGACGGATTCAGGTTATTAAAAAAAAACTAGCCTTTATAGTTTCACCTGCTACTCCGTCCGTGTGGAATTAAAAAAAAAACAGAAGTAAATAGCCTATGTGTTCTTCCAGACTATCCTAAACATTGCTAAATTTCATAGAAAGAGAGAAACATCCATCCATAAACGGAATACATAGTATCCTATGTCTGTCTCCTAGCTCTAAGCTATTTCCTTTCCAATTTTCAGCCATATTGGTGAATCTGTTGTTGAGTTATAAATAGTGTAACACGACTATACTAGCGTTCGCCTGCGAGTCCGTTCGTGTGGTATTAAAAAAAACAAAACCAAGTAGTCTATTTTCTTCCAGACTGTACATGTATGCCAAATTTCATCAAGATCCATTCAGTGGTTTAGGCTACAAACTCTAACAAACATCCATCTATAGTGTGTCTAAATAAGCTTGATTAGTTTGACAATTTAGTAGGGATGGGTTGTGTAAAATCATTCATGAATCTTATCGATTTTTGATTTTTATTCTTATAGAAGTTGGAATCGATAGATTCATATTATAACTTATGAAATAAAAAAGCCTGTTTTCTCAAATTAATAATGACCATAACAAATAATGAGAGTAAATAAATGTTTATTACTACTACAGTACGTAATCGAATTGGATTTCGCTATTATTTCTGTCATCGCTAAATTCTCTACAATATAATCAATACTAGAATTGTCCTATAAATTAGTTAATAAGAAAATAATTAACTTTATTTGATTTCGATAATAATTTAAACCGAATATCGATAGTTTATAATTGTTCGCTGCGTGTTTCGTCACTACACCTGTCTATTTACGTTAGACTTCATACAAATTGAATTCGATACTTCATGCGTCATTTATCAAACTAATCTACCTTATTTAGACACAATAAACTTTCACATTTATATAAGTAAGGTTTTCAGCTACAATATTATTGGACACAGTGAATTTCTCTAAAGAGGTAAATAAGGGAACTCCACATGATAGAGAAATGGTATTATTTTTAGAGACAATATTAAAACCTGATGACAGAGAAATTTTCAGGTAAGATATTGAAATAGAAAAAGGTTAATTTTACTTGTAACCGGTTTTAACGGTAAATAATTTCATGCAGATGAAGCCGTACGAGAACACCTCGTATATATACTATTTGTGTTTACGCTTTATTATAATAGTATAGGTAAATTTAAAAAAAACCTGACATATATTAAACGGCACCATTCTAAGACTGAGAAAGCGTCGGTGGCTCAGTGGTTTAAGCACTTGACTTGTAATCTACAAGTCTTGGGTTCGAATACCTGTACCTGTGATTTTCTATTTTAATATGTACTTTCCGACTTTTGTGAAGGAAAACATCGTGATGCAGGATTATTTCAAACCGTCACCCCGCTCTGTCCCCTGGGGGACAAACGAGAATCAAGTGTCATCCGTCCCACCTTTTAGTCCGAATATCACCAATAAGGTGACAGGAACCCTTAAGAAATGAAATAAGTTCCAACCGCTAAAGGTGGGACGGAAAAATCTTTTTATTCTCACCTCTCCCCACGTGGGGACAGAGCGAGTGACGGTTGGGAATAATCCGTGATTCACAAATCTGTGAAGAAATTCAAAGATATGTGTGAAGTCGCAGTTGACGTCCTACCCTTAGGGTAGGCTCCGAGCCCCTCAATGGGGATGTTTGTGGTACAAAATGCTTCACTTATATATTTGTAGCTGTTGCCCGCGACTTCGTCCGCATGGTATTAGAAAACATACGAACTATATAAATAACAACTACGTATCCCTGGAACCGGACATTTCTCGAGGATGAACCTTATCCCATGTATACTCCACACTTTGTTTTATATCTGTGACAAATCTCAATAAGATATGTTGAACCGTTGCAGAATGATCGAGTAAACATTAAAAAACTAAATTAATGAATCCCACGGGAACTAACTATTCCCGGGATAAAAAGTAGCCTATGTGTTCTTCCAGACTTTCTAAACCTGTGCCAAATTTCATGGAGATTCGTTCAGCAGTTTAGGCTACAAATTTTAACAAACATCCATCTAAACTTTCGCATTTATAATTATATGGTATTACAGAAAAACCATAGTCGATAAATTAGTTAACGCAAGAAGTGACGTCACCAAATTGACAGCAACACAATTATTGAAGAAAGATGTTAAAATCGTTGGCGATATATTAGTTCCCAGCTTTCCTATACCAGTTAAGGTAATATTTTTATATAGATTCGCTAAAATAGCGAAACCATCGTATATTACATTTTTAATTTCAGATACCTTTAGTTATCTAGAATGAAAGCGTTTTTTCGAATCAAAGGACATACAGAAAAGGGAAATTTCCCCTTCCTATGCATCTCCATCTAATTAACTTACCCTTCTGATCATTTTCTTTAAAAAAAATACTTTTACAAACCATATTACAATAATTTGGTCTTTTTTTTTAAATAAATTAAATTCAAATCGTTTAAAAACATAAACTTTTTTATATTGTAATGTACAATTTTAATAAAGTTATATATTTTCTAATTTACAGGAGTTTTTAAATAAACCGGGAGCTCTGCTGGCCGTCAGCGAAGCCCTAAACAAACAGGGCTGCGCCATCGCATTGTTATTGGGCATGAGATTGACTCCAAGTTTAGTAAGAGACGCGGCTGTGTATTCTACTAGTTTTACAGAAAAAGCTGGAAAGGTAAATTTATTACACACTCTTACAAAATTACACACTATTGCAATAAAACTACACACCATGGTAATAAGGTTACACATTGTTGCAACAAAATTACACTCTTACAATAAGATTACACACCCTTGTAATAAAATTACACACTCTTATAATACAATAAGATTACACACCCTCGTAATAAAATTACACAGTCTTGCAATAAAATTACACACTTTGGTAAAAATGTTACACACTTTTGTGGTAAAATGGCATTCTAGTATTTAAATTACATAACTAAAATGAAGTTAGACACTTAAATCTGCAGTTTGTACAATTTGTACTCAAAATACCTTGCTTTTACATGAATTACACAATATATAAAATTATTTCACACATTTTTATTCCAGTTGGCGAAATATTTAGAAGAAAGCAAGAATCCAATATTTGGTTTAACTTCTGAAGTATCTGAAAATTCTACCAATTGTTTATATTATAATCAGAGTAATTTGCTTTTAACAAGAAAACAATACATACCAGTTGTAACGAATTTCTTACAGAATTATAAAGATTGAATTTCAATAGTGTTTTTATGTTATCCTCTACATCTTATCTTACTAATATTATAAATGCAAAAGTTTAGATGGATGGATGGATGGATGTTTGTTAGCGTTTGTAGCCTAAACGGCTGAACGGATCTCTATGAAATTTGGCACAGGCTTAGAGCATAGTCTGGAAGAACACATAGGCTAATTTTTGTCCCGGGAATAGTTACGGTTCCCGTGGGATTCATTAATTTAGTTTTTTAATGTTTACTCGATCATTCTGCAACGGTTCAACATATCTTATTGAAATTTGGCACAGATATAAAGCAAAGTGTGGAGTACACATGAGATAAGCTTCATCCCCGAGAAATGTCCGGTTCCAGGGATACGTAACTTTTTGTAATTTATATAGTTTGTATGTTTTTTAATACCACGCGGACGAAGTCGCGGGCAACAGCTCGTATATGATAATATATGAATGTGCATGTTTTTTCTTTTTTGACCGACTTCCCAAAAGAAGGAGGTACTCAATTCGTCTGTATGTTTTTTTTTTTTTTATTTTTTTTTTTTTTTTT
>NW_013525325.1:226793-250024 GCF_000836215.1 Papilio polytes | reverse complement strand
ATTATTTCGTTACTTTTTAGTGTACTGTTTTTTTGAGAATATTTTGTTTTGTTTTTAGTGCATTTTGTTTTGTTTTTAGTGTATTTTTTTAAAAACGATTCTAGTTGTTAGAAAATAACCAGAAAAAAAATTGACGCGAAAATATTCAACCAATGAGCTAAAAATAATACACATCAATCGTCATATTCCATTCATAACATACGCTCAGATGTCACTTCGACGTAAAACACAACAAAGTATCTCAAGGTCAAAAAGTCAAAAATCGATTCATTTTTATTATTCCTGGTACAAATAAGTGGTAATTAATAATTCTATTCATTAATTTTTTATTTTAAAGTTGGTTTTGATATCGTGTTTACAGTAAAATACTTCAACAGTGTATTTCTATATAAAATAACGTAAATGAACTGTGTATTGTCAACACAGCGACGCCATATTAGATAAGCCACTTGCTTCAACCAATAGTGTGCGTTTTAGAACTCAGCGAGGGAATTTGAAAAAAGACACTTTTTAATGATTAAATTTTGCCACTAAATCACATTATATTTTAAAAAAATCTTTGCAGGAATGTTTTTATAGTATTAAAGTATACTTAAAAAAAAGTTTGGTACAATTTGGCGTCATATGCATATTGCTTATTATCGAGACTATTCGCCGAAGACTTTTAAAATTATACTATCATTTACATGAGAAAAAACTTGACGGTGTTTGTACAGAGGTTGCAAAAATAATGATTTAAAACTGTCTCCAAATTCGTGTTTTCGAGCCTCTGGTGATTTTATGACAAAGGTTTGTTCCACAAAAATGGTTTAAGAAACAAAATTATAATTTATTTTATTCTTTTCGAGATATTTTAATAAATAATATAAATGCTATAGTTTAGATTAATGTTTGTTAGTTTGTACACTAAACGGCTGAACGGATTTGGATGAAATTTGGTATAGATGTAGAGGATAGTCTGGAAGAACATATAGGCTACTCATTTTTGTTTTTTTTTTTTGGATTCCACCTGTTCGGAAGGGGAAGGCTAAAGTAATTAGCAAACTAGCGTCCAAACGAAACAACTTTGGGTAGAGGTAAGTTGGGTCAAATCCTAAAGTTTTCGACCAAGGAATCTGGTCCAGTGTACGTCTTTACCTGATATACTGTACATTTTGTGCATATTTGTACGTCGAAACCCAGCCTAGGTCATCGGCTGGCGACCTTGCTTCTAACTTCTAAGATAATAATCTTGTCTGAGAGTAAGGTAGTAAATAAAAAGCCAAATAAAAGATACTTCAAATCTTTATTTTTTACAAAAATAAATTTATATTCTTATTTATATTATAGTGCGACATGTTTATCTGACCCGTTAAAGTTTCTGTTAGAATATTTAAAACCAAATAAGCTTGTCACACTAATATTAAATGCTTCCACAACCTAAGACTGCCACTCAAAGATTCACTAAACTAATCCTTAGTGTAGATTAAATAGAATCTCAGAGTGGCAGTAGGAAATGTAATTATGTATGAAACTAAGATTTAAAAATGCATTTTGATCAAATTGTTGTTAGGGTTCTGTTTCAGTTTGAGTTCGTTAATTGCCTTTTTTGTTAATTTGCTCAAAGGAATTTGAGTTCTTTCACTTTTTTTTAACCCTTAAATGCATTATTGTTGCCAAAAGTCTACAAACAAAAAGATAGTTTTTATTGAAGCCAAGATGTTTTTTTTTATTATTTTTCCCTTAATCTGTGACTCAAAACCTATAATGTAGTATTTATTTCATAATTAAATAAAAAAAATCATGTTTAAGGGTTAATTTTAATCAGTATTATGAAATACAATTGATACAAAAAAAAATCTAAAAAAAAAAATCGATTTTTTAAATTTTTATTTCTTGTAAAAGCAAATATTTGAATTACTATATGTTTATAATGTCTATAAATTAAAACATGTTAAAATAAATTAAGTTTTTTTTTAATTAATACAAAAAAAATCCTTAAAAAATAATGAGTAACAATAATCTTAATATCGATGATAATTTTAAAAAATGTTAAAAAATACAAATAAAAAATATGTGTTCGCAAATAAATAAAACTATTTGTAATTTTCTATATAAAAATGATTTTTTTTTGTCACATGATTTTTATATTGTTCAAAATCGAATAGTAAAAAAATATAACACTACCTTTAAAATTAATTAAAACATAAAAAATCCTATGTGAATTGTGTATGAAAATAGAATTATACAAAACAAAACTACAAACATTAAAACAATTACGTATAAAACAGACAAAAAAAAACATTATTTTTCAAGTTATTTTTCAAAACAAAAAAGAAGTAAGTCGCAAAAACTCATAATAGTTTATAAGAGTCATGGAAATATCAAAAGCATTAGAAAAATGAGGTCAATCTATAAAAAAATCGCATAAAAACTAAATTATCGCACGATTGTTTAGCCTCGCTTTGATTCCTATGAGCTTTGATACACACTACTCGATTACTTGTGCAACTAAACAGTTTACTGCGAAACCAACTATCGCACAACTGGTGTGCGATATTTTAGTCAAAGGTGTGCTCTAAAATAACAAAACTAAATATACAAAAAGCTTATATGTTGATTTTTTTTTAATAATTGTCGGCTCCAATGTAAATAATACTAAGACAAAAAATGTGATTTTTACGAAAAATCGTAAAAATCGCATTTTTTGTAAATTAAGTTTTTTTTAAAAATAAGCATTTTTAGTAAAAATAAGTAGTATAAAAATGATTATAAAAATACTGGATTTAATTAGGTTATAAATTAAGTCATTAAATCTAGATTTTAAATCTACATGTAAAAGGTACTGAGGAATTTAAAATCCAAAATATAGTGACGTTTAAGTTGGCACATGAGGGGTTTAGGTACTCTTTTTCTTGACGTGCCAACTATTCCGGCCACTATAATTTCTCCTTTACTTTGTTAAAATGAATGAAAGAGATACATATATGCATTAAAACAAGGTCATAGTAAAATATTACGTATACGAAATTAACTAAAAATGCAATAAAATGAAAATTTACTCGACAAGTCTTTGCAAATAAAAAAAAACACGACTAAAGTCAATTTTTTTGTTCTTGTAACAGAAAAATTATAATTATCGACATAGTATGAAAAACTTAACAAGAAAAAGAACATTATTATCTTTACTTGTTAAAAAAATATAAAAAAATCAACACAAGACAAGGCAAAAACCGACTGGGATCTTGTTATAATGACAATTTAGTTTTACTGCCCTTAAAAATAACTTAGCTACATTATTTCTGGTGGTTTTAAAGATTTTTTTTTATAACATAAGGAAGCAAAAGAGAATCACATGTGAATCCACCAAAATGGCGAAGCGACAACCCATAGACATCCGCAATTGCAGCGCTGCCTACCCTTTTTTAACGGAGACGCAGATAAAGAGGACATTTCCCCTTCCTATGCGTCTCCACCGTCAAATCCACGCTCCCTTCCCATCCTTTCCTCTTAATAAAAGTTTGGAAAGGGACTGAAATTAGTCCTCCGGCACACTCATTAGTACGCGGAATTGCTTCCACTTCACACTTGTCTGTGTGGTCGTGAGAGCCCTACAGTGAAGATGTTAAAGCGGGCTACCACTGTTAAAGTCTTGGAAATCCGCGGTATTCTAAGTAGTGTAAATACAAATTGCCTAGATTAAAAAAAAAACTCCTTCAAATACAAAAATAATAATAAAAGCTCTCGTACAAAATACCGATATTTTTTTCATACAAATATATTTAAAAAACCCTAGATTTGATTCTGATTTGATCCCTTGAGATTGTTACTGTTTATGTATTTAACTAGGGTTGTAACGGACGTTTTAACGGAAACGGATGCGGATACGGCCCTCCGTATCCGCATCCGTTTCCGTTAAAATGTTTCACCTTTGCGGAAGCGGAGGTCAATATTAATTTCGATTTATTAAAGAAACAAAAACTCAAACTACGTTAATACAAAATACAGATTGGTACTGTTAAGAACATTAGACTCCAAAAATCCAACAAAAAAGCGGGACCCATCTGCAAGCATTACCTTCCGAAAAAAAAAGAATGATCAAAATCGGTCCGCTAGCAGCGGATTTATGTAACACACATAAAAAACATACAGACGAATTGACCTCCTTTTGGGAAGTCGGTCAAAAATTAGTACCGTGGTATAGAATTGGCGCAACACTATTATCGGCATAAACGTCACATCCCTAGCTGACAGCTGTCAATGTCACTAGAAGTATGGATTTGGCGCGCATCTTAAGTCCTGACGAGAAGTGTTGCTCTGAGTTTAAAGCGACAGTAACAATAAATAAGTTATCTAAAAGTATATAATTACAAGATACAGTATATTATGTAAATATATAACAATTATAGTTATTTAATTTACGTATAAACGGTACCTAATCGCCCCACTCGCGTTAGACATTAACCTCCGTTATAACTCCGTAAAAAATAACGGAAGCGATGTTATTTCTTGCGGAATTTCCGCACTTACGGATGCGGAAACGGAAGCGTAGTTCCGTTACAACCCTAATTGAACGTAATGTTGATTAACAGATTTCTAAGTAGAGTAACTTTAGCATGTAGCTGAGATGCGTATGTTAAGATGGATGTGTGTGACAAGATTGGATAAAGTTAAGAATGTGTTAGAGGAAGTTTGAAAGTAGCGCCAATGGTGGAGAAATTGAGAAGCAAAAGGTTAGCGTGGTATGATATATATATATATATATGACATAAACCTGAAAGTGTTAAGATTGAATGATGGCTACAAAGGAAGAAGACCGAAGAAAGTATGGATTGTGTGAAAGAGGATATGCTTAAGAAAGGAGTGTATTCAGATATGGCTGATAGAGATGTATGGAAGAGCACATACTGTGCCGACCCTCCATAAGGGATAAGGGCAAGTGGATGATGAGTAACTTTATATCTGTTGTCTAAACATTGCTGTTATTTCTTCTACAGTCTTATTCTTTGTTTCAGGCACTTTACATTTTATAAATAACAAAAACAGGAATTGCAGGATTGCGAATATTATGAATGTATTCATACCGAGCACCAACTGGAACAAAAAATAGTTATTTTTTTATAATATAATGTGGCAAACGATCAAGCGGCCTGAATCCACAGAAATGGAAAGCGACTGCACATAAACATCCGCAATTGCAACGCTGCCTACCCTTCATTGACGGAGACGGACATAAAGAGGACATTTCCCCTTCCTATGCGTCTCCACAGTCAACTTTTCCTTCCCATCCTTTCCTTTTAAGAAAAGGGTGGAAAGGAAAAGGGTTTAAAATTAGGCCTCCGGCACACTGATCAGACGAAACGCTTGTTAATATTAAAAATGCGAAAGTTTGGATGTTTGTTAGTTTGTCCTAAACAGCTGAACGTATCTCGATGAAATTTGACATAATAGAGGGTAGTCTGGAAAAACATTGAAAAATATACTGGATAGTTTTTAATTTTGACAAAAATTAGACTAAGTAGCTTGTAGTTTATGGTCCGTTTCCCACATGAAGGATTTTTCCAATTAATTTACCCCTTAAGTTTAATGGCGTGAAAATATATAGCCTAAAGCGTGACGTAAGTGTAGGGCTTTTTATTAAAGAAAGAATTATTCAAAAATATGGTGTAATTGCTGACATCTTAGGCAACAAAGTGTGTGTTTACGCTTTATTATAATAGTATAGGTTACAAGGTTAGACTTGGTGCTAATATAGAAAAATCTAGTATTTCAAAGGTGTTAAGAAGGCTACAAAGGAAGAGGAAGACTGAAGAAAATATTGGTATGAAAGAGGATATGCTTAAGAAAGGAGTGTAGATATGGCTGATAGAGATGTATGGAAGAGTACATACTCTGTCTACCCTCTAAGGGATAAGGGCAAGTTGATATATACTTACTGATAACGGTAAGAAACTAAGTCCAACTATAAAGTTTGCTGTCCAATTGACAGTTACTGCTACAGAAGAGGCCGCGGGTCGAGCTGCTTGGTTGAATAATTCTGGAATTATTTATAAATGTGAAAGTTTAGATGGATGTTTGTTAGTTTGTAGCCTAAACTGCTGAACGGATTTCGATGAAATTTGGCACAGGTTTAGATAATAGTCTGGAACACATAGGCTATTTATCCCGGGAATAGTTAGTTCCCGTGGGATTAATTTAGTTTTGTAATGTTTACTCGATCATTCAACGGTTCAACATATCTTATTGAAATTTGTCATAGATATAAAACAAAGTGTGGAATACACATGGGATAAGCTTCATCCCGAGAAATGTCCGGTTCCCGGGATACGTAGCTATTTGTTATTTATATAGTTCGTATGTTGTCTATTACCACGCGGAAAGTCGCGGGCAACAGCTAGTGTATAAACACACAAGTTTGTATCGATTAAAACAATGAAATTTAACTTGATTTATAAAGTTTACTGATCTTTTAAAAATTAAAATCAAAACAACGATATTGTGACTTAGAATAGTGTACATAGGAGCCAATAATATAACTAAAGCAGCTGCATATTTGACTAGCTTTTCCTTGCGATTTCGTCTCAATAAATTAAAAAATAGCCTATATTACTTATTGACAAAGTATCTTATTAGTAAAAGAATTTTTGAAATAGACCCAGTATTTGAGTTATTTCAATAAAAAATACAAAGAGATAATAAATATGCAAACCTTAAAAATGTGACTTACAGCAGTTTACATAGGAGCCAATAATCTATACTAATATTATAAAGAGGAAAGATTTTTGTATGTATTGAAATAACTTAAAAACTGGGTCGATTTTAAAAATTCTTTCAACTTTAGAAAGGTAATTTATCTGTAAGTAACATAGGCTATATTATTCTAGTTTCACGCGAAGTCGCGAGCAATAGCTAGTATTTAAGAAAATATACCTTTTAATAACTTACCCGTGACAAGGAACCATGGAATGGAACCCGGACCTACAGCAAATGTCACCACAAACAAGATAACAAGCGCAATGCAGAGATATGACACCCACATATGTTCTGTCTGGAAAGTATACAAGAAAAAAAATCAAACAAAAAAATGAGACCCATTTGCAAGCATTACCTTTCGGATAAAAAAAGAATTATCAAAATCGGTCCACTAGCGGCGGAGTTATGTAACACACATAAAAAAACATACAGACGAATTGAGTACCTCCTTCTTTTGGGAAGTCGGTCGAAAATATACAAAAATGTTACACACGACTCTGTCTGTATAGAATAATTAACAAAAACATCCTATCTTCCAGACTCTACATTAACCAATAGGGAATATGCATTTTTTTTTTGTAAACGATTCTACTTTTTAAAAAATAACCAGAAAAAAATTTGACGCGAAAATATTCAACCTATGAGCTAAAAATAATAAAATAAAATTGCGACCATTTTCGAGCGACTAAAACGGGATCGAAGTTGTCATGAGACAATTGACGTCAAACGTCTTATTCCATTCATAACATACGCTCAGATGTCACTTCGACGTAAAACACAACAAAGTATCTCAAGGTCAAAAAGTCAAAAATCGATTCATTTTATTATTCCTGGTACAAATAAGTGGTAATTAATAAATCTATTCATTAATTTTTTATTTTAAAGTTGGTTTTGATATCGTGTTTACAGTAAAATACTTCAAGAGTGTATTTCTATATAAACTAACGTAAATGAACTGTGTATTGTCAACACAGCGACGCCATATTAGATAAGCCACTTGCTTCGAGCAATAGTGTGCGTTTTAGAACTTAGCGAGGGAATTTGAAAAAATACACTTTTTAATCATTCAATTTTGCCACTAAATCACATTACATTTAAAAAAAATATTTACAGGAATGTTTTTATAGTAATAAAGAATGCTTAAAATAAGTTTGGTCCAATTTCTCATATGTATATTGCCTATTATCGATACGTTCAATTTAAGATATCGTATTTATAATACAGTAGACCCTCAAAACTCAAACCTCGGTAACATAAAAATCTCTATAACTTCAAATAATATGTTCCCTTCCCACCAGAGCCCAAAACCTCTACAAAGACCCTTGATAACTTAAAACCTCTATAACTTAAAATATTTTGTGTTTCCCTTGAACTTTAACTTATCGAGGTTTTACTGTAGTATTTACGTATAATAAATTCCACGCTAACGAAGTTTGCGTTTAAAGTGTTTTCAATGTCATACTTACATATAACCCGGCGATACACAGTCCGACAGTGCAGACTATCATGCCAGTGAAGCCAGTGAGCAGCAACGTTTTGCGGCCAGCGACCTCCACCAGCACTAGACTGATCACTGTCATCACCACATTCATCGCTCCCATACCTGAAGCGCGATTGAGTTCATTTTGATATGTCACCTTAGTTAGTGGAACTAAAAGATGGGACAGATGAAACTTTATTCACATCTGTCCCCACGCGGGGACTGTGATTGAGTTAATTTTGATATTTCACCTTATTACTGATATTGGAACTAAAAGGTGGGACTGATGAAAATCTTTGTTCTCATTGTCCACTCGAGGGGACAGAGAGGGGCGACGGGAATAATCCTGTGTTACTTATCTAAAGTCGTGTACTGTGATTGAGTTAAGTTTGATCTATCACTTTATTGGTGATAGTGAAACTAAAAGGTGGGACAGATGAAACTTTTTATTCGCATCTGTCCCCACGCGGTGACAGTGCAGGGTGACTGGAATAACTGTGTTACTTATCTAAAGTAATATACTGTGTTTGAGTTAAGTTTGATCTACCACTTTATTGGTGATAGTGAAACTAAAAGGTGGGACGGATAAAACGTTTTATTCTCATCTGTCCCCACGTGGGACAGTGCTGGGTGACGGGAATAACCCTGTGTTACTTATCTAAATTCGTGTACTGTGGTTGAGTTAATTTTGAACTGTCATCTTATTGGTGTCAGTGAAACTAAAAGGTGGGACAGATGAAAATTTTATTCTCATCTGTCCCCACGTGAGGACAGAGCGGGGAGACGGGAATAATCCTGTGTCACTTACCTAAAGTCGCGTACTGTGATTGAGTTTCGTTGAGTTTAGCTTTCTTGAAGATATCAGTAGAGAAGAATATAACAGCGTTGATTCCTGAGAATTGTTGGGCGATCATCACAACAATAGCTATGGTCAGCGGCTGACGGAGTTGTCTATTACTGACCAGTTCGCGGAAAGTCACTTTCTTACTGATTTTGTTCTTTTCTGCTTCCTGCAATAAAAATATAATAATAAAAACAATATATATTGTTAAGAAGAAAATTAGTACCGCGCTGCAGAAATTGGCGCAACACTAGAATATTGGCATAAACGTCACATCTCTAACTGACAGCTGTCAATGTCATCAGAAGGATTGGAATATTGGCGCGCATTCCTGACAAGTGACGAGATCTCTAGTGCAGTAGTAAAATTAATATCGCTAGTTACAAATATGTAAGTATATTAATTGTTTAATAATCAGTAGACTAATAAAAAAGGGAAATCTACCTGATGCATTTCTTCCATCTCCCCGTGAACAGCGACATCTCCTCTTAACCAATTCAAAGCTGAAAATATAATGAAAAATCCTTATATCGTTTGCCCGCGATATTTCAACGCAGAATGAAGAAAAATATCACTAATTTTATAAATGCGAAAGTTTTGATGGATGGATGGATGTTGAACGGATCTCGGTGATTGTCATACATGTAGAGGACAGTTTGGAACACATAGAATACTTATACTTATTTTTTAATTCGGCGCGGACGAAGCCGCGGGCGCAAGCTAGTTTTTTTATATTATAAGGTGGCAAACGAGCAAGCGGCCACCTTAATCCACAGAAATGAAATTGCAGATGCGCTGCCTACCCTTCATTGACGGAGACGCACATAAAGAGGACATTTTCCCTTCCTATGCGCCTTCACCGTCTAATCCACGTTCCCTTCCCTTTCCTCTTAAGAAAAGGGTGGAAAGGAAAAGGGACTAAAATTAGGCCTCCGGCACCACACTCATCAGTACACGGAATTGCTTCCACTTCCCGCCTGTCTGTGTGGTCGTGGTATTGCTGAAGGCGCTACAGTGTGAACATGTTAAAGCGGGCACTAACACTTTTAAACTGTAGTTATATATAAGTATTTTAAATCCTAGCACAAACACAAGTATATAGTAAATAAACCTACCTCTTTGCGCATGTAATTCCTGTCCTTTATTCAGTAACAAATATTTAGGTGATTCAGGACACAAAGGTAAAGTGAGGCATTGTATGACCGCGGGAATAGCGGTCACGGCTAGCAGCCAGGGCCAGCCCCAGTCTGTACCTAGGACTGCTTCTAGACCTAGTACTTGTGATAATAGGATAGTGATCGTAATCACTAACTGATAAACTGTACCGATCTGTGAATAATAAATCGAAATTGTACTGCAAAGTACAATTGGGGTAATTGTTGGTGTTCCACCTCAAAACGTTTGAACATTGTAAAACGAGACATGGAACAAAAACAACGGGCCTATTCCCAACCGTGACACCGCTCTGTCCCCACATGGGGACAGATGAGAATAAAAAGCTTCATCCGTCCTGCCTTTTGCGACGAGGGGATGGTTGGAACTTATTTTATTTCATAATCATCATTTCGTTTCATCTGTCACCTTATTGGTGATAGTGTGACTAAAAGGTGGGACGGATGAAACTTTTTATTCTCAAGTGGGGTCCAAGCGGGGTGACGGTTGGGAATAATCCAAACAACGCAGTTTATAACAGCGTGCGCACAGCTGAAACTAAACTATCGGACAACAGTTTTGTCGCTTTGATTCCTACGAGCTTGTACAAGTAAGCAGTTCAATTGGCGTAACAATCTATTGACCTTTGACTAAACTATCGAACGACTGTTTAGTTTCGCTATGATTCCTAGCTATGAAGGTACACTACTCGATATTTAGTTGTGCAACTAAATAGTTGAATTGCGAAACAATCGACGATCGTACAACAGTTGTGTCAGTTTAGTCAAATGTGCGTATAGTTTCAAAGTGGAACACCGACAAATTCTCTGACTGTACGTGTTGTTAAACATTTTTAAGATTTAATTATTTCCATATCTATATTTATACTATTATAATAAAGCGTAAACAAACACTTCTTTGTTACCTAAGATGTCAGCAATTACACCATGTTTTTTAATAATTCTTTTTTTAATAAAAAGCCATACACTTACGTCACGCTTTAGGCTATGTATTTTAATGCCATTAAACTTAGGGGGTAAATATTTTGGATAAAAACTCTAATGTGGGAAAGAGACCATAAGTTGCTGCCAACATCAAGGAACAATATTGCCATGATTTGTCATTTTGACATTTGCAATTGAATTTGACAAATGTAAACAAAACAGTAAAATTTTCATAATTTCATGCGGATGAAGTCGCATGGGAACAGCTAGTTAATTAAAATTTACAAGAATTTAGTACTAATTTACTTAAATATGACATTTTTATTACATAAATAGGACGTTAAATCGTTAATTTTTTTATTAAAATGGGCATATATAATCTAATAAATATATATATATTCTTACCGAGCCACGCATAGAAACTGGTGAAATTTCTGCTAAATATAACGGAGCTAATCCAGCGTTCAAACCATTGTTGATTCCAATCAGTAACCTGGAAATAGAAGATATTAGTAACGCCTTATACGATAGATGGCGTTGTAACAAATTTTTTTTTTTTAATTTTTTCAGATAATTAAAATTTTAATAGTTTGTAAATCTTATAAGTTCATAGAAATAGTGTATTCTAAACTGAATCTCGATGATTTTCATACATGAGGATAATCTGGAACACATAGACTACTTCCATTTTTTTAATCCCACGCAGAGCAGGGCAAAAGCTATTTAAATTATGTAAGCCAATTTCAATATCCCGAGAGAAGCTGACTGTACTTATAATTCAATTTAAATTGACAACATAATATTTTTTTTTTTAAATCTATATTGTCATAAAAAGCCTTTTAAGGCAAGTCACTTGACCCAAATTAATATAATCTTAACAATATAAATGTGAAAGTAACAAACTTGAGAATGTAACTTATATTGGCTTACGAAATAAGTTACAAATAAGCGATAGTCATTGAAATTACTACATAAGTTATATCTGCGTTAAGAAACCAAGTTTTGTAACAAACTATTGAAACGTCCAAAACGTAGTACAAATTAAAAGTAGTGTATATTTTGAAACGTTACTTATATATGGTATACTAGCTGTTCCCGTGCGACTTCATCCGCATGTAATTATAAAAAAAAATTACATTTGTCAAATCCTCAGTTGCAATAACCTTGCTTTCTTAATGTTGGCAGCCTGTAGTTTATTGTCCCTTTCCCACATTAGGGTGTTTATCCAAAATATTTACCCCCTAAGTTTAATGGCGTGAAAATATATATCGTAAAACGTGACGTAAGGGCTTTTTATTAAAAAAAGAGTTACTCAAAAATGTGCTGTAATTGCTGACATCTTAGGCAACAAAGAAGTGTGCGTTTACGCTTTATTATAATAGTATAGATACTAGCTTTCGCCCGCGGTTTCTGTGCATTAAAAAATAAAACTATATTTGTTGAAGTCTATCTAAAAAAAAAAAAAACAATTATCCTCTACATGTATGGCAATCATCGAAATCCGTTCAGCATTTAAGAATACAAACTAACAAACATCCATTTACTGGCTGTATTCCCTGTCCCACCACTGGGTGATAGAGGCTCAGATAGCTTATGACGTCACTGTCAGATAAGGGAACAAAATAGGATATTTTACACGTGGGATAGTTATCAGACAATTTACCAATTAATATTCAATACTATAGAAGTATTCAATTTTAAAAATATACGAGTATCTCAACATACCTGCCTATTATGAGAAGTTCAGCTGAATTGGCGACCTTGGAACAACCTTGGAACGCCGCTCCGAGGAATACAAAAACATTATTCAGTAATAAACCACCTTTTCTACCGAATCTGGAACATAATTAGTAATAATGATCGAACTTTCGGTTTCGGTAGTTCTAAAAAATCTAGTTTCGGTTCTGTCCAAAAGCCGAAACTTTCGGTCCTGTCGAAACTTATGTTACAACGTCACTGGTTGGTTTCAATTGAAAGTGTTTATTTACGATATTAGAAACTTTTTAAAATCGACCCATTAGTTTTTGAGTTATTTCAATACATACAAAAATACAAATCTTTCCTCTTCATGATATTAGTATAAAAGTATAGATAATTTATTATAATAATTTATATATTAATTTAATTCGACAGTAGTAGTGCCCGCTTAGCACTGCAGGGCCGGCACGCCCCCAGTAATACCACGACCACACAGAAGACAGGCGTGAAATGGAAGCTATTCCGTGTTTCGTCTGATGAGTGTGGTGCCGGAGGCCTAATTTAAGTCCCTTTCTCTTTACCACCCTTTTCTTATAAGGAGAGGTTGAAAAGGGGAAGTGGATTTGACGGTGGAGGAGATGCATGGGAAGGGGAAATATCGTCTTTATGTGCCTCTCCTCCTCCGTCGTATAAGGGTAGGCAACGCATCTGTAATTGCGGATGTCTATGGGCAGTCACTTCGCCATTTTGGCGGATTCATGTGGCCGTTTGCTCGTTTGCCACCTTATGTTATAAAAAAAATAGTATAGAAGAGTAAGTAAGTAATAGTAGATATAAATAAACTAACCTGTCAGCTATAAAGCCTGTCAATATGCCACCTATCATGCCACCCACGCAATATATGGAGACTGTCACCGACCATATGGTTGTCACTTTGGGGTCATCGTCAGCGTCAATCGTGATATTGGTGCCTGTTAAGGCTTCTCTTTGCAACCATTTTGACATAACCTGAAATTGAACGGTAAAAAGAATTAGGCTAGTGTTTAGTGTTTTCCGTCTCCCCAGAGATTCATAAAATAGAGAGAAGGCATTTGACTTCTCTTGAAAAATTCACATATAACGCCATCTATTGGTCATTATCTCCCCTGCCTTATTCTATTCCCGTAAGGGCGCAACGGGTTTTCGTCCTCCAAATAACTCTATCATGCGTCAGTCACTCCCTTCTTGATCATGTCATCTTTCACGCATTCCATCCACCTCTTTCTGTCTACCTCTACCGGTGTACCACACTCAGAACTAAACTCCTTCTTGTTACATGCGATTCATGCCTTCTCATAACGCCATCTATTGATACATCCTCAAAACCAAATATCACTGTAATCATACTTCATACTAATATTATAAATGTGAAAGTTTAGATGGATGTTTATTAGAGTTTGTAGCCTAAACTGCTGAACGGATTTCGATGAAATTTGGTACAGATGTAGAGGATAGTCTGGAAAAACACATGGACTATTCACTTTAGTTTTTTTTTAATTCCACGCAGACAGAATCGCGGGCGATAGCTAGTTATTTGTATTTAAATTAATTACCATTAAATGTTATTAAATTATTTTGTTTGTTTTGTTTGTTGAAGTTTTCAAGACTGATTGCAAATAATAATAAATTTGTAACACGTTTTATTACATGTAAATGTACTAAAGTTGACTGATATAGTACCTTTCAGAGAAAGTACCGGTGGAAAAATCACTGTCTCGTCTATGCTTTTTCAAATGTCTTTAGTCTCCCCTTTTATAGGGGAGGGGTAAAACAAAGTTGTGTGTGTTCGCAAATCTGTGATGCCCTTAGGTCTAGCCGTGGGCGTTCGCTATTACTCGCCCTACCTTAAGAACTATCACACAACTGTCGATTGTTTCACAGCCTTCTACTGTTTATGGACAACTAAAAATCGAGTAGTCTGTCTATTTCTCATAAATCAAAGCGTGACTAAACAGTTGTGAGGTAGTTCTAGGGTGTGCTCCGAGCCCTTCAGTGGATAGGAACTTACCGCTTGTGGTGCATTGATGACTCCAGTGTTATACCCATGTTGGAAAGCAGACCAGCACGCTGATGATAAGATTGCGAACGCGAGCCGCACATTCATACCCTGAGGAACAAACAATAACTAACTATAATACTAATATTATAAATGCGAAAGTTTAGATGGATGTTTGTTAGTTTGTAGCCTAAACTGCTGAACGGATTTCGATGAAATTTGGTATAGATGTAGAGGATAGTCTGGAAGAACACATAGGCTACTACATAGTTCCCGTGGGATTCGTAGCTTTTTGTTGTTTATATAGTTCATATGTTTTCTAATACCACGCGGACGAAGTTGCAACAGCTAATTTGGTATAGATGTAGAGGATAGTCTGGTATAACAAAGGCTACTCACTTTTGTTTTTTAATTCCACGTGGACGGAGTCGTGGCGCAAGCTACTACTAATATAATCGTAACTCACTACTTAGTTATGAAGGGTGTCAATCATATGTTTGAATAATTCTTTCTTTAATAAAAAAACCCTACACTTACGACACGCTTTAGGCTATATATTTCCACGGTATTAAACTTAGGGGTTGGAATTGAAAAAACCCGTCATTTGGGAAAGGAACAACTACAATGCTGCCAATAGCAGCAAAGCAGCCTTTTTATATCATGCGGATAAAGCTGCATGAGAACACCGAGTCTATACTAATATTATAAAGATTTGTATTTTTGTATGTATTGAAATAACTCAAAAACTACTGGGCCGATTTCAAAAATTCTTTCACCATTAAAAAGCTACGTTATTACTGAGTAGATAGGCTATATTTTTTTGTTATGTTTTAATTTTACGTAGGCGAAAATATCATAAAGTGTCAAACGAAACTTTACAGTGGTAGAGCCCGCTTTAACATCTTCGCACGAATGGGCCGGCTCGCCCCAGCAATACCACGACCACAAAGAAAACAGGCGTGAAGTGGAAGCAATTCCGCGTTTCGTTTGACGAGTGTGGTGCCGGAGGCCTAATTTTAGTCCCTTTCCACCCTTTTATTAAGAGGAAAGGATGGGAAAGAAAAGTGGGATTGACGATGGAGGAGACGCATGTCTTCGTTATGTGCGTCTCCCCCACCATTAATGAAGGGTAGGCAACGCATCTGCAATTGCGGATGTCTATGGGCAGCGGTCGCTTTCCATTTCGGTGGATTGATGTGGCCGCTTGCTCGTTTGCCACCTTATATTATGAAAAAATATATATAAAAAAAAAGAGCAAGCGGTCACCTGAATTCACTAAAGTCGAAGCGACCACTAATCATTCGCATTTATGATGCGTTTCCTGCCTAAAAACGCAGACATTTGACTAAATTATCGCACAACTGGTAACCCACGCTTTGATTCCTATGAGTTTACTACCACTATTCGATTTTTAGTTGGATGACTAAACAGATTTATTACATTATAAGGTGGCAAACGAGTAAGCAGCCACCTGAATCCGAAGATGGCGAAGCGACTGCCCATAGACATCCGCAATTGCAGCGTTGCCTAATCTTAATTGACGGAGACGTACATATAGGATACTAGCTGTCGACCGCGACTCCGTTCGCGCGTAATTTAAAAAAAAAACTTAAGCAAGTACCCTATGTGTTCTTCCAGACTATCCTCTACATCTATGCCAAATTTTATCAAGATTATTTTATCAAGATACAAACCAGAAAAAACATCCATCCATTTATCTAAACTTTCGCATTTATAATATTAGTAAGTAAGATTTCTCCAATCAATGCGTCTCCTACATCAAATCCACGTGTCCATTTCATCCTATTCTTATGAGGAAAAGGGTGGGAAGGACAAGGAACTAAAGTTGGGCCTCCGACAGTTATGCAATTGATTAGTCAAAGGTGTAAATAATCTTAAAGATCAACTAGTCATAGGTTCCGAGTGAATAAAACAGGTTCTATCGAATGACGTCGAGGTCATTGCCACTGTAAGCACTCGGTCAACAGATAGGTTTTTTCGTATTGAAATGGTTACGTGTTTCGTTACCGAACGTTTTTTAATTCAGTCATTTTGTAAACGGACTAGATGATAATTGTCGAATGCATCATATTATAATATATACTATTATAATAAAACGTAAACACACACTTCTTTGTTGCACAAGATGTCAGCAATTACACCATATTTTTGATTAATTATTTCTTTAATAAAAAGTCCTACACTTACGTCACGCTTTAGGCTATATATTTTCACGCTATTAAACTTAGGGGGTATATGTTTGAAACCGTAATGTGGGAAGGAGACCATAAATTGCTGCCAACATCAAGGAAGCAAGATTGCCAAGGTATGTCATGTCAGGTCATTTTGACTTTTGCAATTGATAATTTGACAAATGTAAACAACGAAATAAAATTTTCATAATTTCATGCGGATGAAGCCGCACGGGAACAGCTAGTACTAACATAAATGCAAAAGTTTATATGAACGTTTGTTAAGTATCTCTAAAACGACTTAATGGTCAGGGTGAAATTTTAATTCTTTGCAGACAAAGTCAGACATAAGCTCTAGTATTTAATTTGTCTAAGACAATTATAATCTATCAATACCTAACTATAATAAAATTGAAGTGTCTGTAATACCAAAAGAAAAATTCCAGCTTTCGGGAAGATGATGTATCTGCGTTGCTAATATTTTTGTATGTCTGTCTGTCCGCAAGCCGCGATTGTTCCAAATAATCTCTGGAACTGTGATTTCGACCGAACTTTCACTGAAGGGTAGCGACACAGACGGACTATAAGCTCCTTTTTATCTTAATACAGCGTGGACGAAGTCGCGGACAACAGATATCTATACTATTATAATAAAGCGTAAACACACACTTCTTTGTTGCCTAAGATGTCGGCAATCACAGCATATTTTCGAATAACGCTTTTTTTAATAAAAAGCCCTACACTTACGTCACACTTTAGGCCATATATTTTCACGCCGTTAAACTTAAGGGTAAATATTTTGGATAAAAACCCTAATGTGGGAAAGAGACCATAAGTCGTTGCCAACATCAAGGAAGCAAGATTGCCAAGGTATGTCATGTCATGTCATTTTGACTTTTGCAATTGATAATTTGACAACAATTTTATGCGGATGAAGTCGTATGGGAACAGCTAGATAATTGCTAGTTACTTTTCAAACTGACAATATTCATTATTAAACGGTGACAATGTAATATCTTGTGTCAATGTTTTTCGATGAGTACTTTAATCATTCTTACGTAGAGTTTGTATTGACGTAAATTTTTACTGCAGTGGTTTTTTGTATACGGAAGTAGAGATAAAAACTATGCTAATGAGTATGTGTTACACGCGACTTCGCCCGCGTGATTTTAAAAAAATATAGCCTATGTTACTCAGTGATAACGTAGCTTTTTAATAGTGTATTTTCAATATCGACCCTGTAGTATTTCAGTTATTTCAATACATACAAAGATGCAATCTTTCCTCTTAATAATCTTATTTCTTACTAATATTATAAATGCGAAAGTTTAGATGGATAGTTAGAGTTTGTAGCCTAAACGGCTGAACGGATTTCGATAAAATTTGGTATAGATGTAGGGGATAGTCTAGAAGAACACATAGGCTACTTTTTATCCCAGGAATAGTTACGGTTCCCGTGGGATTAATTAATTTAGTTTTTAATGTTTACTCGATCATTCTGCAACGGTTCAACATATCTTATAGAAATTTGGCACAGATATAAAAAAAAGTCTGGAGTACACATGGGATAAGGTTCATCTCCGAGAAATGTTCGGTTCCCGGGATACGTAGCTTTTTCTTATTTATATAATTCGTATGTTTTCTAATACCACGCGAACGTAGTCGCGGGCAACAGTATTAGTATAGATGTAAGACATGACATAATATTATATTTTAAGACAGTGATATAACCTCAAAGTTGTTAGCCTTGAATTTGAACGACATGGATATGTCAAAAGAACTTTTTTCCATATATGTATTTTATTCGACTGGTAACCACACCCGACTTCGCATACCTGCTGTTGTCCGCGACTTCACCAATAAGCTTTACATTTCATTTAGTAACAGCATCATCATCACCAGCTATACGTCCCCACTGAGGGGCACGGAGCCTACCCTAAGTTAGGGTGACTAGGCCATAGTCAACCACGCTGCATTGCGGGTTGACTTCACACATATCTTTGAATTTCTTCGCCAATATGTGCAGGTATCGCGATGTTTTCCTTCACTGTAAGAAAGTCTAATTATGTATTACCTAGCTGTTGCCCGCGACTTCGTCCGCGTCGTATTAGAAAACATACGAACTCTTTAAATAACAAAATGCTACGTATCCCTCGGGAACCAGACATTTCTCGGGGATGAACCTTACCCCATGTGTACTCCAGACTTTTTTTATATCAGTGCGATCGAGTAAACATTAAAAAACTAAATTAATGAATCCCGAGGGAACCGTAACTATTCCCGGGATAAAAAGTAGCCTATGTGTTCTTCCAGACTATGCTCTATATCTGTGCCAAATTTAATGGAGATCCGTTTAGCCGTTTAGGCTACAAACGCTAATAAACATCCATCCATCTAAACTTTCGCATTTATAATATTAGTAAGAAATAAGATAAAGTTTCGAAAAATCGAAGACCACATTGGTACAGCGGGATTCGAACACAAGACCTGTAGATTACAAGACAAGTGCTAAATGCATGTTTGTTAGAGTTTGTAGCTTAAGTCGCTGAACGGATCTCAATGAAATTTAGTATAGGTGTAAAATAAAATGGAAGAAAGGCTACTTCCGTTTGTTTTTTTAATTCGGCAGAAGGATTCGCGGGCGAAAACTAGTAATTAGTATAAAAAACAATAATTCGTTTTCAGTTGTTTAAGTAACTTAGTTTGTTTTCAGATAATTTTGAACATAAACAATATCAACCTTAAAATGTCAAGCGTAATCTATTTCATGTTATCGAAAAAACAATCTTTTTGTGTAAATATTTGTGCTATAACGTAAAAAAATCACATGCTTTTAGGTCATCATCAGAGGCATTACAACGGCCTGGGCCTGGGCCTGGTCCAGTAAATTCCTCCATATCGTCTTTTTTTTTTATAACATAAGGTGGCAAACGAGCAAGCGGCCACCTGAATCCACCGAAATGGAAAGCGACCGCTGCCCATAGACATTTGCAATTGCAGATGCGTTGCCTACCCATAATTGACGGAGGAGACGCACATTAAAAGGACATTTACCCTTCCTATGCGTCTCCTCCACCGTCAAATCCACTTTTCCTTCCCATCCTTTCTCTTAAGAAAAGGGTGGAAAGGGAAAGGGACTAAAATTAGGCCTCCGGCACCACACTCATCAGACGAAACGCGGAATTACTTCCACTTGACGCCTGTTTTCTGTGTGGTCGTGGTATTACACCGGGCGAGCCGGCCAATTTGTGCGAAGATGTTAAAGCGGGCTCTACCACTGGTCTATCTTGGGCTCTTTGTTTCCAGTCCTTAATGCCGACATTTTTAAGGTCTCTTTTGATTTTAAAAATGTCAGCATTCATGGCATCTTGCCATCTTAGTTTCGGTCAACGCGTGATCTACGTCCTAGTTGACTCTAATAGGCGCTTGGGCACTCTGCACTCTTTTCGGTGTCCAGGCAAAATATTACAAATTCGAAAGTTTAGATGGATGTTTGTTAGTGTTTGTAGCTTAAACTCCTGAAAGAATCTGTATGAAATTTAGCATAAATGTAGTGTAGGGGATAATCTGGAAGAACACAAGATACTTTGTTTTTATTCTACGCTGACGATGTCGAGGACGAAAGTAAGTCTATACTAATATTATAAAGAGGAATGATTTGTATTTTTTTATATATTGAAATAACTCAAAAACTATTGAAGCGATTTTAATAATTCTTTCACCATTAGAAAGGGAATTTATCTGTGAGTAACGATTTTTATTATTTTTTTAATTTCACGGTGACGCAGTCGCTAGTAACAGCTAGTATTACAATTAGACTCCAAAAATTAAACAAAAAAATGGGACCCACCTGCAATCATTACCTTTCGGATAAAAAAAGAATTATCCAAATCGGTCCACTAGCGGCGGAGTTATGCCGTAACACACATAAAAAAAATATATATATCGTCGAATTGAATACCTCCGTCTTTTGGGAAGTCGGTCAAAAAGGTGAATGGAAAGATTTTTATTGTTGTATGTATTGAAATAACTCGAAAACTACTGAACCGATTTTAATAATTCTTACACCATTGGAAAGGTAATTTATCTGTGAGTAGGATAGGCTTTATTTTTAGTTTTTTTTTTTTTAATTCCACTGTGCCGAAGTCGCAAGTAACAGCTAGTATTAGAGAAAGATGAGTGGAAAAAAATGGAATTAACTCAAAAACTACTGAACCGATTTTAATAATTCTTACGCCATTGGAAAGGTAATTTATCTGTGAGTAGCATAGGCTTCATTTTTTTTTAAATTCCACTGTGCCGAAGTCGCAAGTAACAGCTAGTATTAGAGAAAGATGAGTGGAAAAAAATGGAAATAACTCAAAAACTACTGAACCGATTTTTTTAATTCTCAGGAACGAAGTCACGAGCAACATAGTGTAGTTATAAAGTTAATTATCATAAAAATTATATCGATTATGGTCGGATATCGACATATAGATGACAAATAAAAATTATTCTTCACACGTTCGTCGGGACTAAGTTGATATGGTTTCTTAGTACGATATACGATACCGGTATTCGATGTCTTGACGCTTACTGAGAACAGATATCAGTCAAATGGAATAACTGGCACGCTTAACACGATTAAAATGGCTGATTTCTCTATGTCCTGCGGTACCAGGTGTATTACACCATGTATATCATACTAGCTGTTCCCTTGCGACTTCATCCACGTGTCAAATTATCAATTGCAAATGTCAAAATGACATGATGATGACAAACCATGGCAATCTTGCTTCGTTGATGTTGGCAACAACTTATGGTCTCTTTCCCACATTAGGTTTTTTATCCAAAATTTACCCCCTAATTAAAATATATAGCCTAAAGCGTGACGTAAGTGTAGGGCTTTTTATTAAAAAAAAGAGTTATTCAAAAACATGCTGTAATTGCTGACAACTTAGGCAACAAAGAAGTGTGTTTACGCTTTATTATAATAGTATAGATATAATAGACAAGTTCAGATTAGCTGTTACTTCCAACTTCGTCCCCGTGAAATTAAAAAAACACAAGTGAGTAGCCTATCCAGACTATCCTCTACATCTATACCAAATTTCATTGAAATCCGTTCAGCAGTTTAGCCTACAAACTCTAACAAACATCCATCCAAACTTTCGAATTTTTATACTAGCATGCGACTCCGACCGTGTCAAATTAAGAAAAAAAACAAGTAGCCTATATGTTCTTCCAGACTATCTTCTACATCTATACCAAAATTCATTGAAATCCGTTCAGCCTTTTAGACTACAAACTCTAACAAACATCCATCCAAACTTTCGCATTTTTATACGAGTACTAGCCTGCGACTCCGAGCGTGTCAAATTAAAAAAAACAAGTAGCCTTACGTTCTTCCAGACTATCCTCTACATCAATGTGAGACATCGAGATACGTTCAGTTTGGGATCCAAACTCTAACATACATCTAAACTTTTGCATTTATATTATTAAGAGCTGTTGCCCGCGACTTCGTCCGCGTGGTATTAGAAAACAAACGAACTATATGAATTACAAAAAGCTACGTATCCCTCGGGAAGCGGACATTTCTCTGGGATGAAGTTTATCTTATGTGTACTCCAGACTCTGTTTTATATCTGTGCCAAATTTCAATAAGATATGTTGAATCGTTGCAGAATGATCGAATGAACATTAAAAAACTAAATTAATGAATTCCACGGGAACCGTAACTATTCCCGGGATAAAAAGTAGCCTGTGTGTTCTTCCAGACTATGCTCTATATCTGTGCCAAATTTCATGGAGATCCGTTCAGCCGTTTAGGCTACAAACGCTATTAAACATCCGTCCATCTAAACTTTCGCATTTATAATATTAGTAAGATAGTAAAGATAAAATGACACCTCCGATTTTAAACTCGTGACTGGAAAATCAATATATTAAATACAAACCCTCTAATAGATAATATAAATGTTCAGTCGATACACTTAACTTAAATATCCAGTAATAATAATAAGAAACTAGTTATAACCAGTAAAAGATGATCTTAACGGTTGATCGAAATGATTTTGACGGTTTTTGACCGACTTCCCAAAAGAAGGAGGTATTCAATTCGACGGTATATTTTTTTTTTTATTTTTTTTTTTATGTGTGTTACGGCATAACT
>NW_013525325.1:192576-224292 GCF_000836215.1 Papilio polytes | reverse complement strand
ATATTTTGTTTTTGGTGTATTTTGTTTTGTTTTTAGTGCATTTTGTTTTGTTTTTCGTGTATTTTGTTTGGAAGTCGGTTTTGTTTTTTTCCAATTCATTTACCCCCTAAGAAACCGTAAATATACATCTTACTAATATTATAAATGCGAAAGTTTAGATGGATGGATGGATGTTTGTTAGTGTTTGTAGTCTAAACGGCTGAACGGATCTCCATGAAATTTGGCAAAGGTTTAGTGCATAGTCTGGAAGAACACATAGGCTACTTTTTATCCCGGGAATAGTTACGGTTCCTGTGGGAATAATTAATTTAGTTTTTTAATGTTTACTCGATCATTCTGCAACGGTTCAACATATCCTTTTAAAATTTGGTACAGATATAAAACAAAGCCTGGAGTACACATGGGATGAGGTTCATTCCCGAGAAATGTCCGGTTCCCGGGATACGTAGCTTTTTGTTATTTAAATAGTTCGTACGTTTTTCAATACCACGCGGACAGAGTCGCGGGCGAAAGCTAGTATATCCTAAAGCATGTAAATGTAGGGAACTAGGAATAGCTGTTCCCGTGCGACTTCATCCGCATGAATTTAGCATTTTATTGTTTACATCTGTCAAATTATCAATTACAAATGTCAAAATGACATGACTATGACAACCTTGCTTCCTTAATGTTGGCAGCAACTTATGGTCTCTTTCCCATTTTAGGGTTTTTATACAAAGTATTTACCACCTAAGTTTAATGTCGTGAAAATATATAGCGTAAAGCGTGACGTAAGTGTAGGGCTTTTTATTAAAGAAAGAATTATTTAAAAATATGGTGTAATTGCTGACATCTTAGGCAACAAAGAAGTGTGTGTTTACGCTTTATTATAATAGTATAGATAGTATAGATACACATTGTCCTTCAATAAATATAGGCGTGACTAATAAAATAAAATATAAATTAACTTATCACATACTAAAATATTATTCGTTTGTTTAATTTCTGTTACCAACGTAATAAAAATATAATTTACTAAAAGATAACCTCTAAAATCTATTAAATAGGTTATAGCCGTAGTATTTCGTGCTTATTTGATTCCCGCCATAGCGGCGAAAACTCCAACTAGAAATAAATGAATTTTTAGTTTGTCTAAATAAGCTTGATTAGTTTGACAATTTAGTAGGGATGGGTTGTGTAATCAGTCATGAATCTTATCGATTTTCGATTTTTATTTTTATAGAAGTTGGAATCGATACATATTTATAACTTATGAATAAAAAAAAAGACACTGTTTTCTCAAATTAATAATGACCATAACAAATAATGAGAGTAAATAAATGTTTATTACTACTACAGCCGTACGTAATCGAATTGGATTTCGCTATTATTTCTGTCATCGCTAAATTCTCTACACTATAATCAATACTAGAATTGTCCTCTAAATTAGTTAATAAGAAAATAATAATTTTAGTTGAGTTCGATAATTATTTAAACCGAATATCGATAGTTCAAAATTGCTCGCTGCGTGTTTCGTCACTACGATACCTGTCTATTATGTACGGCATTTATTCATACAAATTGAATTCAATACTTCATATGCGCCATTTATCAAACTAAAGTATCTTATTTAGACATACTATAGTAACATAGGCTATTTTTTACTAGCTCCTACATTGAAATCGCCCACGTGAATTAAAAAAAATAATAAAAACCAGCCTATGTTACTCACGGATAACGTAGCTTTTAAATAGTGAAAGACTTTGAAATCGGTTCAATGTTTGAGTTATTTCAATACATACAAAAATAATATATCCTTAAAACATGAGTAAAGATAGTATAGATTATTTTTTTAGTTTCTCACGTCGAAGTCGCGAGCTACAGCTAGTGTTGTACATGGGGTAGACAGAACGTGAACGGATGTGGACATGCTATTTTAAGCTTTGTAAATAAGATAGTCGTGCGAACTTTATTAAATATGTGCATACATTAAATTCTCATATTGTTACCATATGGTAATTATATTTAAATAACATCTGTTACAATTGAACTTACAAAGTATTTTATTATATTACGATCTTTTTTCTAACGACTGATGACAAAACTACGCAAATATGTGCGCCTCGTTTTAAGATAACTCCCAATTCCAGCTAACCTCATCATCATATACGTCCCCACTGAGTGGGAGCCTACCCTAAGTTAGAGTGACTAGGTCATAGTCAACCTGCACTGCGGCTTGACTTCACACATGTCTTTGAATTTCTTCGCCGATATGTGCATCACGATGTTTTCCTTCACCGTAAGAACGTCGGGGAAATTATGTATATACTAGCTGTTCTGGTGCGTCTTTATCCGCAAGTAATTATTATAATTTTATTTTAGTGTTTATATTTGTCAAGTTATCATAGCAAGTGTCAAAATGACATGACAAGACAAACCTTAGCAATCTTTCTTTCTTGATGTTGGCAGCAACTTATGGTCTCTTTCCCACATTAGTTTTATCCGTAATATTTACCACCTAAGTTTAATGGCATGATAATATATAGCCTAAAGCATGGCGTAAGTGTTGGGCTTTTTATTAAAAAAATATTCAAAAATATGTAATTAACCATCTTAGGCAACAAAGAAGTGTGTGTTTACGCTTAATTATAATAGTATAGATGAAAATTCGAAAAATGGAAAATCACAGGTACAGCGAGATCGAACCCAAGACCTGTAGATTACAAGTCAAGCCAACCACTAAGCCACCGACTCTCTCGACTTACACTCGACGCGATAACCGTAATAAAAAAATACGGCAAAAAATTATTTAAAAAAGAAAAAGTATTATTTCGAGTGAGATTTGAAATCGTTCGTTCGTTTTTTAAATGTTTATTTTAAATTATAATTGAAATTCACGTCCACTGTAAATGTTTTGTATCGATATATGACTATAAAGATAATACGAATCAAATGACATCTTTATATTAAAATCGGTTCAGTAGTTTTAGATATAGGTTACAACTTATTTACTTACAAAATCCCATATTCATGTAACTTACGCGAAAGAATATTACTCTCTTATAAGAGTCTAATTCGATTTATAAAATGACTTTTCAATCCGAAACCTAGCTTAATCCTTTCATTTCCGTTTTACAGTTACAATATCAAGTAAAATGGTAACCGATCTATAGAATAGCGATCTAAAAACATCTTAAGGTTATGGTTTTAATTCCATTATTAAAAAAAACCGTTATAAAGCCATTGAGAAACTGTTACATTCTAGAAACTAGTTTTTATAGCAAATACTACGTCATTCCATAATTTTTCTAGACATTAAAGCGATGTAAACGAAACGAAAAAGTTTAAATTATTCAACATTAATATAACGGAAATGTAATAAAAAACAAAATGGAGGATATTGTTTGGACGATAGTTAAAAAAACAGGATGACCTCGATTCGACCAACTTGTTCCCAAAGCGACGCTTTGTTCACAGGATGCTGACCAAAATTTATCAATCGAATAACAGAAAATTGTTCAATTTTATCGAAATTTGATTTATATTTTATTATATTTTACAAAATTAAAAAATGATTGACGTTTAAAAGGGCGGGCAAAAAAAAATATAAAAATATCGAAAAGGCAAAGGTCGTAAAGCCACACATGAATTAATATTAATGTAGAATAACAAACTGAATAAATATACTCACCGCCATTTCGATAAAGTCCAAATCAAACAATACACTATTTAAAAAAAAATCTCTTAAACTCAAACAATAATATTCTCACTAAAACAATGAGAAAAACAATTAATTCACTTTCCCATAATTTAAAACTTCGAGTATAAGCGACGTCTTGTTCGCGTTTTACTACGCGCGTTCCGTAGTTCGAAATTTGACGAAGTGACGCGCCATACCGTGTGTTACTACATGCGATTTTTATTTCCCATTTTTTTAATATTCCATCTACAAAAAACTGTTTAAATAATCAAGACAGAGATAAAATAAGTTAGAAGAAAATGGTAACTAAATATTTTTATGACCCTATTATAAAAAAGTTTTGCAATTCACCAAAAATATGTAAATCTCTACCTAAATAATAGGATTAGGATAAACTTTGTATATTTGCTCGTTTTGAAATGACTCAAAAACTACTTATCAGTTTCAAAAATTCTTCCACCATTTTTACTATTTTTTTAATTCCACACGAATGAAGTCGCAAGCAACAGCAAATGTCTAATATTTATTATAGTATTTGTTAACAAACTAAAATCAAATTAAAACAATTTTTACAACAATTTTACCAATTTACTATTTTTAATTCCACGCGGACGAAGTCGTGAGCAACACAAAATGATTAATATTTTAGTTTAATTGTTTACAAACTAAAATCAAATTACAACTATTACGGAAATAATTATAACATTGTTACTTTACTTTTATAACATTTTGGAAAAACATATTCAAAAACATTTTGTTTTAAAAAATGTTCCAAGATTACTGCAAATTCATTAAACTTGCAACACTATCGTGACGCGCCGCGGAGCGAAGAGAATGCGTCCGGCGATGACGTCACTGAAACCGGTCGACTAGACTCGTCTGACCAACGTAGCATGCAGCGGACAGCGCTTTCGATAAAAAAATCTTTTCCTAATGAGAGAAATTGTTTTTTCGGATTAATTTAAAAACCACTGAACCGATTTAAAAGATTCTTTCGCTAAAACAAAGCTTATTTATTAGAAAAGAATCTACACATATTATAAAGAATAAAAATTTGCAATTTTGTATGTATTTAAATAACTTAAAAACTACTGGGCCTATTTCAAAATAATCTTTAAAGTCGCGAGCAACAGCTAGTCTGTAATATTCTACCAACGTACAAACGAATAATAATGATGGTTCCTTTAGTATTCAATGTGAAAAAAAACTTTTTTATTATTTAACGAAATGTATTGCATGCTGATTTGGAACGCCCATCTTACTAATATAGATACGAGAGTTTACATGGATGGATATTTGTTAGAGTTCGCCTATACTGCTAAACTATCTATACTATTATAATAAAGCGTAAACACACACTTCTTTGTTGCCTAAGATGTCAGCAATCACAGCATATTTTTGTATTATTCTTTTTTTAATAAAAAGCCCTACACTTACCTCACGCTTTAGGCTTCAGGACATTAAACTTAGGGGGTAAATATTTTGGATTAAAATCTTAAGGTGGGAAAGAGACCATCAGGGAAGCAAGATTTTGACATTTGCAATTGACAATTTGACAAATGTAAACAATAAAATAAAATTTTCATAATTCTTTGCGGATGAAGTCGCGACGAAACAGCTAGTTTATTTTAAAGTTAGAATAATTATTTTCTTTATTTACAAAACCACCAGCGCTTTATTCGCTTGGTTCGCAAAGAGGTGTGTGGGGGCTTGTCGGATGACGTTCGAGAAATCGACCAATATAACGAGAGCCTTCACACGTTTAAGATTTTATTACAATTGATTCGACAACCACAGCTCTTTTAATTTTGGTTTATTGAAATTCATTTGTTCTCCAAAGGTAAACAGTTTTATAACCTTTGCAAAGTTTTATGTCTTAATTATTATGCGTTTGCATTGCAATTTTCACATGAAACATGTTTTTATTATGATAAAAGTGATTGCGTTCATATTTGAATATAGCTTGACATCGATATCTGGCCCGGTGAGAGATTTCTTCTGTGAAATCGATACTTTATAAAACTGTTTATAGTTTGTCTAAATAAGGTTGATTAGTTTGACAATTTAGTAGGGATGGGTTGTGTAAAATCAGATATGAATCTTTTCGATTTTTACTCTCATAGAAGTTGGAATCGATACATTCATGGTTAAAGGTCACGGATTAAAATAAAAAACACTGTTTTCTCAAATTAATAAGAACCGTTACAAATAATGAGAGTAATTAAATGTTTATTACTACTACAGCCGTACGTAATCGAATTGGATTTCGCTATTATTTCTGTCATCGCTAAATTCTCTACACTATAATTAATATAATTGTCCTCTAAATTATTTAATAAGAAAATAATAATTTTAGTTGAGTTTGATAATTATTTAAACCGAATATCGATAGTTCATAATTGTTCGCTGCGTGTTTCATCACCACGATACCTTTTTTTTATAGTGGGGTAATGCTTTACGCATACCCCCGCGCCCTAAGAGGGGAAAGGCGCGGAGGTTATGTTGGACTCACTCCCGATAAGCGGGAGCATACCAACTAAAACCCCAGTGTCTCCATCTTTTCACCGGGCACCGGGGTGTGGGCACACAGGAAGTATTCTTCCACTCCCATCACTACGATACCTGTCTATTAAGTACGGCATTTGACTTTAAACAAATTTAATTCGTCATATGCGTTATCAAACTAATCAAATTTATTTAAATAAACTATATCTTTACGATTATTCTAATTATATTCTTTAATAAATCCATTAATAACATTCTTTACGATAATTATAAACTCATAACATTTTACATGTTTTTTTTTTATAACATAAGGTGGCAAGCGAGCAAGCGGCCACCTGAAATCGCCAAAGTGGCAAAGCGACCGCTGCCCATAGACATCCGCAATTGCGGATGCGTTGCCTACCCTTATCCCTTATTACATGTTGCCGTCGAGATATGAATTTAGTCTTTTTATTTTTGTAATTTGACTAAACATAACCTGCAAATCGTAAATCGTTTTCAATTCCATCTGATAATTATGGTTCTTATCTTTTTTGTAAAATGTTTTAGTACATGTCAATACAACACGAGGTGGCACTAAATTTGCCAACTGATATGTTGTGTTAAGAAGAAAATTGGTAGCATGCTTTAGAATTGATGCAACACTAGATTGTCCGCATATACGTCACATCCCTAGCTGACAGCTGTCAATGTCATGAGAACGATTGGGATCTCGTGCATTCCTGACGAGATCTCTAATGCAGTGTTAAATTAATAACGCTAGTAACAGTTATATTGTTTAAAAGTCGTTACCTTTCAGAGAAAGTACCGGTAAAAAATTTAATTCACTCTCGTCGAAATTTTATTTTTACTTCTGTCCTGACATATAAAAGGATGGAAAAATAAAACAGAAAACCGTATTTTAATTTATTTTTTATAATTACAAGTACACCTTAACAATAAACAAACTACAATTTACGCTTAACATCACAAACTTGTAAGTCAAAAACTGTCGTCACATAACTATATACTAGCTTTCGCCCGCGACTACGCCCTCAAATTAAAAAAGTATTCTGTGTTCCAGACTTTCTTCTACATTGACAATCACCGAGATCTGTTCAGTAAACATAGAATAGAATAAGAATAGGAATATCTTTATTGATCGGGGATAAAGCTTATCCCATGTATACTCCAGACTTTGCTTTACATCTGTGCCAAATTTCAATAAGATATGTTGAACCACTGCAGAATGATCGAGTAAACATTAAAAAACTAAAACAATGAATCCCACTGGAGCCGTAACTTATCCCGGGATAAAAAGTAGCCTATGTGTTCTTCCAGACTGTGCTCTAAACCTGTGCCAAATTTCATGGAGATCCGTTCAGCCGTTTAGGCTACAAACGCTAACAAACATCCATCTATCCATCTAAACTTTCGCATTTATAATATTAGTAAGATATAAACATACATCTAAACTATCACATTATATTAAAAATTATCTACACATTTTTTACATCACTTCGCGCTATCAGAATATATTAAAAAAAATAAACTAATTAAGAAGGAATCTAAAAGTGTTGCAATGCTGACTGTATTGGGTCCACGTTTAGCTATAAATGCTTGCTAGTCTTGGTACACGTACCATGTACTAAAAATAAATCAAAGAAATGGGACCCACCTGCAAGCATTACCTTTCGGATAAAAAAAGAATTATCAAAATCGGTCCACTAGCGGCGGAGTTATGCCGTAACACACAAAAAAAATATATATATATCGACGAATTGAGTACCTCCTTCTTTTGGGAAGTCGGTCAAAAAGTAATATTACTCGGCACTGTACTAAAAGTAACGTTACCGAACGGCTTCTGTTAATCTGACATTTGGCACTTTTAGTACACTACACGATATCAGTGTTCGCTTCTTCATTGTTTGATTTGATTGTATATTTGCCAGATTGAAGTATCTACCGTCGATAATAAGAATCAAAAGTGGATAAAATTATTTATAACTTAAATTTATTTTCGCTAATAACATTATTGAACATGCTTAAAATTTGATGTGAATATATAACCCTCGTTATATTCTATTCATGTATTGTGTTCTCACAAATCTAAAGTACTAAAGGTACTAAAAGTGTACTAGTACGTTTTCCCAATTGTACTAGTACGGTGCGCACTTGCAGATGTCCGATTAAGCCCAAGACTACAGGATGCTCTACGTTATGAATTAAAAAAAAACAATATGGCCGCCATTAATGCAATTCGACGTTTAATTTAGACTCCAGTTCTCATGTCAATTGATTACACTAAGTTTTTATCCTAAGATGTCTTGTTTTTAAATCGTTTCTTTAATTTTGATAGCATAATAGCCTTACAAATAAACGCGGTATAAAAACTTAGTACATTAAAACCTCGATAACTCAAACCTCTATAACTTCAAATAATATGTTCCCTTCCCATCAGAGACCAAAACCTCTACAACATAGACCCTTGATAACTTAAAACCTCTATAACTTAAAATATTTTGTGTTTCCCTTGGACTTTAACTTATCGACTTTCTACTGTACTATTTGTTTATACTCAGTTTATTCCGAAGTTTTATACCGTGTTTATTTGTAAGGCTCTATATTTATTGATTCGGGAATAATGTTTTAAAATTAGATTTATGCTTTGTACCTTGTACATGCATATTTAATGTATGTACACTGTCTGGTACATCTACATTACATAAAGTACACCGTACTACATGCGGTGTACTTTGTACTATCCCTATATATTCAGTGGAATTATTAGATTGCGGTATTTGATCAATATTGTCTGTTTTATCAGATTTTCTATTCATATTGTCTTCGTGTAGTTTAGTTTTTATATGATCATGTTCTGAACCTTTTAAAATATATAAAGAGCATATATCGCAATATGAATTCATATCGTTGATTATTAATTTATTTTTTTTAAATACATCCGTTTCTTTTGATATGTGTTTCTTTCCGTTTATATGTTCTGTTATATTTGACTCTTTATTTGGTATAATAACGTTGCATACTGTACATAAAAGGTTTCCACTCTCTAATATATTTAGTATGTAAGTAAATACGGTTTTCAATCTTTTGGATTTCGCATCATTTTTATTATTATTTTCATGAATTTCTAATTTCCTCATATGAAAGTATGATATTATATGCTCGTAATTCATATTATCTTGTATATAAAAGGAGCATAATTCGCAAAAATTACGTGTTTCTTTGATTATTATTTTATTGTTATCTAACAATTCCATTAGATTTTTCATATGTTTGTTCCCTTCTAAATGGTCTTGAATATTAGAAGTTCTTAACGGAACTATTACATTGCATATTTTGCATGATATTTCATTACCTTTCGGTGTTTTTTCCATTACTGATGGGATATCTATTTCAGTTGTACCATTATTTATTTCTTGAATAGAATCTTCTTTAGTTTTAATTTCAATATCTTTTGATGTATTTATTTTATCTATATTAGATTCTTTTACGTTTATTTTTTTAACTGCGATTATATTTGCTTTGTGACTTTCTAGTTGAATATGATAATATTGGTATTCCTTTACCATGTTATTATGACAATATTTGCAATAAGTAGATCCATTTTTAACTAATAAACCATTAATGTTTAATATTTCTTTAACCGTCTGTTTATGTTTGGAACCGTCTAGATGTTCGTTTATATTTCTTGTTGTATTAGGTATTGGTACATCACAGAAATAGCAAGATTTCTCTTGATTTGTTGTTTTTATCATGTACAAATCTGGATGTAAAGACGTTTCCGATATTAATTCTGAATTTTGTTTGGTTGATACGTTTATTGGAATTATATTTTTTTGTTCTTTTGATTCAATAATCTCGTTTGTTTTATTTAATTGTGACAAATTTGTATTAGCATTCTCTAATAAATGTTCTACTGGATTTTGAGACGGTAGTTTGACTTTCACTTCATTCGCTTGTAATTTCAGACTACCCACATCAACAGTTTTATGACTACCGTCAGATTTGTTGGGTTCTTTTTCGTGAATAGTGTTGTTTATACTGATTTTTGATTTAATTCCATTTACATCTGGATCATCTGTGTGAATGAGTGAGTTTTTTAATAATTCTATATGTTTTTCGTTGCACATTGTATGTAGTAGGTAGCTCTCAATTAATTCATTACATATTATACAATGTGTAGTTGATGTATCCACCTGTTGTAGAAAAAAATACAGTTATTGAGTAAAAAAAAATACTACCCATTTATACTAATATTATAAAGAAAAGATTTGTATTTTTGTATGTATAACGTAAATTACTGGGCGGATTGCAAAAATCATTTCATTTTTAACATCCATCTAAACTTTCACATATATAATATTAGTAATATTCCTTGCGTTAGCGACACTCATTAACATGTTACCCATTATAAACCCATTGCCAAGCTACCCATATTATCTATACTATTATAATAAAGCGTAAACACACACTTCTTTGTTGCCATTTTTAAATAATTCTTCTTTTAATAAAAAGCCCTACACTTACGTCACGCTTTAGGCTATATATTTTCTCGCCATTAAACTTAGGCGGTAAATATTTTGGATAAAAACCCTAATGTGGGAAAGAGACCATAAGTTGCTGCCAACATCAAAGAAGCAAGATTGTCATGTCATGTCATTTTGACATTTGCTATTGATAATTTGACAAATGTGTATAAAATGATTTTTTTATAATTTTATGCGGATAAAGTCGTATATAAGCTAGTATTTTTATAAAATAAAAAGTTTAGTAAGGTAACTCGTTACTTACTTCTCTGATGCAATGATATCCTATCACATTCGAAATGTTCTTCAAATGCTTCTCCGTTAATATGTGATTACCTTTCCTTTGACAGAAACTAGAGCATAATTGACACGCGTATTTCCGTTTGCCAATCTTTTTGAAACCATGATAATTATCACGTTCCACTTTTATTTGGACACCATCTTTGGTTTCGATTATATAATACTTTCCATCAAGAGATTTTAAAACATGACTCTTCGTTCTAGCATTGAATATTTTAACTTGATTATCAGTTTCTCGTTCTTTACTTAATACTTCTTTTGTATTATCGTCTATTTCTTTAAATTCATTTGATATTTCTTCATCTGAGCTTTCATCTGAAGCTGTAGAAACATTTTCTTTGTCACAACTTTCTGATTCATCAGAATGTATATCACAATCGTTAGCATACATTTCTACAAGACTTTTGAACATTTTCTCCTTTTTAACAGCAATCCTATGATAATCTGATGAAATATGATCCATTTTATTCTCAACAGCAACAACACAGACATCACAAAAATGTAAAGAACTTTTACATTTAGATATTAAAATGTTTTGATTCGTATTTTTATTAATTCTTGACATTGCTGTATTTGCTATTTTCAAATATATCTTATGTTTAGGACTGTTTATATGATTTTTCATGAATATTTTAGGTACTTTTATATTACAAATATGGCAAATTAATTTGATATTAACATCGATATCGCTTGATGAATCTGTAAGAGAACATATTAAATTAATATAGAAAAAATATGTGGGCAAAAATCAAAGGAAAGTTTAATTTTTAAATTCTATAAGAAAAAGATGATGCAAATGTAACAGAAATGGATATTTTACATGCATCTACAAATGCTAATCAAAAAACACAAAAAATTGAGACATTTTTTTTTTTATAACATAAGGTGGCAAACTCGCAAGCGGCCACCTGAATCCGCCAAAATGGCAAACCGACCGCTGCCCGTAGACATCCGCAATAGGGAATATGCATGTATTTTTTTTCTTTTTTTAAACGATTCTACTTGTTATAAAATAACCACAAAAAAAATTGACGCGAAAACATTCAACCATTGAGCTAAAAATAATAAAATAAAATTACGACCACTTTCGAGCGACTAAAACGCGACCGGAGTTGTCATGAGACAATTGACGTCAATCGTCTATTCCATTCATAACATACGTGCGTTTTAGAACTTAGCGAGGGAATTTGAAAAAAGACACTTTTTAATGATTAAATTTTGCCACTAAATCACATTATATTAAAAAAAAATCTTTGCATGAATGCTTTTATCGTAATAAAGTATACTTAAAAAAAGTTTGGTGCAATTTGGCGTCATATGCATATTGCCTATTGCAGATGCGTTGCCTACCCTTATCAGACGGAGGAGATGCACATAAAGAGGATATATCCCCTTCCTATGCATCTCCTCTACCGTTAAATCCAATTCCCGTTCCCATCCTCTTATAAGAAAAGGGTGGTAAAAGGAAAGGGACTTAAATTAGGCCTCCGGCACCACACTCATCAGACGAAACACGGAATTGCTTCCATTTCACGCCTGTCTTCAATTCTAACACAAAATCAATCAAATAAAATACAAAGATTAGATCAAGATGCTAAAAAAAATAGTAAAACATATCTTAAATCAAGAAATAAACGAAAATACGCTTTTTAATAATCAAAATTAAAGCGTGCGTACACCTTTGACAAAATTATCGCACAACTGTCGATTGTTTCTCAACCTTCAACTGTTCAGCACAACTAAAAATGGAGTAGTGTGCCATATAAGCTATAGTTTGTCTAAATAAGATTAGTTTGATAAATGACGCATGAAGTATCGAATTCAATTTGTATGAAAGCTGACGTACTTAATAGACAGGTATGGTAGTGAAACACGCAGCGAACAATTATGAACTATCGATATTCGGTTTAAATAATTATCGAACTCAACTGAAATTATTATTTTCTTATTAACTAATTTAGAGGACAATTCTAGTATTGATTATAGTGTAGAGAATTTAGCGATGACAGAAATAATAGCGAAGTCCAATTCGATTACGTACGGTTGTAGTAGTAATAAACATTTATTTACTCTCATTTTTTGTTATGGTCATTATTAATTTGAGAAAACAGTGTTTTTTATTTCATAAGTTATAATTATAAATCTATCGATTCCAACTTTAAGAATAAAAATCGAAAATCGATAAGATTGATGACTGATTTTACACAACCCATCCCTACTAAATTGTCAAACTAATCTATCTTATTTAGACACACTATAAGAATCAAAGACTAAACAGTTGTGCGATAGTTCGGCCAAAGGTAAAGTAATTCATAAAACATCAATTTTCAAATTCATTTATACTTCTTTCTGTTCCTAACATCTTTTATTTCTTCTGTCTTGATTACTTCCGTTTCATGTTCTACGTTTTCATAATCTGTTAGAATTGCATTTTTTAATCTGTCTTTATGTTCTGTATCTTCAATATGATTATAATTGTCTAGTAATTTATTGCATAAAATGCAATGCTTTTTAGCCGTTTCCAACTGCAATATATTCGATTAATATAACTAACTATAATAAAACCATTTTTAAAAACTTAGAAAAAACTTTTTCAACTCAGTCATTAAATTTTTTTTAAAATTTTTCCAACACTTCCTGCGACATGTTTTTAGAAATAAAAACGAAGTTTTCCATAGATCTGTGTATTTAATTCCACAATCCAATTTAAAACCGATATATTTTAACATAAGACAAATGTATGGTGATAAAACCCAAATTTAAAAAATTTGTATTTATTGAAGTAACTCCAAAACTACTGGGACGATTTTAAAAATTCTTGCACCATTAAAAAGGCAATTTATCTGTGAGTAACATAGACTATATTTTATTATTACTAATGTTTAGGAACTATTAATAAACAGCGTGTTTTTGGACGCCGGCGCTTCTTTGTTGCCCAAGATGTCACAATTACAGCATATTTTTGAATAACTCTTTTTTTAATAAAAAGCCCTACACTTTAGGCGATATATTTTCACACTATTAAACTTAGGGGGTAAATATTTTGGATAAAAACCCTAATGTGGGAAAGAGATCATAAGTTGCTGCCACCATCAAGAAAGAAATATTGCTAAGGTTTGTCTTGTCATGTCATTTTGACATTTGCTATTGATAATTTGACAGATGTCAACAATAAAATAAAATTTTCATAATTTCATGCGGATGAAGCCGCACGGGAACAGCTAGTATTAAATGAATAACAAACTCACATTTCTTATACAATTAATATCTTGTATTGGAGTTATTTTCTTTACATGTTTCTGTAAATTAATATGTTTCGTTTTCTTTTTAAATGTGTCGTTGCAGAATATACATTTATATCTGTGTTTTGCCGTTAACATGATTCCATTGTAACTGTCTGTTAACATTTTTATTAGATAATTATCTATTTTTATAACTAAATGCTCTCCTTTTATTGCTATTATATTATCAAATGTTTTAGGTACAATTGTGTTTATTTCTTCTTTACTCTTTGTTTCATTTATTTCATGATTTTGAAATACCGGATTTTCATCAGAGATATTATTATAAAAATCAATCAGTTTTTTCATTTTTAAATCTTTTTTAACGGCATTTTGATGAGATTCCGTTTTTAAATGTTCAGATTTATCACCAATAGATATAACTGTAACGCATGTTTCACAAAAAAATGAAGATTCCTCATATTTGTATGGATTAAAATTAATTACTTTGATTTGTTTTTTACATCTATTTATAGCTGTGTTTGTGATATTCAAATACATCTTATGCTTGTCACTTTCTATGTGATTTTTCATATATTCTTTGGGTACTTCTATTTCACATATGGAACATCTTTTTGTTAATCCTACATCAGCAAACATATCTGAAATATATTATACCTATCGGAAACATATATAAAGATCTGTTTTGTATTTGAAATCATATAAAGAGTAAACACACACTTCTTTGTTGCCTAACATGTCAGCAATTAAATATTTTTGAATAATTCTTTTTTTCAATAAAAAACTCAACACTTGCATCACACTTTAGGCTATATATTTTAACACCATTAAACTTAGGGGGTAAATATTTTGGATAAAAACCCTAATGTGGGAAAGAGATCATAAATTGCTGCCAACATTAAGACAGAAATATTGCTAAGGTTTGTCACCACATGTCATTTTGACATTTGTAATTGTAATTTGACAGATGTAAACAATAAAATAAAATAATTTCATGCGGAAGTCACACGGGAACAGCTAGTCTTACTAATATTATAAATGCGAAAGTTTAGATGGATGGATGTTTGTTAGAGTTTGTAGCCTAAACGGCTGAAGGAATCTCGATAAAATTTGACATAGATGAAGAGGATAGTCTAGAAGAACATAGGCTACTCACTTTTTTTTTTAATTCCGCGCGGACGCAGTCGCGGGTGAAAGCTAGTAATTCATAAATATTACCTGTATCCTTATCAACGCCACTTTCTGAATATCTCTTATCAATATAATTGGTTTTTCTTATAATTTTCTGTCCGGTTTTTAAACAAACATTATCTAGTAATAATAAAGACATATCAAGCTCATCCAGGGGTATCAAATATTTAGATATATCATCCATTTTAGTTGTTTAATAAAACTGTAAATAAATAAAAAGTGGTTGAGAAAATGAGGAGTAAAAGGGGGCATGATATAAGAGAGGAATCACAGGACATTAGTTATGAGTGTGGTACACCGGTAGAGGTAGACGAAAAGAGATGTATTGCGTAAAAGGTGACATGATCAAAAAGGGAGTGACTGAGATGACGGATGATAGTTATTAGTCTTGGGCTTAATCGGACATTTGGGAAAATGTACTAGTACACACTTTTAGTACCTTTAGTACTTCAGGTTTGTGAAAACACAATACATGAATAGAATATATCAAATTTTAAGCATGGTCAAACATATGTTATTACAGTGCCGAGTAACATTACTTTTTAGTACATCGTACATGTACTACCCAAGACTAATAGTTATCTGGAGGACGAAAACCCGGTGCGTCCTACGGGAGTGTAAATAAATAAAAAATATAGTTAGAAATTTGAAATGAGTAAATTGATTTTCTTACATTTGATTGAAGTTTTAAAAATTGCATATAAAGTTAAAAAAATCATGGATGGCTGTTTGTGTATGGATCTCCAAAGGTCACTGATGTAGAACATAGTAATGAAGGCATAAGTAACTTTTTTAAATATCGCACCGACGAAGTATTTCGATATAGACAGAACAAACAATCATAATGTAGTATTCTATAAGTACAAAGATTGAAATACATTTTAAAATGTAAAATGTTATGTTTAGAATATTATACAAAAGTGATAAGGACTGATATATGAAAATTCAACACAAAGGAACTACATTTCCTTGATGACATATCAAGAATAGGAGAAAATACAGTAGTGTTTGTAAAATATACTTTAATAATATTAGTATTAACCAGTTAAGAATACCCTTATACTGCTTACCATGAATTTGCTTGAATATTAGCTAAAACTTGTACACCTTTAATCTCTTATCAAAAGTTATCTTTCATGACAAATATTGAAAAAACAACGAAAATGAAAATTATCCGCCCATAGATAAAAAGACGGAATAGCAACACTGATCTTCAAAAAATGGATAAGCTGTAAAGTTACTGCACCGATTTCATTTTCACCATTTCAGCGATGACAGTAACAGTTGGTAGCAGTGGTGTTAATACGAAATAATATATCAAAGAAAGTTGTATGTCGGTAAAATTAACAGTCGAAACTTAGTCAGAATAAATCAAAAGTTTTCATTACAAATCAAAAACCTATCCATTTAAACAGAGCAATGGCATATCAAAGACTAAAATATATTTTTTATTCGATTTTTACGGTTTGTGTTAAATTTACCATCATAAGTTTCGATGATCTGGACACGTTTAAAATCACCTTGTTATCATTGTCTTTGTCTAAAAAACCCCCAACATAACTGAAGGAAGTTGATTAAATTATTAAAAGCAATCACTGAGAAAGCAATTTATTAAATTCTCGCACAGCGGGCAATGGCGAGGACTATGCTCGGTGTTTCTCTAATGGAGAAAAACCGGAACGACATGATTCGACAGAGAACCAAATTAGATCATATTGCTAATATGGCGGTCTGACTATATTTTAAAGGAAGTCATTTGTGTCGAAATATCTAACAATCGGAATCGGGATCGTGCGAAAACAATGTTATCAATCCACGTCCAATCAATTTAATAAGCGTGGTTGTAATTAATCTAAAAGATATGATAGTGGGAATTTTTTTCCCAAGTTACAAAACTACGCATATCTAAAAGATCTAAGGTGCTGTCATAAATTAAACTTAAATCTAATTTAAACAAACTATAAAAATAAGAAAACATTGGTTTTTCATTCGGTCATCAAAATCAATAATGAAAAAAATACAGACATTTACAAAGGCTGTTTTTTCGCCTTTATTTTGCTTATTGGCTTTGATTTGGTCATGGTTTCACTAGTTTTTTTTATACGCTCTTTGGTTTTATGTAAAAAATTTAATTGGCAACACTGATACGCATTCAAAATGGTGAAAAGTCGATAATTTATTGCCGTACTGATTTGTCTAAACTAGATTGTTAAAAAACCTTGTACATTTATCATAAGACTATAAAGTCTATAGGTTTTAATGTTTTTTTATTAGTTTTAACTTGTTCGGAACGTTTTATTGTTTAGTGTTTTAAAAATGGAGGAGGAGGAATCTTCGGATATGTGCCAGACTTGTCTTGTACGGGGCCGTTTCCTTTACCCGCTACGAAAATTGACATCAACGTTAAATGAACTGGGAATTCCTATTAAGGTAAGTTGCAAATACATCACCTTCCAAAAATACAATATCGATTGGTAATCAATATCAAATATGGCGGATACAAGTGTTGAAATGATTTAGGCTTGCTCTCTTCAGCGTAAGGCTAAGGGTTTGCTAAGAAGGTTGCTAGCTTTCATAAAGATTTTTCTATTTCCATTTTAATTTTTACAATTGCATAGGGGAGTAATTACCCTCAACGTCTGGCAACGCCCATGAGTACATTGAATATTGACGTGAGTTGTGCTAGGGCTGCGACAATTTGAAGGTAGTCTGCATACTCTGCCCACCTCTACCCAAATTAATATGTGTCAAGTTTACCCACAGTGGGCTAGCTGATGATTGGCCTAATCATCCCTAATATAAGGTACCGGAGGCCTAATTTTAGTCCCTTTCCCTTTCCTTAAAAGGAAAGGATGGGGAGGAAAAGTGGATTTGATGGTGGAGGAGACGCATAGGAAGGGGAAATGTCCTCTTTAAGTGCGTCTCCTCTGTCAATGAAGGGTAGGCATGCATCTGCAATTGCGGATGTTTGTAGTCAGTGCTCATTTACATTTCGGTGGATTCAGGTGGCCGCTTGCTCGTTTGCTACCTTATATTATAAAAAAAATGCAGGCTCCGACCATCAGTGGCGATGTAGAGATTATTATGTACAGTTGTGGACATCCTTGGTCCAATTCAGGAAAAATTGCCTTGTTCATTGCAATAAGACAAAAACCTAATTAGATAGCAGTGAGTGGTGTAATTGAAGCCTATTGTTCACCTTATTTATATATAATAGCTTGTTCGGAAAGTCATTTCGTTTTTTTTTAAAGACAGTTTATGAACATAACATTTCGAATTACAAGTCGAATTCGACAAATTTAATTTTTCACCGATCTCTCGTGTGGTTATCTGCCGATTTGCATCAACCAATGCTTTAACGCATCTTTGTCAGCTTTGACCGGCCTTCCAGACCGTGGTGCATCTTCGACATCAAAATTGCCGGATCGAAATTTTGCAAACCAGTTTTGGCACTGGTGTACTGTTAACACGTCTTCTCCATACACATCTGTCAATTTATTTCTCGCTTGGACAGCATTTGAAGTAAAATATGACAAAAATGCTGCTTATTGGTCTCCATATTTAAAAGGGCACCAACCAAAAACTACTTTGTAGAATTAATAGAAATTGCCTTGCAATAACAGCTCTCAAGACATATAATGGTTATGTGGCTTAAGCGTGAATTTATTTTCGGGAAAAAAACGAAATTACTTTCCGAACAACCCAATATTTTTAAATCTTTGTTGATTTTAATCTGGGTATCACTAGTTAAATAATAATAATAAATATTTATTCAGCTCAAAAACACATTGCAACATAATATATACACTTGAACATAAAATACAAAATACAAATGAAAAAAAGACATTAACTATTTATTATCAAAACTAATAACTGATGACAAAAACAAATTGCCAAGAGAAAAAAAAAACAAACACTAAACATATTAGACATTCTAACCATGTGTTGTAATGCAGAACTGATAGGGCCTCTGCTCAGCTATATGTTAGTACACATGTAAATCTATGTCAGATAAAGTTCTTGTTGTGTTCTTAATGTGTGAACACAATGAATGTGTTCAGTTCATGCATCCTTATATGAGGCCTTTTGACATTTACTTTTATAAGCAATCTTGCTTCCTTAATGTCAGCTTGTAGGTTTTGACTCTTTCCCGCTTGACTATTTCTTCTAAATTACTTACTACCTAAGTTTAATAAAGTGAAAATGTGTTGTTATATATATCTATACTTCTATACTAATGTAATTAAGTGTAAACACAAATTTGTGATGTGAAATGTCAGCAATCACAGCATATTTTTGAATAATTCCTTCCTTTCTGATACAAAGGCCTACACTTACGACAAACTATTTAACTTAGGGAGTAAATAACCATAAAGTGGGGACATAAACCAGAAAGTGTTAAGAATGAATGTGGCTACAAAGGAAGAGGAAGACCGATGAAAGTATGGATGGACTGTGTGAAAGAGGATGTGCTTAAGAAAGGAGTGGATTCAGATATGGCTGATAGAGATGTGTGGAGCAGTACATACTGTGCCGACCCTTCATAAGGGATAAGGGCAAGTTGATGATGAAACTTAAAAAATAAATTGAAAAAACCTTTATCTGGGAGACAAAAACTAGCTGACGTCAAAGAAGCAAGCTTGCTGGTAATGTTGTTATCCAATGTCAAAGGCCTTTGCTGTCTGTGCATTTGAATTTTGACATTTGCAATTGTGAATTTCATATGGATGTTTATATATTTGTTTCAGACAGATGTGACCACCGGTGTGTGCTGGGAATGCAAGACATTTATTATGAAAATAAAGAAATTTAAACTGCAAGTTATCAAAGCGCAGGACGCGTTGATGGAAATAGCAACGGTACCTATAAGCGTTTTTTACGATCTGAATTCATATCGAAATTAAGTCTCCGATCAAAGGAAATGTTCAGTTTGGATTTTATTCTCTATGTAAACTTCTAACCCTTTAAGTTGAATGTTCATGGAATTATTTATATCCATAAAAACCTTGTAACTATTAAATATATGGTTTTAATGTTATGTATGTAATCCAAAATATTCAAAGAATTAAATTACCTTCCCATTTATAATTGAAACAAAACCATTTATGTTACATCACTTATATTGTTGAACAATAAAAGTTTCAACAAAATGGGTACTAAAAGATGAAGATTAAGTATTTAATTTGATATTTCAACAGCATAAGGATTTTCAATCATTAAGCAGATTATCATGTAACACTAAATATACGTATGATCTAGAAATATTACACACAGATCCATTAGATGATATTAAAACTGAAATAAACGATATTGAAGTAAATAAAGATGAAAAAAATAGTTCAACAAAAAAGGTAACCAAAAAGGAATTGTTCAACCAAAAAGGAGTTGAATCACAAGTGAGGGGTAAATACACAAAGATAGTGTTTACGGAAGAGGAAATGTTAAAGAATAGAGAGGAAAAAAGAAATCAACCTAATTACAAAAAGATAATCTACAAATGTGATTCTTGTGTATTGGGTTTTACAAGGAAGGAAAACTATGATTTACATGTAGAGAAACGACATGACGAGGTAAGTTTTTATAATCTATACCTATCATCCGTCATCGCAGTCATCACTCCCTTCTTGACCATGTCACCTTTCACGCAATACATTCATCTCTTTCTATGTCTACCTCTACCGGTGTACCTCCACACTCATAACTAACGGTCTTATTTCACGTGATTCATCCCTTCTTATAACATGCCCCATGCTAACCTTTTAAGCCGTTTAGGCTACAAACTCCATCCATCAATCTAAACTTTCGCATTTATAATATTAGTATAATGATGTCAAGGAGAGTGGTCGCGACCCTCAGGAGTGAGGAAACCGAAGGGAGGGAGAGAGAGAGAGAGAGGGAGAGAGAGAGATAGATAGATAATGACACCTATTGGTAATTAATTTTGTTACAATTATAATGACGTGGCTTTGAAAATCATGTGGAAAAAGTATCATGTGTATAACTAAGTTTACTGAAAATATATTTTGAATATTTAGTTTAGATGTTTGTTGAAAACTGAATGGATCTCTATCATTATCTTGAGGATAATCTAACACATAGGGTACTTGATTTTAATGCCGCAGACATCGTGGGCGAAAGATAGTTTTTTTTTTTATAATATAAGATGACAAACAAGCAAGCGGCGTGAATCCACCGAAATGGAAAGCGACCGCTGCACAAACATCCGCAATTGCAGCGTTGCCTACCCTAAAGAAGACATGCATCTCCTCCATCGTCAATTCCACTTTTCTTTCCCATCCGTTCCTCTTAAGAAGTGGAAAGAGGTAGGGACTAAAATTAGGCCTCCAGCTATTGTTAATTTTTTTTTTCTTTCCAGAATATCGGAATAAACATATGCAATATATGTGAATCTCGTTTTACTAATATAAAAGCATTGGACAAACATCGTAAGAAGCATTATGTAGTGTATAAATGCAAACTCTGTGATTATGAGACATTAGAACTATGGTCTATGGTCAATCATTCAAGATTGAAACACAATAATGATGCAGAAGGACAAATACATTGTAAGAAATGCAGTTTTATTGCGAGGTGAGTGGTCCTTAACTTGGCAGAGTTTTATTTTTTCGAATATCAAAAATAATATTCATAGCACTTAACTTGATTGAAGGTGTCTAAAAAAAAAACTGATGTATCTCTACAGATACACTAACAAGAAAAGGTATAACAGGTATTAGTGGTAGAGCCCGCTTTAACATCTTTGCATTGTAGGGCTCTACGCAATACCACGACCACACAGACAGGCGGGAAGTGGAAGCAATTCCATGTACACTGATGAGTTGCCGGAGGACTAATTTCAGTCCCTTTACCTTTCCACAATTTTCTTAAGAGGAAAGGATGGAAAGGATAAGTTTATTTGACTGTGGAGATGCATAGGAAGGGGAAATGTCCTCTTTATATGTGTCTCCGTCAATGAAGGGTAGGCAGCGCTGCAATTGCGGATGTCTATGGGTTGTCGCTTGGCCATTTTGGTGGATTCAGGCCGCTTGCTCATTTGCCACCTTATTGTATATAAAAAAACTCTTTACATCAGCGATATTGTATTTCAGAAACCCAGAAGAGATGTCTAAACATGTACAAAGTCAACATTTCTTACAATGCAAAGAATGTGGAGATAAATTTAAAGGCAAAAATACATTAAGAACACATCAAATGTAAGTATTTTCATACTAATACTAGCTGCTATCGGCATGGAATTTAAAAAAAACTAAATCAACTAGCCTATGTGTTCTTCCAGACTATCCTCTACATCTATACCAAATTACATTGAGATCCGTTCAGCAGTTTAGGCTACAAACTAACAAACATCCATCTAAACTTTCGCATTTAAAATATTAGATTTGCTATTGCCCGCGACTTTGCGTGGTATTAGAAAACATACGAACTATATAAATAACAAAAAGCTACCTATCCCGGGAACCGGACATTTCTCTGAGATGAAGCTTATCCCATGTGTACTCCACACTTTGTTTTATATCTGTGACACATCTCAATAAGATATGATGAACCGTTGCAGAATGATCGAGTAAACATTAAAAAACTAAATTAATCCCACGGGAACTAACTATTCAGGGATAAAAAGCCTATGTGTTCCAGACTATACTCTAAACCTGTGCCAAATTTCATCGGAATCCATTCAGCAGTTTAGGCTACAAACTAACAAACATCCATCTAAACTTTCTCATCTTACTAATATTATAAATGCGAAAGTTTAGATGTATGTTAATGTTTGTAGCCTAAACAGCTGAACGGATCTCCATGAAATTTGGCACAGGTTTAGAGCATAGTCTGGAACACATAGGCTTTTTATCCCGGGAATAGTTACGGTTTCTGTGGGATTCATTAATTTAGTTTTGTAATGTTTACTCGATCATTCTGCAACGGTTCAACATATCTTATTGAATTTTGTCACAGATATAAAACAAAGTGTGGAGTACACATGAGATAAGGTTCATCCCAGAGAGATGTCCGGTTCCCGGGATACGTAGCTTTTTGTAATTAATATAGTTCGTATGTTTTCTAATACCACGCGGACGAAGTCGCGGGCAACATCTCGTTTATAATATTTATATGTTTTGTTTTCAGACGTATACATGCAGTGAAACGTGAATATAAATGTGATATATGTGAAAAATCGTTTAAAACTAAATCTCGTTTGGAATCTCATATTGTGACTCATAATAGTACATTGGCTAGAAAACTGTCATTTTGTACAACTTGTAATGTGCAATATAAAAATATATATGTGTTCAGAAATCATTTGAAAAACAGTGCAAATCATTCGGAGAGAACGTAAGTTTGTCTATTTATCTTTAGCTTTCGCCTGTGACTCTGCCAGCGTTAAAAAAGTAAATAGCCTATGTGTTTCAGATATGTCAAATTTCATCGGAATCCGTTCAGCAGTTTAGGCTACAAACAAACATCCATCTAAACTTTCGCATTTAAGTAAGACTAGCTTTTGTCCGGGAATCGTGGAATTATAAAAATAACAATAAGGCGTTGTCCCACAACTGGCTGATAGAGGCTCAGATAGCTTATAACGTCACTGTCAGATAAAAGAACAACGATATTTTCATCACATATTTTACACGTTGGATTGTTAAATTCTACCGATACTAAGGGCGTGTCCCATCACTGGCTGATAGAGGCTCAGATAGCTTATAACGTCACTCAGATAAGGGAACAACGATATTTACATCACATATTTTACACGGATTGTTATGACAATTTACAATTTGGTGTGACAGGCCCTTAGTAGTGTATGTGTTCCATACTATCCCCTACATGTATGACAATCATCGAGATCCGTTCAGTTTAGGATACAAAGAAACAAACATCCATCTAAATATACATATTCATAATATTAGTAAGATTTATAGCGACTATAGGAATTCGCCAAAATGGCGAAACAACGCCTTGGACACGCATTTTATTGTAATTTACTTTTAATTGAGGATAGACGCAATATTTCCCCTTTCTTTGTCCCTTCTAAATATACTTATTATTGCAATGCATCTGTATTTAATTATCTATTGGCAATTGCTTCGCTCTTTTGGCGAATTCATGTGACCGTTTGCTCATTTCTTACTAAATTATATAAAAACATCTTTGTTTATCACTAGCTGTTGCTTGCGACTTCGTCTACGGAAAATTTAAAAATTAAAAATATTTCTTACTCACTGATAATGTAACTTCTTAATATTAATTTTTTTTTTAAATTGGTGCAATAGTTTTTTGAGTTATTACAATACATATAAAAATACAAAGATACAAATCTTTCCTTTTAATAATATCTGTATAGATTTGTACTTTTGGAATTAAAAAAAATATTAAAAAACAACCCATATTTGGAAGAGATTTGTTAGTGAAAGAATTTTTGAAGTCAAATAGTTTTATTGAGTTATTTCAATAAATATTAAAATACAAATCTTTCCTCTTTATAATATAAATAGCTGTTGCCCGCGACTTCGTCCGCGTATTAGAACACATACGAACTATATAAATAACAGAACGTATCCCTCAAAAACCGGACATTTATCGGAGATGAACCTTTATGTGTACTCCACACTTTGTTTTATATCTGTGACAAATTTCAATAAGATATGTTGAACCGTTGCAGAATGATCGAGTGAACATTAAAAAACTAAATTAATGAATCCCACGGGAACTAACTATTCCCGGGATAGCCTATGTGTTCCAGACTATGCTCTAAACATGCCAAATTTCATGGAGATCCGTTCAGCCGTTTAGGCTACAAACTAACAAACATCCATCTAAACTTTCGCATTTATAATATTAGTATAGATATTTTTTCTTTTCAGATATGAGTGTAAGGAATGTAAAAAGAAATTCGCATCAAAAGTATATTGGAGGAAACATTGGGAGTTCTATCATTTACAAAAATCACAATTTAAATGTGAAATATGCAATAAGGTAAGGTTTTTCATACTAGCTATTTACAGTGGTAGAGTCCGCTTTAACATTTTCGCACTGTAGGGCTCTCAGCAATACCACGACCACACAGACAGGCGTCAAATGGAAGCAATTTCATGTACTGATGAGTGTGCCGGAGGCCTAATTTTAATTCTTTTCCTATTCCACCCTTTTTTAAGAGGAAACGATGTGAAGTAAAAGTGGATTTGACTGTAGAGGAGATGCATAGGAAGGGGAAATGTCCTCTTTATGTGCGTCTCCGTCAATGAAGGGTAGGCAGCGCTGCAATTGCAGATGTTTATGGGCAGCGGCTGCTTTCCATTTCGGTGGATTCAGACCGCTTCTTCCGGAGGAGACGCACATAAAGAGGACATTTCCCCTTCCTATGCGTCTCCACCGTCAAATACACTTTTCCTTCCCATCCATTCCTTTTAAGAAAAGGGAAAGGGATTATAATTAGGCCTCCGGCACCACACTTATTAATGTACGCGGAATTGTTTCCACTTGACGCCTGTCTGTGTGGTCGTGGTATTGCTGAGAGCCCTACAGTGCAAAGATGTTAAAGCGGGCTCTACCACTTTATTTATGTGTTACTTTGTTGTTAATTAAAATAAAAGTTTGTGTTCTTTCATACTGTTTTATATCTATACTAATATAAGAACAGCTTTATAAATAAACGCGGTATAAAAACTTAGGAATAAACCGAGTATAAGCAAATAGTATAGTAGAAACTCGATAAGTTAAAGTTCAAGGGAAACACAAAATATTTTAAGTTATAGAGGTTTTAAGTTATCAAGGGTCTTTGTAGAGGTTTTGAGCTCTGATGGGAAGGGAACATATTATTTTTTGAAGTTATTGAGGTTCTACTGTACTCATTTTGCTTATAATCAGTTTATTCCTTTTTATATCGCGTTTATTTATAAGGCTGTTAATTTAGTATAGATTTAGATAGTTTATTATGAAATTTATTCTAGTTGTTTATTTCTGATTGGAGATTGAAAAATCACAGACAGACCCAACATGGTGTAACAAGAAATAGAAACCACACTTGTAATATATGCGGAAAGAAATTCTATGTAAGTATAACATTTCATTTACTGCGATTAGTTTGAAATTTAAAAAAATATAAAAAAAACATAGCCTCACTCACTCACTGATATTGTAGCTTTTTAATGGTGAAAGAATTTTGGAAATAATCCCAGTAGTTTTTGAGTTATTTCGATTCTTACAAAAATATAAATCTTTCCTCTTTGTTTTATTAGTATAGACTCTCCATTCCCGTGCAATTTCATAATCATAAAATTATTTCATTGTTTACATGTGTCAAATTATCAATTGCAAATGTCAAAATGACATGACATGATGACAAACCATGGCAATCTTGCTTCCTTGATGTTGGCAGCAACTTATGGTCTCTTTCCCACATTAGGGTTTTTATCCAAGATATTTACGCTCTAAGTTTAACGGCGTGAAATATATAGCCTAAAGCGTGACGTAAGTGTAGGGCCTTTTATTAAATAAGTATTATTCAAAAATATGGTGTAATTGCTGATATCTTAGGCAACAAAGAAGTGTGTGTTTACGCTTTATTATAATAGTATAGATTAGTTTTCGAGTCGGATTATAAGCGTCGGTGGCCCAGTGGTTCGTGCACTTGACTTGTAATCTAAACGTCTTAGGTTCGAATCCACCTGTACCTGTGATTTTCGAATTTCATATGTACATTTACTTAACATTGTGAAGCATAGATATGCTTGATATGATTCACAGATGTGAAAAAATTCAAAGATATGTGTGAAGTCGCAGTTGACTATGTCCTAGTCACTCTTAGGGCTCCTCTTAGTGGAGATAAAGTGAGCTGGTGATGATAGATTAGTATTAGTATAGGTCTTACTTCATAGTAATATTATAAATGCGAAAGTTTAGATGGATGGATGGATGTTTGTTAGCGTTTTTAGCCTTAACGGCTGAACAGATTTCAATGAAATTTGGTATAGATGTAGAGGATAGTCTAGAAGGCTACATTTTTTTTTAATTCCACGCGAAGAGAGTCGCGGGCGAAAACTAGTATATGTTATTCGTAAGATGTTTGATTAAAATATCATAATATTTTTTTCCAGACTCAATCAACTTTACGTGGTCATCAATTGACACATTCTGAGGAACGGAGCTACATGTGCGAGGACTGCGGGGACACGTTCAAACAACGACCGGCTCTCTACACGCACTCGCGGCTAGTGCACAAGATGAGACCTGTCACAACGACCACAGTGTGACCAGAACTACCACGTGATTACGACCACAGTGTCATTACAAAGACCATGGTGTGACCGGAACTAAATTGTGACCAAGACCATGGTGTGACAAGAACTACCGGAGTGTGATCACAAGCAGTGTGATTTCAACGACCATGGTGTCACCAGAATACCACAGTGTTATTACAACAACCACAGTGACCAGAACAACCATATTGTGCTTACATCAGCCATATTATGACTACAGAAAATACGCTATAGGGTCTCAAAGTAACTCTGTGGAGTGTAGCTACCGCTACATGTTACTATTACCAACACAGTGTGACAATAATGACCACAGTTTAACTAGAACTACCATATTGTGATCACAACCACCACATTGGGAGCATAAGACTACAATATGCGGTTATTAGGTAACTGAGAAGCGTGTCTTCGGTTACCACAGTCCGAATAACACAGTGTGATCAGAACTACCACATTGTGACTACAATGACCATAGTGGGACTACAGCAACCATAGTGTGACACAACATTGTGACCAGAACGACCATAGTGACAATAGTGACCATAGAGTGAAGTGTAGAACTGTCAGTGATTGTTGTGATGTTGTCAATCAATTGCATAATATTTGACATTAACAGTGAAATGTGACTAATAGTGTGTCTAAATAAGATAGATTAGTTTGATAAATGACACATGAAGTATCGAATTCAATTTGTATGAAGGCAAATGCCGTACTTAATAGACAGGTATCGTAGTGACGAAACATGCAGCGAACAATTATGAACTATCGATATTCGGTTTAAATAATTATCGTACTCGACTAAAATTATTATTTTCTTATTAACTAATTTAGAGGACAATTCTAGTATTGATTATAGTGTAGAGAATTTAGCGATGACAGAAATAATAGTGAAATCCAATTCGATTACGTACGGCTGTAATAGTAATAAACATTTATTTACTCTCATTATTTGTTATGGTCATTATTAATTTGAGAAAATGGTGGTTTTTTAATTGATAAGTTATAACTATAAATCTATCGATTCCAACTTCTATAAGAATAAAAATCGAAAATCAATAAGATTCATGACTGATTTTACACAACCCATCCCTACTAAATTTGAAATGAATTGTCAAACTAATCTAAATTATTTAGACACACAATTGATGTTAGAACATTAGTATATTAAATAAAACTTCATTAATATGTATAATTGAAGATTTCTGGCTTATAGTAGTCTTCTGATTGAAAATATATTTAAAAAATATCTATAGGGAATTACATTTTATGGTGGAGTTGTCAGTTTGACCAAACCACGGAACGTCGACATGTTTACAATTAAATTCGATTTTGAGAAATATTTGCATGTAATTTTGTTTTTAATATGAGAGAAAGAAAGTTAGGAATTTGCTTACCGGTTAAGAAATGGGTCCATGGTGAATTGAATCGGCTACAAAGGAAGAGGAAGACCGAAGAAAGTATGGATGGATTGTGTGAAAGAGGATATGCTTAAGAAAGGAGTGGATTCAGATATGACTGATAGAGATGTATGGAAGAGCACATACTGTGCCGACCCTCCGTAAGGGATAAGTGCAAGTGGATGACGATGGTATTTGCTTACGAAGTAAAAAAAAAATCTTTGTTCGTGTTTCTATAATTGACATATTAATTAGCTACGTCGTAGTCTTTGACTCCAAAAATCAAACAAAAAAGTGGGACCCACCTGCAAGCACCTTTCGGATAAAAAAAGAATTATCAAAATCGGTCAACTAGCGGCGGAGTTATTCCGTAACACAGAAAAAAAAAACATATAGAATTGTGTACCGCCTTTTGGGAAGTCGGTCAAAAAAGGAACATGTCAAAATCAAATCTTGAAAAATATAAGTTTCTCAAGAATGGTAACTCAAATTCAAAATTCACCTCCCCTACCTTATCCTACTTCCGTAGGATCATCTCCTGGTTTTCTTCCTCCAAATAACTATCATCCATCATAGTTACTCCATCACCTTTCACACCTCTCTGTCTACCTCAACCGGTGTACCTCATGCATAACTAACGTTCTTGTTACACGATTCATTCCACATATGACCATACCATGCTCTTTTACTCCTTACCTTCTCTACCGGATCCTTGTAAATCTGTACATTTAAAGCCAAAAAGATTTAAAAAATACATAGAGGGAGAGAGAGGAAGCATTTTTTTACATCAACGCTATCTATCGATAGATCTTCAAAACGTCAATAAATTTTATTGTATTTGAATTAGTCGCCGATAGATGTCACTATATCATATTTAAATTATTTTGTGACTTGTTTAACAAAAGATGGTGCTTATTATGGTTTAGTAATTTTATTACATGACAATACAACTGCGTGCACACCTTTCGATTAGGGTTGTAACGGAACTCTGCTTCCGCATCCGCAAATGCGGAATTTCCGCAATAAATCCTCCGTTATAACATCGCATAAAGCGGATTTATTAGGATTTATTGCCTCCGCTTTATGCGGAGTTATGACGGAGGTTACATTACGTCTTTAACACGAGTGAGGCGATTAGGTCTCGTTTATGCGGACTATTCTACATAAGTGACAATTAAGACTTGTTAAACAGTTTACGAGATACGTAACATCCATCCATACAAACTTTCACATTTATTATATCATTTTGTCGAATCAATCAGTTTTAGTTTTTAATAATTATACCAAAAATTTGTTATATTGATTTTTAATGTATTTACTATATTTGAAATTTATTAAGTTATCTACTTAATTCTGATAGTTTTAACGGTAGTTAACTGTTTTATTAAAACTTCGAGTCAAAGCAACATTAAGGGCCTGTCCCACCAAAGACTGAACTAAACGTTGAAATGCAGAACAGATAGGCGCTTGCTATTGACAGTGACGTCATTTTTAAGCTATCTGAGCCTTTATCAGCCAGTGATGGGACAGGTCCTTAGTGTCGGTAGAAATTAACAATCCAATGTGTAAAATATGTGATTGAAATATCGTTATTCTTTTATCTGACAGTGACGTTATAAGCTATCTGAGCCTCTATCAGCCAGTAATGGGACAGGCCCTTAGTGTCGGTAGAATTTAACAATCCAATGTGTAAAATATGTGATTGAAATATCGTTGTTCTTTTATCTGACAGTGACGTTATAAGCTATCTGAGCCTCTATCAGCCAGTAATGGGACAGACATGTACAGAAGTTTTGCTACACTTTTAACTGGACAGTGTCTCTTCAGTAAAATCTGCCAGAACCCAATATATTTAATTCATTATATATATATAAAATATTAATCGTATGTACATTCGATTGTAAATTAAACTTAGTATAATTACCTTCATTCAATAATTTTTTTTTGCAGTTGGAAGTTTAAAAATCTTTTAAAAAATATATTCTGTTATTCAGAGATAATGTAGCTTTCTAATGGTGAATGAATACTTTGGGAAACCGGTTGTTAAGTGGACAGTATCTTGCTGGTAAATAATTAGTAGGATGGTTGACAGGATCATATATAGAAATTAGGCAAATAGGTACAAATCTATACTATTATAATAAAGCGTAAACACACTTCTTTGTTGCCTAAGATGTCAGCAATTACAGCATATTTTTGGATAATTCCTTTTTTTAATAAAAAGCTCTACAATCGCGTCACGCTTTAGGCTATATATTTTAACCTATTAAACTTAGGGGGTAAATATTATGGATAAAAACCCTAATAGGAAAGAGACCATAAGTTGCTGCCAACATCAAGGAAGCAAGGTTGTAATCATGTCATGTTATTTTGATATTTGTAATTGATAATTTGACAAATGTAAACAATAAAATAAAATTTTCATAATTTCATGCGAATGAAATCGCACGGGAACAGCTAGTAAGAAATAATGAAATATGTGTTGCTGGGTAGTCGATCGGAGAGCAACTGGCTGGGTGAGAGTCAAAATGGCGGGTGTACCATCGCGAATTAAATTATACCACTTACTAAAAAAATGTACCTAAAATGTACTAATTAGTACCT